>NW_024412376.1:4781396-4954312 GCF_014898765.1 Herpailurus yagouaroundi
TTCACCATGATCAAGTGGGATTCATTCCTGGGATGCAGGGCTGGTTCAACATTCGCAAATCAATCAACGTGATACATCACATTAACAAAAAAAAAGAGAAAAACCATATGATCCTGTCAATCGATGCAGAAAAGGCCTTTGACAAAATCCAGCACCCTTTCTTAATAAAAACCCTTGAGAAAGTCGGGATAGAAGGAACATACTTAAAGATCATCAAAGCCATTTATGAAAAACCCACAGCTAACATCATCCTCAACGGGGAAAAACTGAGAGCCTTTTCCCTGAGATCAGGAACACGACAGGGATGCCCACTCTCACCGCTGTTGTTTAACATAGTGCTGGAAGTTCTAGCATCAGCAATCAGACAACAAAAGGAAATCAAAGGCATCAAAATTGGCAAAGATGAAGTCAAGCTTTCGCTTTTTGCAGATGACATGATATTATACATGGAAAATCCGACAGACTCCACCAAAAGTCTGCTAGAACTGATACATGAATTCAGCAAAGTTGCAGGATACAAAATCAATGTACAGAAATCAGTTGCATTCTTATACACTAACAATGAAGCAACAGAAAGACAAATAAAGAAACTGATCCCATTCACAATTGCACCAAGAAGCATAAAATACCTAGGAATAAATCTAACCAAAGATGTAAAGGATCTGTATGCTGAAAACTATCGAAAGCTTATGAAGGTCATTGAAGAAGATTTAAAGAAATGGAAAGACATTCCCTGCTCATGGATTGGAAGAATAAATATTGTCAAAATGTCAATACTACCCAAAGCTATCTACACATTCAATGCAATCCCAATCAAAATTGCACCAGCATTCTTCTCGAAACTAGAACAAGCGATCCTAAAATTCATATGGAACCACAAAAGGCCCCGAATAGCCAAAGTAATTTTGAAGAAGAAGACCAAAGCAGGAGGCATCACAATCCCAGACTTTAGCCTCTACTACAAAGCTGTCATCATCAAGACAGCATGGTATTGGCACAAAAACAGACACATAGACCAATGGAATAGAATAGAAACCCCAGAACTAGACCCACAAACGTATGGCCAACTCATCTTTGACAAAGCAGGAAAGAACATCCAATGGAAAAAAGACAGTCTCTTTAACAAATGGTGCTGGGAGAACTGGACAGCAACATGCAGAAGGTTGAAACTAGACCACTTTCTCACACCATTCACAAAAATAAACTCAAAATGGATCAAGGACCTGAATGTGAGACAGGAAACCATCAAAACCTTAGAGGAGAAAGCAGGAAAAGACCTCTCTGACCTCAGCCGTGGCAATCTCTTACTCAACACATCCCCAAAGGCAAGGGAATTAAAAGCAAAAGTGAATTACTGGGACCTTATGAAGATAAAAAGCTTCTGCACAGCAAAGGAAACAACCAACAAAACTAAAAGGCAACCAACGGAATGGGAAAAGATATTTGCAAATGACATATCGGACAAAGGGCTAGTATCCAAAATCTATAAAGAGCTCACCAAACTCCACACCCGAAAAGCAAATAACCCAGTGAAGAAATGGGCAGAAAACATGAATAGACACTTCTCTAAAGAAGACATCCGGATGGCCAACAGGCACATGAAAAGATGTTCAGCATCGCTCCTTATCAGGGAAATACAAATCAAAACCACACTCAGATATCACCTCACGCCAGTCAGAGTGGCCAAAATGAACAAATCAGGAGACTATAGATGCTGGAGAGGATGTGGAGAAACGGGAACCCTCTTGCACTGTTGGTGGGAATGCAAATTGGTGCAGCCGCTCTGGAAAGCAGTGTGGAGGTTCCTCAGAAAATTAAAAATAGACCTACCCTATGACCCAGCAATAGCACTGCTAGGAATTTATCCAAGGGACACAGGAGTACTGATGCATAGGGGCACTTGTACCCCAATGTTCATAGCAGCACTCTCAACAATAGCCAAATTATGGAAAGAGCCTAAATGTCCATCAACTGATGAATGGATAAAGAAATTGTGGTTTATATACACTATGGAATACTACGTGGCAATGAGAAAAAATGAAATATGGCCTTTTGTAGCAACGTGGATGGAACTGGAGAGTGTGATGATAAGTGAAATAAGCCATACAGAAAAAGACAGATACCATATGGTTTCACTCTTATGTGGATCCTGAGAAACTGAACAGGAACCCATGGGGGAGGGGAAGGAAAAAAAAAAAAAGAGGTTAGAGTGGGAGAGATCCAAAGTATAAGAGACTGTTGAGAACTGAGAACGAACTAAGGGTTGATGGGGGGTGGGAGCGAGGAGAGGGTGGGTGATGGGTATTGAGGAGGGCACCTTTTGGGATGAGCACTGGGTGTTGTATGGAAACCAATTTGACAATGAATTTCATATATAAATAAAAAAAATTTAAAAAAAAAGAAATGTTTAAAAAAAATAAACATAAAAAAAGAATATATTTAACAAAATAAATGCAACATGAACACAAAAAACTAATGAATCTGGTTGAGAAAAATAAAAGAAAACAAATAAATTGAGAAATCCTATATATTTATCAATTGAAAACTCAATATTGTTAAGATGGCAATTCTCAACACACACACACACACACACCCCACACACATGTAAAACTGATGGAAATCTGTGGGGTAAGGTCTATTTACCAGTGTCAATTTCCTGGTTTTGATATTGTACTACAGATAAAATACATTTGATATAAATCATATAAAATGTTACCTCTTGAGGGGAAACTGACTAAAGGGTACATGGGACCTTTGTTTTCTCTCTATATATTTTTGCTACTACTTGTGAATCCACAATTTGTTCAGAATAAAAAGATATAAAGATAAAATTCAATAGTAGGAAGACTAACCTATTCCAAATACAATGGAAAAAAATTAATAAATTCGCCACACAGGAAGAGATACACATTGAGGACTAGGGAAAATGTTCAAAAGTTAGGTAAGTGTAAATGTAAGTAAATGTAAATTAAAACAAGTTACAACTACAGTGGCTAAAATAAAAAAGAATGGTAATACCAAGTAGTAACACATTGTGGAGAAACTAGAACTCTTGAATTATGTTAATGTATATGTACATTTACACAGCCACTTTAGAAAGCAATCAGCAATTTCTTAAAAAGGTAATGTGAACTTATTATAGGACTCAGTAATGATACTATGTATGTATCTACCAAACATAAATGAAAAAATATTACACTATAAAGACCTGACCTTAAATGTTTATAGCAGTTTTATTCATAATAGCTAAAATATATACCATATAACTGACCATCAATAAGGAATGAATAAACTGATCATATTAATTAACATATATAGTAATTTTCAGTGAAAATCAAAATTACTTAGCAATAAAAATAAAATCTAATAGAAGACTGATCTATTTGAATCTGAAAACTATGCCGGAATATTAAGTATAACACAAAAAATGCATACTGTAGCATTCCATTTATATGAAATTTTTTAATAGACTACATTTATCTATCATCATTGAGATGAGGTTGTATGGGGTATAGATTAAAGAAAACATTTTTGCATGATGAAAATATTAATGAAATTTTGCATTTAAAGTACATTCAATTATTATAATCCACATACATTTAAAAGTCAAATAAAACCAAGCAAAGTGAATATTAAAAAAATAATCAAAAGGAATTTATATATACTCTATCTTTAGTATGCTATATTTACACATGGACTTCAGGCAAAATTTTACAAAGGTAAAACCGTAGTATTTCAAGTGTTTAACACTATAAGGGTAAAACAGTAATGTTTTCAAGTGTTTAACATGACATTTAAATTCTATAAAAAGTCACATGAGGTAGAAAGGGAAAGTATTATTAATCTCATTTCACATACATGTAACTACTGTTTAAAAGGGTAGTTTTCTCTTGCACATGGATAATGCATTGTAGCAAAGAGCCTAGAACTACATACTTTTAGATATGAAACTAAAAATGAGAACAAAAAACTGTTTTTAAACACATGTATCAGTTTATCTACACTCCCAAAAATTTACTAAGCATGAATATAATGCCTATTTACCTTTGAGTTATTTTAAAACTAAGATTTGGGTGTCTGGGTGGCTGTAGTAAGGTGTCTTACTCTTGATTTTGACTCAGGTCATATCTCATAGTTCATGAAATCGAGCCCCAGGATCGGCTCCATGGTAGCAGTGCAGAGCTTAGTTGGGATTTTCTCTCACGTGCTCTCTCTGCCTTTCCCCTGCTCAGGCTCTTTCTCTCTTTCTCAAAATAAATAAACTTTAAAAAAAGATTTCAAAGAGCCATATGGCCTTTTCAGTCGTGCAGAAAAAGGATTTGACAAAGTACAACAACATCCATTCATGATAAAATCCCTCAGTAAAGTAGCTTTAGAGGGAGTATACCTCAATGTAATCAAAACCATATACATCTTCAATGGGGAAAACCTGAGAGCTTTTCCTCTATGGTCAGGGACAAGACAGAGATGACAGCTTTCACCATTGTTATTTAACATAGTGTCAAGACACCTAGCCTCAGCAATCAGACAACAAAAAGAAATAAAAGGCATCCAAGTCAGCAAGGAAGAAGTCAAACTTCCACTGTTTACAGATGACATGATACTCAGAAAACCCAAAAGACTCCACCAAAAAATTACAGGAAAATCAATGTACAGAAATCGGTTGCATTCCTATACACCAATAATGAAGCAGCAGAAAGAGAAATCAAGGAATCAATCCAATTTACAATTGCACCAAAACCATAAGATACCTAGTAATAAACCTAACCAAAGAGGTAAAAGATCTGTCCTCTGAAAACTATTGAATACTTATGAAATAAATTGAACATGATACAAAGAAATGGAAAACATTCCATGCTCCTGGGATTAGAAGAATATTGTTAAAATGTCTATACTATCCAAAGTAATCTACATATTTAATGCAATCCCTAGCAAAGTGCCAACATCATTTTTCACAGACCTAGAACAAACAATCCTAAAGTTTGTAGGGAACCACAAAAGACCCTGAGTAGCCAGAGCAATCTTGAAAAAGAGAAGAAAATCTGGGAGCATCACAATTCCAGACTTCCAGTTACATTACAAAGCTGTAGTGATCAAGACAGCATGGTACCGGCACACACACACACACACACACACACACACACACACACACACAGATCAATAGAACTGAACAGAGGGGCACCTGCATAGCTTAGTTATTTGAACATCTGATTCTTGATTTTGGCTCAGGTCATGTTCTCATGGTTTGTGAGATTGAGCCCCATGTCAGGCTCTGTGCTGTCAGTGCAGTTAAAAAATGGCAGAAGACATGAATAAACATTTTCCAAGGAAGACATACAGATGGCCAACAGACACATGAAAAAATGCTCAACGTCAGTCATGATCAAGGACATCAAAACTACAATGGATATCACCTCACACCTATCAGAATGGCTCAGATCAACAACACAAGAAACAACAGGTGTTGGCAAGGATGTGGAAAAAAGGGGATCCATTTGCACTGCTGGTTGGAATGCAAACTGGTGCAGCCACTCTGGAGAACAGTATGGAAGTTCCTCAAAAAGTTAAAAATAGAACTACCCTATGATATAACAATCACACTACTAGGTATTTACCCAAAGAATACAGAAATACTGATTCAAAGGGATACATACACCCCAATGTTGACAGCAGCATTATCCACAGTAGCCAAATTATGGAAACAGCCCAAGTGTCCATCGATTGATGAATGGATAAGGAATATGTGGACATCAATACACAATGGAATATTACTCAGCCATAAAAAGAATGAAATCTTGCCATTTTTAATGACGTGGATGGAGCTAGAGATTATTATGCTAAGTGAAATCAGTTAGTCAGAGAAAGGCAAATACCACATGATTTCACTCGTATGTGCAAATTAGGAAACAAAAAAATATATATAGGGCAAAAAAAGAGAGAGGAAAACCAAGAAACAGACTCTTAACTATAGAGAACAAGCTGATGGTTACCAGAATGGAGGTGGATGCGGGATGGGTTAAATAGGTGATGGGGATTTTGGAGTACACTTGTGTTGAGCACCGAGTGTTGTATGTAAGTACTGAATCACCTGAAACTAATATTATAATGTATGTTAACTAACTTGAATTTAAATGAAAACATTTTAAAACTTAAGAATTCAAAAGCTAAAGTTAGATTAATTAACAAAAGTAGGGCGCCTGGGTGGCTCAGTCAGGTGAGCGTCAGACTTCAACTCAAGAGGTGATCTCCCAGGTCATCTTGAGTTCAAGCCACACATCAGGCTCTCTGCTGTCAGTACAGAGCCCACCTGGGACCCTCTGTCCTCCTCTCTGCCCCTCCCCCACTTGCATGCATGCTCTCTCTCTGTTTCTCTCTCTCTCTCAAAAATAAGTAAACATTTTTTAAAAATAACAAAAGTAAATGAATTACATACCATAGAGTTATCACTATGTACGTTATATAAGGTATACGCAGTATTTTAACAAAACGGATATCCTGAAAATTATGTCTGCTCTATCAATGTGAGCATATATTTATAGCAAATATTATACCATAAAATTTTTATTTGGCTTATGAGTCTTTTTGGGGGTCTAAATGCTACCACACAGCCACTGATACATCAGAGAATTCAACAAATTATCTTGCAGCAAAAGTGGCAGGGGAGACTAACATGAGCCCAACTAGATACCACATTCTCTAAATAACTTCCTAATCGGTAAAATCTTAGCAATGACAAAAATATAGGTAACTTGGAGCAATTTTCTATGGCCTGACTTTGTCTGACTTTGGGCAAGAAAGGGAAATGAAAAAGAGAAAAGCATCCTCTGACATTCAGGTGAAGATATTAACAGAAAAGTATTAGAGTAAATGCAAACTGACTTGCACTTATAGCTAGATCTTCTGCTTAACTGTTGAATATAAGCAATTTTAGGAATATCAACTTTAAGCCAAGTCACTCTGTGGTCATGATGCATCAAGAAAAGACAGACCTGCTCCATAAATTATGAATGAACATAGAGAGACAAAACATAAACATTTTCCAAACAACAAAATTATCAAACATCCGTCTCATCCAGCTAATATGAGTGGCTGTTGCTTCATTATCAGTTACAGCTTAACTTCTCTCCAATCTTTCTTCTTCATATGTAAGATTTATTGAGATACTCAATCATACCTTTACTTTCTGAAAACATCAAATTCAGAAGAAAGATCCACTTCCTCAAACCCAATTGAAATCACTTAAAACAAACCCAAATTCTATAAAAACTCTCTCAAACTCTGGAACCAAGATACCCCACCGTTTCTCGTAGTGCATAGTTTCACTGATTGCTGCATGTAATAAACTAAGGATTCCAGTAAGGGTAGAATTCTAACTGAAACACACACACACACACACACACACACACACACACACACACATATGGAGACAGGGAGAGAGAGAGAAAGGGAGAAAGAGAGGGAGAAAGAGAGAAATGTAACCAGAAAGGGAACAATTGTATGATAATTGAGCTTTAACAATGGGAACTATATCAAGAGATATTGTGAATTGGGATATATCCAACATCTCTTAGCTTAAATAATCAGATGGCAGAACTAAAAATGGGCCTCGTGTCAATTAGGTGCCCAGAAATTAAAAGGAGCTTAGCACTGAAGTGTGCATAAACTTCACCATAAATCTTGTCTGACCACTGAACTCAGCATGTACAGTGAAGACTCCAGGGAGTTCATAAAAAGCATCTAAAGAGGCATAAGAAATAAGAGGCATAAAGCATCTTAAGAGGCATAAAGAAATAAACAGTATTTCAACTACAACTCACAGAAGGGTATTGTTTATAGTGTGAGTTCAGCTACGTTAAATCCCTTCCACAACAAAATTCTATTGCTTTCAGGAAGCATAAATGAATGAAAAGTTTCCATTATGTATTACTCATAGTATCCAATACAAAGTAAAAAAAAATGTATACATGCCAAAAGAAATGAGACATACCCAAGGAGCAAATAAATCCCTAGATACCAATATCAATATGATTCAAATATCAATTAACAGAGAAGCACTGTATAGCAGCTAATGTAAAAATGATCAATGATTAAAGGAAAATACAATCATAATCACTAGAAGGTTTTCTTTAGTCAGTAAATGCAATTTTTATACATGATTTTTTTAAAAAAATTTTTTTTCAACGTTTATTTATTTTTTGGGGGACAGAGAGAGACAGAGCATGAACGGGGGAGGGGCAGAGAGAGAGGGAGACACAGAATCGGAAACAGGCTCCAGGCTCTGAGCCATCAGCCCAGAGCCCGACGCGGGGCTCGAACTCACGGACCGCGAGATCGTGACCTGGCTGAAGTCGGACGCTTAACCGACTGCGCCACCCAGGCGCCCCAATATACATGATTTTTAACAAATAACTTCTGCATATTTGAGTTTGAACATATGAGAAATGTACTAAAATGTACTTTATGGTGTGTAATCAGAAATAATCACTGTAAGTTCATGTTTTAAATGCAGAGATATAAAGGAGCAAATAAATAATTGTATGATACATGTATGTGCATATATTACATGTGTGTTCTAGCTCTGTTGACTGAGAAGGTGCAGAGGTAATAAAAAATAGTGGAAATAAGCACATCTGTTGCCCAGATATTTATTTTTTAAATATTATTCTCTACTAAAAGAATATAGGCTACTTGGATAAATAGCTGAATACAGATTAGGGGCAGGAAAAGCATAACAGGAGCCTAGAATATTTTGTGCTAGAAAAATGTGAAAGTTCTTTTTTTTTTTTTTTTGAGTTTATTTATTATTGACTTTGAGAGAGACAGAAACAGCATGAGTGGAGGAGGGGCAGAGGGAGAGAGGGAGACAGAGAATCCCAAGCAGGCTCAGTATTATCAGCACAGAGCCGATGCGGGGCTCGAACTCAGGAAATCATAAGATCATGACCTATGCTGAACCAAGAGTCCGACGCTTAACCAACTGAGCCGCACCCCCAAAATCTGGAAGTTCTTAAAGAGTCCTATCAAACACTTGGCCAAATAAAAGAGACTCTCAGTGGCCAAAACTGAGACAATTTGAAAAAGAACCACAATGAATAATAACAGTAAAGTATTCTATACTATTGAATAAAATAACAAGTGCTGAGTCTGAACCAATGTAAATAAACACATAAACAAACAAATAAGTAAATAAATAAATAAATAGAGAAAGGAATACTTCTCCCTACTGTACATTTCTAGCTTACAGGCAGAGTAAATAATGGAATTAGAAATCATCAATGAATTTTAAGCCTAGTGAAGTAAAGTTTGAAGAGGAACAGAATATGTCCATGTTCTCAATATAATTTAATCTAAAATAGACAAGACTGAGAAAAAATTCCATGTACTTTTTAAAAATTATACTAGGGCATACATATCACTTCAGTAGTAAGCATGGCAAAACGTATAGCATGAATCTATGAAAAATATCCACCAAAGCCAAATTGAAGGACATCTTTAAAACAATTACTCTGTAGTATTAAAAAAAAAAAAACTACAGAAAAGAAAAAAATTAAAACAAAGAAAATATCTAGATTAAAGATGAAAAATACATTATGACTAAATACAAACAAATATGACTCTGGATTTGTTCCTGAAAAAGACAAAATAGATATAAATACTTCCCTAAGACAATTAAAGAAGGTTTTTTTTTAAAGTTTATTTAGTTATTTTGAGAGAGACAGAGACAGAGTGAGTGGGGGAGGGGGAGAGGGAGCGAGAGATAATCCTAAACCGACTCTGCACTGTCAGCACAGAGCCTGATGCTGGCTGAGGCTCGAACTCACAAACTGTGAGTTCATGACCTGAGCCAAAATCAAGAGTCAGACGTTTAACTGGCTGAGCCACCTAAGGGCCCCAGAAGTTCTAATATGAAACATGGCTTTATAGCTACACTATAGCTATGTAAGAAAATACCTTTATTCCCAGGAAACACACATGCTTTTTTTACGGGTAAAGAAGCATAGTTTTCAATATTCTTTCAAATGGTTTAGGAAAATCATTTTGAAGAGAGGAGAGAAGAGAGTTGAAAAAATAGAAGGATAAAGCAAATGGGCAAAAGTAAATAATTGGTAAACCTGGGTGAAGGTATATGGGGAGGCTTTGTATGATTCATGCAAACTAGAAATGTTTTACAGAATGTTTACTTTTACTACCAAACCAAATTTGAAATCATATCAAAATAAAATATTATAAGAGCAGTAACATTCTGGTTCTAATATATATAGTAACGGTAACCCAATGGTGTTAGTGGAATTACTATTCATATTTGGCATACCAGAAAAATGAAGCACATATCCAAGTTCACACAAGAAGGTAAGCCAGTGGTATTAGGAACTGACACCAAGGTACATGGCTGTAGAGCACATGGTCTTAAACACAGTCCTTTACTTACCGGATAGTAAAAATTCACACATTTTCTTTTCATCACTGTAAGAATGCTCATACTTTGTAAAGTTAAAATGACAACGTGCAAAATAGAAATGACCAGTCCTTCTAACTAATGTTATCAATGTATCTATATGTAAGTAAGCACTCTGTGGGACAATAAAAGGGATAATGGGATGTATGAGAAAAGGTAGTGCAGATATTCTGTATTAAAGACATTTATGACTGACTGAATATAGTCTAACTTCATGGGCAGGTAATATTTTGATTACTCATAAGCTTAATTATCTGGTTGTATTTTCTAACTTAAGGCAATAAATAGAGTTTCTCAGACAGATTTCTTA
Organism: Herpailurus yagouaroundi; assembly: GCF_014898765.1. Lineage (NCBI taxonomy): Eukaryota > Metazoa > Chordata > Mammalia > Carnivora > Felidae > Herpailurus > Herpailurus yagouaroundi. Next base: position 4,792,163 of record NW_024412376.1, read on the forward strand.
AAGCATACTTAGTTTTACACTGTATGTATCCTGAAGGACCTGAACCACAGTTCCCAGATTGATCGGTCTTAGAATTAAGGTGAGCATAACACTCTTCAGGACCAAAATCTGCACCTGGAAAAAAATGTGTGTTTAGTCATATTGAGCTTATGTTAATTTAAAATAATTTATGAGTATATTTAAATTTCTGATATGGTTTAAAATATACAAAATACACTCATAACACATATTGAAAAAAAACTAGATTTAAAATCACACAAAATAATTTCAATGAAATATTTAAAAATTGAAAGCACTCTTGCCAAAAATATATCTTAAAATTAACCATGGTGTGCAGTTTATATTCTAATTTTTAATAAGTCTAGATATCTATAAATGTATAAGAAACTTTAAAAGTTGACTTATTGGTCAATAACCTAACATATAAATATCATTTCAAGGCAAACCACTAACTAATATCTTATTTTTTCATATTTTTCTTAGAAAAATATTTTCATATTTTTCTTAGAAAAAAATCCTGGAGTCTCAGTTTTTACATTTACTATCCAATCCATGCACACAATGTGTTCAATTCTCATAAAATCCAACCAATGGATCTTATTTATTATAGCATCCATTAGTTCTATTGTAGTTGAAGGATGAAATCAAAAATCTTTGATAGGAAGATTTAACCACTGCATTATGGTGCTGAAGAAAATGGCACACCAAAAGAGGATCCACAGGTACAAATCTGGATCTCAGCTGAAACTCCCACAGGCTCTAGTAAACTGGAAATAAGCAGTTTATTTTATCCCAGAGGTCATTTTAAACCTGGTTATGGGTGAGAAGTCAAAATTATTGCTTAGCTAGGGAAGCAGGCCATTTGGTGGACATAAAAATAGGCCATGGTTGAAGGATCTTCATAGTTATAGTGACAAAATTAGAGATTCAAGAGCTCTCAACATATACTTTATTCCCTGCCTCAAGGATCATTCCTGCTTCTAAATGTGTGAAGAGCAGGAGATTAAAATATAAGACTTCCATAAAGCAGTGTGGATTTTTCTGCAGTTTCTGTGTTGTGGTTACATAGTTGCCAAGGGAAGGAGTCTCAGTAAATATACCAATTCCCAGTTGAAAACCCTAAAGAGTTATGGCCATAAAAACAACAGTAAACTAGATAGACTGAACGTTATTTAATCTCTAACCAAAACTTAATACATATCACTTTCTGATTTAATTAAAATGATTAGTTCCTCATTTCATACACTTAACAGAAGAAAAAGATGGATAATAGTAGTATCTGTGTAAAAAAATAAGCATTTTAGACTGAAAGCAGGGCTTCAAAAGGCAAAAATTAAAGACAATGAAAAAATTTAACTAGAAATGTGTCTTTTCATTCAAGAAAAAATATAAAGATATCTACCTATATTAAAATAGTTAAGAGAACATGATACATTGTATAAATTACAAAGATACAAGCATGCAAGAAGAAAAATATCAAAAATAAGCTGAAATAATTACGGAGAGGTTATTGAATATAATTGAAATTTTAAGAAAATCCATATGATAATACAGGATTTATACCAGTGTTCCTAGAAACTCACAGAACACTAAGAAGAATTACACACACATACACAAATACACCCAAACATATGACATGAAGACTGCTAAAAAACAAAGAAAATCTTGATGGCTTAAAGAGAAAAGAGACACGATTTGACAGATTTTCTTTAGAAAATATGGAAACATTATGACAATAAAGTAACATCTTTAAAATGCTAATAGGGATAGAGTTTCCATTTCAGGATGGCAACATAAGAAGATTCTGAAGTCACTTCTTCCCATAGACATACCAAATCTGCAGCTAGATATGGAAAAATTTCATCTCAAAAAACTAAAAACTAACTAAGCAACTCTTACACATTGGACAAAGGAGAAAACTCTCATAGAATCCAGTAGGAGAGGCAGAGAGAGACACCACACCAGACATGGCAATCCACAATCAGGAAGGAATACAAAACCCAGAACAATAACCCTGAGAGTTGGAGTGGCTATAGAAACATCACACACACACACACACACACACACACACACACACACACACACAAAGTATAAGAAAAAAAATGTTACTAAAGACAACCAAACAATTTTTACAATAAGATTGTCAACGCATGAAGAAATATTACAGAAAATATTACAAACATATCCCCTAGGAACAAAGCACCAAAATCTATGAAATAAAAACTGGCAGACTTGAAGGAAGAAGTAGGTAAAAATAATAGCTGACATTCTGTCAACTGTCAATAATGGACAGAAGAAATAGAAGATCAGTAAGGAAATACAAAATTAGAACAACACTACAAATGAACTAGCCATAACATATCTATAGAACACTCTATCCAACAAGAGCAGGATACATATTCTTCTCCATGCATTTGGAAATTCTTCAAAATGGTCATATGTGAGGCCAAAACAGTCTAAGTAATTTGAGAAGAAATGAAATCATATGAATTATGTTCTCTGAATACTCAATTATGTTTTCTGAATACAATGGAATTAAATTAAAAATCAATAATAAAAGTACATTAGGGAATGTACAAACATGGTAATTAAAAATCACACTCCTAAATAACCAAAGCATCAAAGAAAAAAAAAATCTCATGGGAAATTAGAAAATATTTAAGATGAATAGGAATAAAAACATGACATACAGAAATTTATAAAAAACATTGAAATTGCTACTTGGAAATTGATATCTGTAAATGCTTAAAATAGGAAAGAAATATTTCAAATTAATAACCTAGAATTTTATCTTAAGATATTGAAAAAAAAGTATTCTTTTTTTTTTTTCAACGTTTTTATTTATTTTTCGGACAGAGAGAGGCAGAGCATGAACAGGGGAGGGGCAGAGAGAGAGGGAGAGACAAAATTGGAAACAGGCTCCAGGCTCCGAGCCATCAGCCCAGAGCCTGACGCAGGGCTCGGACTCACGGACCGAGAGATCGTGACCTGGCTGAAGTCGGACGCTTAACCGACTGCGCCACCCAGGCGCCCCTGAAAAAAAAGTATTCTAAACATAAAAGGAACAGAAGGAAAGAACTAATAGGAATTATAGAAGAAAATGATAAAATAAAAAAGAGACAAGTGACAGGGAAAATCAACAAAACCAAAATTTGGTTCTTTGAAGAGATCAACAAGGCTGGCAAATTTGAATTATTAATCAGGAAATTTCCCATAATGAAAAGGCTGAGTGTGGATGACTTCACTGGTAAATTCTCCAAAATTTTCAGACAACATAATACATTGCAGATTGTTCCCAAAACTATGAGTAAGGAATGCTTTTTGTGTCATTCAATGTGACTTGATTATTAAAACAACACAAGACAGTTCAAAAAAAAGTTAGAACAATATCTCTCACAAATATAGACATAAAAATTTCAAGAAATCTACAGAATTGGGAAACAAAACAAATGAACATGAGGGAAATAAAAGAGAGAGGAAAGCCAAGAACAAACTGAACTGTAGAGAACAAACTGATGGTTACCTGAGGGGAGGTAGGTGGGGGGGGGGGGGGTTTAAATAGGTGATGCGGATTAAGGAGTGTAATTGTGATGAGCACTCATTGTTGTATGGAAGTGTTGAGTCACTATATTGTACACCTGAAGCTAATATTACACTGTATATTAACTAATTGGAATTTAAACACAAACTTTTAAAAAAAATCTACAGTGATGAATAATAAAATGCCAGTAAACTGAAATCTAGAGCATATTAAAGCATTATTACCAAAACCATTAGCATATTCTATTACCAAGTAAGATTTGTTCCTGGAATACAAGGATGATGTTATATACCAAAATAGCAGAATAAAGGGGAAAAAACACATGATCATGTCAATTGATGCACAAGAAGCAAAACTTGATGCATTTTAATGATAAAAACACTTAACTAACTAGAATTAGAAGGAAAGTCCTTCAATATAGTAGAGGCCACCTATAAAAAACACAGTTAATATAATAGTCAGTGGTTAAAAGTTGAAAGCTTTTCTTCTAATGACAAGGAGCAACACAAGGATGCCAGATTTTAGTAGAAGTCTTAGTCTAAAGCAAAAGGCAAGTGAAAGAAATGATAGGAACTTAAATTGGAACAGAAAAAGTTATCTCTGCTCATAGTTGCCATGATTGTATATATGAAGAAAATTCTAAGGATTTTACACACACACACACACACACACACACACACACACACACACATTCACACAACTAATAAATAAATTCAGGAAAGTTTAAGGATACAAAATTTAAGGCATCAGTTGCATTTCTATAATTAGCAATGAAAATTCCCAAAAGAAACCTAAGTAAACAATTTTATTTATCAGTGCATCAAAAAGAAAAAATACAAGTAAAATTAACCAAAGTGAAATAAAATTTATACAATGAAATCCACAATGTGCTGCTGAAGAAAATTAAAGAAAACACAAAAATGGAAAGCTATCCTATATTTATGACTTGGAGGAAAAATATTAAGACGGCAATATCATCCAAAGTGAGCTACAGCTTCAATGCAAACCTATTAAAACACCAACAATGTATCTCTGCGGAAATAGAAAAACCCATCTTAAAATTCGTATGGAGTTTCAAGGTCCTGAAATCGTCAAAATAATCTTAAAAATGGAGAAAAAACTTGGAGATCTCATACTTCCTGATTTCAAAACTTACCACAAAAGCTACAGTATTCAAAACCATGTACATTGGCATACTAACATACGGATATATACACCAACAGACTAAAATAGCCACCCCAGAAGCAAATCCTTCCATATATGTCTAATGATTTTTATGTGTGCCAAAACCATTCAATAGGAAAGGACAGTCTTTTCGACAATTGGTGTTAAGAAAACTGAGTATACACATGCAAAAGAATGAACTTGAACCCTTACCTTACAGGATATTCTAAAATTAACATGAAATGGATTAGACACATAAATGTAAGAGCTACAAACATAAAACTTTTTCTTAGATATGCTGAGGATTAAGGAGTGCACTTGTTTTGATGAGTACCAGGTGTTGTATGTGTGTGTTGAATCACTAAATTGTACACCTGAAACTAGTATTACACTGTATATTAACAACTGGAATTTAAATAAAAACTTTAATTTTTTTATTTGTGTATATTTGACACACAATGTTACATTGCTTTTAGGTGTACAACATAGTGATTCAACTTCTCTACACATTATGCGAAAAACTATAAAACTCTTAGAAGAAAATAGACAGGAAAAGTTTTTTGGCATTGGATTTAGCAATTATTTCTTGGATATAATGCCAAAAGCATTGGCGACAAAAGAAAATATAGATAAAAATGTTAAAAACAGTTGCACATGAAAATCAACAGCGAAATCAACTTTGATAGATATGGAGTTTCAGTTTGGAAAAGTGAAAAAAGTTCTGGGGATGGATGATGGTGATATTTGCAAAGTAATGTTAATTGTAAAATGACAGTGAATTGTAAAAACAGTAAAAATGGCAAGTTTTATGTCATGTCTATTTTTTCACAATAAAAATAAGAAAAAAATCTCAATCATATACCAAGAATCCATAACTATCAATATAAAAATGATAACACAACTTGACCAAGTGGTATCTCTTCCAGAAATGCAAGGCTAGACATTAGTGTAATGCACCATATCAATAAACTAAAAGACAAAAAAAAAAAAAAATCACTTAATAGACACAGAAAAAGGAGTGGAAAGCCTAGCATTTTACTCTTGATTTAAGGAAAAAAAACCCAGCAACCTTAACAAACAGGGCAACTGAAATGGAACTTCCTTAACCTAATAAAGAGGATTATGAAAAAAACCATGGTTAATATCATCCTTACTAATGAAAAACTCAAAGTTCAACCCCTAAGATAAGAAACAAATCATAATATATCCCCTGAGTACTTCTACTCAATATTATATTGGAAATACTAGTCAGGAAAAAAAGCCAAGAAGAAAAAATAAAAGGCATATAGATTATAAACTAAGAAATTAAAATATATCCATTTTCCTAAGACATTTTCTGATATATAGAAATCCTAGCTACCTATTAAAAATAATTATGGGAACTAATAAAGAATTTTAGCAATTTTGCAGGATAAAGGTTCAATATTCAAAGTCAATTTATATCTCCACACTAGTAATGAATAATGAAAATTTTTAAAAATCCTATACATAATAGCATCAAAAAGAATAAGATATTAAGAAATATATTTAACAAAATAAGTGTGGAGCTTGTATACTGATAATTACAAAACTATAAAACATTTAATTAAAATTAGCTGAATACAATAAAAATAATTGGAAAGACATCCCATGTTCATGGATTCTAAGCTATAACATAGTTAATATAACATTACACCTCAAATTGATATGTCATTCAACACAATTACTATCAAAATTCCAGCTGCCTTTTTTTTCAGAAATTGTCAAGTTGATTCTGAAATTTAAGAAATGCAAGAGTCCCAGGATATCCAAAATAATCTTAAAAAGATAGAAAAAGTTGGATTACTCACATTTCCTGATTTGTAAACTACAAGGCTACAGTAATCAAGACAGTGTGCTACTGACATAAGAATATAGATGTATAGATCAATGGAGTAGAATTTACAGTCTAGAAATAAATTGTTTTACAATCAAGTGATTTTTTAGCAAAGATGTCAAGTTACTTAAATGGGTGAATAATCATCTTTTCAACAGTGATGCTGAGATAACTTATCCACATGCTAAAAGAATTAAGTTGGACCATTTTTCACACCATACACAAAATTAACTCAAAATGGATTATAGACCCAAATTTAAGAGGAAAAGGTATAAGACTCCCAGGAAAAACAAATCAGGACCTTGAATTAAGCAATGCTCTGTTAGATATAACACCAAAATCACAAGCACATACAAAAAAAATAAATAAATTGAACCTAATCAAAACTAAAACTTTGCATTTCAGAAGAGGCCATCAGAAAAGTGATGACATAATTTAGACAACAAAAGAAAATATTTGTAAAACATGAATTTAACAATTAAAAAATAGGTTAATGATATAAATATCTTTCCAAACAAAACATACAAATGGTCAATAAGAACATTGAAAAGATGTTCATCATTAGTCTTTAGGTAAATGCAAATCAAAACCACAAGATACCACTTCATACTCATTGGATCATCCACAGAATAACTCAATATTACATGGATATCAATTCAACTAAAATTAATGCATTATTTAATTTATTAATCTGGTTCTTAAGTTCATATGGAAGAAAGCCAAGCCAACACATATGAAGAAGATACAAAAGGAAGAAGACAAAACTTGTCTCTGAGATATAAATGGAGAGAAATTAAGATAGCATAAGACTGGCACAAATAGAGAAAAATGACCAAGAGAACAGAGGAGGAAATTGAGAAACATTCACACTTTTAAGTTTAAAAACAACCAACGAAGCAACAAAACACACGATTTTTAGCAGATATCATATTGCAGTGCATTCAGGAGTATTAAGTTGTGACAGTAAAGGTGGTCACCAATATGCTGTAATATTAAATTGGATATGTCAAACAATACACACACACACACAGAATTACATTCATACATTCATCCTCTGCCTCCCTCCTTTAACCTTAGGCAGCTATTAATTTATCTTCTGTCTTAAATATTTGCCTATTCTGTATGCTTACTATTAACGGAATCATAGAATCTGTGGTATTTTGTTTCTGGCTTTCTTAGGTTAGCGTAAAGTTTTCAAAATTTATTCAAAATTTATTGGTAAATACCAAATATCATCACTTCTTTAATTTTTATTGACTAAATAATATCCTGCATTTTATTTACTAGTTCATCAGTTGATGGACATTTGGGTTGTTTCTACATTTTGGTTATTATGAATAATGGTATTGTGAACATTTGTATACAAGGTTTGTGGGGACATATGTTTTAAGTTTCCTTAGGCATATATCAGGGGTTAAACTGCTAGGTTCAAAATTTTAAGGAACTTCCAAACTGCTTTCTAAAGTATCTGTACCATTTTATATTCCCACAAGCATGTGCATAAGAATTCAGATTTTGCCATATTCTCCCAACAATTCCTATTGTCTTTTAATTATGGCTATTTTAGTAAGTGTGGAGAAGTATCTTGTTGTGGTCTTAATTTAAATTTCCTTAATGACGAATCATGTTGAGCATCTTTCATGTGAGTAATCATTTCTTTAAAAAAAATTTGTTGTTTAATGTTTATTCATTATTGAGAGACAGACACAGGGTGTGAGCAGGGGAGGGGTAAAGAGAGGGAGACACAGAATCTGAATCAGGCTCCAGGCTCTGACCTGTCAGCACAGAGCCCAACGCGGGTCTTGAACTCACAAACCGTGAGATCATGACCTGAGCCGAAGTCGGTCGCCCAACTGACGGAGCCACCCAGGCGCCCCTATGATTAATCATTTCTATGTCTTGTTTTTAGAAATGTCTAATCTAATTTTTTGCTTATTTGTTAAACTACATTGTCTTATTATTGTTGAGTCAGATGAGTTTCTTATATTTTGTATATATTTTGTCTATAATTAAAAATATGGTTGGCAAATATATTCTCCCATTCATCGAACTGTCTTTATTTATTCTGAGAGTGAACAAACTAGCAGGGGAGGGGCACAGAGAAAGGGAGAGAGCAAATCCTAAGCAGGCTTCACACTGTCAGCTCAGAGCCCGATACAGAGCTCAAACCCATGAACCATGAGATCATGATCAGTGCCAAAACCAAGAGTCGGACACTTAACCAACTGAGCCACCCAGGTGCCCCTCTCCACTTTCTTGAAGAATGAAAGCTTTTTAAATTTTTGAAGTCCAATTTATGCCTTTTTCATTCATCACTTGTGCTTTAGGTGTCATATCTAAGAAAACACTGCCTAATTCCAGGTCACTAAGATTTATGCCTATGTTTTCCTGTAAAAATTTATAGTTTTAGCTCTTACATTTACGTCTATAATACATTTTAAGTTAATTCTTGTGTTTGGTGTGAGGTAGGGGTTCAAATTCATTCTTTTGCATATGAATGTACAGTTGTTCATGCACATTTATTGAAAAGATGTACAGGGTATTTTTTGCTCATTAAGAATTCTGGGTGGGTGAGTAGTTATTTTCTTTTAGCAGTTTTAAGTATCTTTACTTTGCCATCTAGCTTCTATAATTGTTGACAAGGAATCTGACTCCACTTGCTTTTTAAAAGGTACTGTGTCTTTTTCTCCCACTTTAGATGTTTTGTTCTCCTCTTTTCATTTTTTTTTCCTAGTAGTTTTGCTATGATCTCTTTATGTGTTTTTTTTTTCTTTAAAGACATTCTTCCTAAGATTCTGAAAGCACATTAGGGTGTCTAGGTAGCTCAGTCAGTTAAGTTTCTGACTTAGGCTCAGGTCATGATTTCACCATTTGTGGGTTCCAGCTGTGTCAGGCTCTGTGCTGATGGCTCAGAGCCTGGACCCTGCTTCAGATTCTGTGTCTCCCTCTGTCTCTGCCCCTCCCCCGCTCATGCTCTGTCTCCCTCTCAAAAATAAATGAACATTAAAAAAATTAAAATATCATCAATACAGTGTACCTTGGTTTTTCTAGTTATTTTCTCATAGTTACATATGTCAGTACTTGCTACATCCTTTCCCTAAATTTAATATTTAATGCAGATTTTATATTTAACATTACAAAATATTTAAATGTAAATAAGCTGTCTTAGAATTTATTCTCTTATTTTATGTTATTTTTTTTTAACTTTGTTTTTGCCTTTTGAGTTAATCAAGAATTTTCTTGCTTTTGTTTTTTCCCCTTATAATCTTTTTTTTAATTATTTTTTTTAATGTTTATTTATTCTTGAGAAAGAGAGAAACAGAGCATAAACGGGGGAGGGTCAGAGAGAGGGAGACACAGAATTTGAAGCAGGCTCCAGGCTCTGAGCTGTCAGCACAGAGCCTGATGCAGGGCTCAAACTCACAGACTATGAGATCATGACCTGAGCCAAAGTCGGATGCTTAACCGACTGAGCCACCCAGGCACCCCTCCTTTATAAGCTTTTATTTTCAAATTATTTTATTATTATTCTTGTAGCTTGGATTATAAAATGAATACTTGACTAATGCTAATTTTTAATTTCTCTTTTGTGCTGCATTTTATTGGAATGATTGAGTTTTTTTTTTTTTTTCCTGGTGAAACTATTTTTTTTTCCATTTTTATTCTTCTAGGGGTCAACTTACATTTTTGACATACTAATAACTTCATTTCATATTATTCTTTATATTTTAAAATATGTTTTTAAAAGATGTGTTTTTTAGCCAATAATGAATTTTGCTAATTTCTATGATGATGATTTCTTCTTGCTTAATTCTTCTGTCTCCTCATTTAGTTTCCCTTTTTGTTTTTAACATCATTCACAATCAGCCCGTACAGAAATAGATTTGGAAAGCAAATTATATGAGTTCAAATGTGTGCTTTCACATACTTTTTTTTTAATCTATGTATTTAACATTGGGTGAAATTCACAATTTTACCTGCCAGCTGAAACAGAAGTTCTACCTTTTCAATGATCTAACCAATATGTTTATTTTTACATTTTAACCAGTATTCCTTTCAGATCAAGATTTTCTTTCCTATTTCTCCCTTTCTCTTTCTTTCTTTATCTGTATGCATATATAGGTAGGTTGATAGAGATAAATAAATAGATGATATGGATGATAAGGAAGACATGATACAGATAGAGATAGATAAGAGATAGGTAGAGATCAGTGATAGTAAATAGATAGATGATAGATAGATAGATAGATGATAGAGAGATAATTGATAGATGATAGGTATATATAGAAAGAGAGATTAGAGAGAGAGAGAGAGAGAGAGAGAGAGAGAGAGAGAGAGAGGAGACAGAGAGGTGGAGAGATAGAGATATCTTTCTTCAAAATTTCCTTTGTGGTTCAAATCACCCAGTTCCTGGGAGGAGCACTTTACCATTCTATGTTTCTTTCCTTATATCTTTGTTTTGCCTTTCTTCAAACCAATAGTCATTCTATGTCATTGTATGTCCATTTTTGGAGTTGATCATTACTTTGTAACTCCTTTTTACACAGAAATTAAAGTAGGCAATTACCCATTACAGTTGAGAAAAGGTTGAGCCACTTGGCTATTTATATGAATATCCTAAATATTTCCTCTGTCAATCACTCTTTTACTTCTGATATAGACGTAAATGCTGCTGCCATTGCTGCTGTCTCCATCTTCTTCAGCAAATGATTCCATGTATATTTAGTACCATGTGTACTCAGTGCACATCATCTTTCAACTATTTGATAGTTACTGGATCCTCATTACTCCCTTTTGTGATTTTCATAAACTATCCTTGTAGTTCCCAGGTGTGAATGTGTGTATCTGGCTGTGTGTATCTGCATGTGTGATTTAAATTCTATTCATGCCAATTTATATTTACGATCCTCTAATGTCCACAGCCATATGTATGTATTTTATATTTACTAAGAAAACTATGGATATGGAGTGAGAGAGGGAAGTGTAACTTATATTCAGTCTGCTTTTTTCCTTCTCAAATGAAGAGCCCATAGACTTTGAATCTTTTCCCTTATTATTTTGTGGAAATAATTCATACCTTTAATTCCAGACAACTTGTCTGATATTTTTTTACAGCATTCCTTAACTTTTTTCTATAATCCTTTAAGATATATAATATACATATATATATACACATATATATGTATGTGTGTGTGTGTGTATATATATATATACTAAAAATCGCATTATTTTAAAAAAAATTTTTAATGTTTATTTTTGAGAGAGACGGAGTGTGAGTGGGGGAGGAGCAGAAAGAGGGAGACACAGAATCTGAAGCCAGCTCCAGGCTCCGAGCTGTCAGCACAGAGCGCAATGCTGGGCTCAAACTCACAAACTGTGAGATCATGACCTGAACCAAAGTTGGACACTTAACCAACTGAGCCACCCAGGAGGCCCTTACATTATTTTTTAAATCACAATTATGTGTCAACATCTACTTCTTTTTGGTTTCCAGAAGAACACATATAAGAGAAATAAAATTATAATAAATACCTTCACCAAATAAATCCACACACTGTTTTATCCCACTTATACAACTTCCATTCAGACAAAGCCATTGATTCTCTCCACATGGATGCCCATTCTGAATAAAAAAGTTATCTTGACATGTTGCAGATGATCCATTGCAATATTCAGGGAGATCACATTCATCAGAGGAAGGTCTACATATTTCTCCTTTTGCCAAATACTGATGAAATGAAGTAAATAATATTGAATGAAGCAGAATGTGAACATATGAATAGAATAAAAAAGATGACTTTGTTCAGAAAAATTTAAAAGGATCTTACTTGACAATTTTTACAGCATTCACCAATATCACAAGTTGAACCAACTGTTAATGTACATGTGGTATGATCACAACATGAGTTTAAGTTAGCAGCACAATCCTGAAAGGAAAATCAAATGCTCTGAAGTACCTTCCAACTTTTACTCACACTAGATAGATATTTTAATGGTGACAGAGTATTATCTAATATGCAGATAGGTGCTTAAATTACATGTTGGCAAACATAAAAAAAATAGAGCCACTTATTTATTTACTTAACACATATTTATTGGTTACTACTCTGCTATTCTGTATACTCTTTCTATCCCTAGAGTAGTTTTGACTATACTGTAGTAGGATTTTTCTGAAACTCTGAGTCCACCAAAGCCAAAACATCAAGCTCTCTGGCTTTTGTAGACAAACAGATAGTTAAATACAAGACATAAAATAAATGGAAACTATGATTTATCAGTTTCATTATAGTGACTAGTTCCTAATCAGCCTTTATGAATCTATTGTGTTTTAATAAGCCTATAACTTTTATGGGATGTTCAAAGTTTAACTTACTTTTATTCTCTAAAGGCAAAGACTTAGAAAATAATATGTCTAAATATGACTGAAATTATGATTCACCCATATCTTATTATGCCTTGATTAATGTTATGATTCATCCATGTGATTTTGTTTATAAAAATTCTATTATTACACTTAAAGCAACAGATAAGAATAGAGAAGATTGGAGAGACAATGCTTACACACACACACACACACACACACACACTTTTTAAATTGTCAGGGATTTGGAATAGGGTTAATTGGGCAAAAATTTCAATAAGTTACACAAAAATAAGTCATGGATTTCAGTAGTCTTAATATGAGTTATAGTCAAATACTTATTAGGGCAAACTAAATTTGAACTATTTTCCAGAACTATTCTGCCTAATCAATGTTATTGTTATTGCTACCCATACTGGATTCCAGAGAATAAAGTTATATCACAGGAACTGGCTCACTTATATTATAATTAATAGAACTAAGATACACAATTGTCAATTTTTACTAAAAATTTTCAAAGTGTTTCCATTTAGACCCAAACAAGAAAAACACAAGTGGGTACTGGAAAATAATTTCTTAAAAGCACGTCATCCAACTAGGTATCTAAAAGTTCACTTTCTTATTGGGGACAGTACACATTCATGACCTCAGCTATTGCTGTAGGGAACACTGAACTCCTTTTATGTATTGATTTCCTCACATCCATACACCCATTATGAGTCTCACAATCTCTCTCTCTTAGTGCATTCCTTTTATCTCTAGTCTTCCCACCTCCCTCCAATCAAGCAGCTTTATCTAAGATTTTTGTGGGTTGGAGAACATGCATTTATTGATTGTGAATGAGCCAAACATTTTTTTACTTAAATATTGACCTGCATTAAAATATTCAAAGCCACAAGCATGCCTCATTTTCTGTGGAATTGTGAAAACTTTCTACCTATTTTCCTGAATGCCAGCAGATATTAAGCTTGGAAGAAATGTGGGCATTACCTTATTTTATTGTGCTTCATTTCATTGTACTTTGCAAACATCACTTTTGTTTGTTTATTTGTTTTTACAAATTGAAGGTGGCAACCTTAAATTGAGCAAATCTACCAGCATCATTTTTCCAACAGTCTCTGTGTCACATTTTGGTAATTCTTTCATTATTATATTTGTTATGGAGATCTGTTTTCAGTGGCATTTGATGTTACTATTGTGATTTTGGAGAGTGTCATGAACCATTGTCCATATGAGACAATAAACTTAATTATGTTTTGACTATTCCACTGATGAACTGCTCCCCTCGCTCCTTCTTTTCAGGCATCCCTATTCCCTGAGACACAACAACATTGAAATTACAGGATTATTAGTTGGCCTAATTCAGGTGAAAGGAATAGTCAAATGTTTCTCACTTTAAATCAAAAGCTAGAAAGGATTAAGCTTAGGGAGGAAGGCATGTTGAAAGCTGAGAGAGGCCAAAGCTAGGCCTCTTACACCAAAAAGTTAGTCAAGTAGTGAATGCAAAAGAAAAGTTCTTGAAGGAAATTAAAAATCAATGAATGCACGGATGATAAGAAAGCAAAATGGCATTATTGCTAATATAGAGAAAGTTTTAGTTGTCTGGATAGAAGATCAAACCAACCATAACATTCCCTTAAGCCAATGTCTCACCCACAAGAAGGCCCTAATTCTCTTCAATTTTATGAAGGCTGAGAGAGATAAGGAGGCTGCAGAAAAGTCTGAAGCTAGCAGAGGTTGGTTCATGAGGTTTAAGGAAAGAATCTGTATCCATCACATAAAAGTGCAAAGTTAAGTAGCAAGTGGTGATGTAGAAGCTGTAGCAAGTTATTTAGATGTAGTAAGATAATTAATGACGGTGGCTACACTAAACAACACATTTTCAATGTGGACAAAATAGCCTTCCATTGAAAGATGTCATTTTCATAGATAGGGAGGAGAAGGTAATATCTGGCTTCAAAGCTTCAAAGGACAGGGTGACTCTTGTTGGGGGCTAATGCAGCTATGACATTTAGTTGAAGGCAATACTCATTTACCATTTCAAAAATTCTAGGGCTTTTAAAAATTATGCTAAATCTACTCTGCCTGTGACCGATAAATGGAACAACAAAGTCTGGATGACAGCACATCTGTTTACAACATGGCTTAGTTAATATTTTAAGACCACTGTTGAGAAACACAGCTCAGAAAAAAGAATCCTTTCAAAATATTACTGCTCATTGGCAATGTTTCTGGTGACCCAAGAGTTCTGATGGGGAGGTACAAGGAGACTAATGTTGTTTTATGATTACTAACACAACATCCATTTTCTAGCCCATTGATTAAAGTCTATAATTGCGATAGATAGTGATTTTTCTAACAGACCTGACCAAAGTAAGTTGAAAACTTTCTGGAAAGGACTCACTATACTAGATGCCATAAAAAGCATTCATGATTTATGGGAAAAGGTCAAAATACCAACATTAACAGGAGTTTGGAACAAGTTGATTCCAATTTTCATGAATAGCTTTGAGAGGGTCAAGGCTTCAGTGTAGGAAGTAATTACACATGTGATGGAAATAGAAAGAAAACTATAATTGGCAATGAAGCCTGAAGATGTGACTGAATCACTGAAATCTCACGATAAAACTTCGACAGATGAGGAGTTCAAAGCATTCTTCAGTGATAAGGTATTTTTAAGACACGTACCTTGTTTTTTCAGACATAATTCTATTTCACACTTAGTAGACTATAGGATAATATAACCTTATAATTGTATGTACTGGGAAACAGAAAGAATCATTTTATTTACTTTATTGTGATATTCACTTTGTTCTGGTTGTCTGGAACAAAACCCACAAAGCTCTGAGGTATTCCCATACTAGGGAAGAACACACTCAAGAGGGAAATTGAAAACCTAGGTCAACATAGTTACAGAATTAATGATCTTGAAAATCATCTGTAAGGATAATCTATGAACCACTGAATCCATATACTGATATATAAGGGCACTTATCAGTTTATTAAAATTTCTATATGCCTTTTTAACTTTTTTTCAGAAAAGTGATTTTGATTCCCTAGGGAAAATGGAAGTATAAAAATTTATTTATAATTTTTCACGCATATCTTCCAAAGTAGTACTAACCTCTGCACTCCCACAGTCACACTGTTCTCCTTGTTCCACTTGTCCATTACCACAAACCACAGATTTGTATGATGGATCTAAGTGTGGCTGATTTTGAAGACATTGGGACTTTGGATTTGAAATAAAATTTGCAAAATCCTCCATGCTGCAGTTACTAAAGATCTTCACACCACTGGAATGACTAAACATACATCAAACTTCAAATTTTTATGTTAAGTATTACTTCATAAATTGCCTAGACTTGGAATAAAGCTATTTAATAGTATTCCACAACAGTCAAAATGCTCAATTTTGTTAGTGTCAAAATTTTATTTTCTGTACAAGGGAAGTCAATTGTGCAAGAATTTATATTAAATATTTAGTTAGCAATAAATGATGGAATTTTATTGGTTCTTATATTACACTCACTCATGACATTGTTTTCTCTTACATTTCCTACCTCACAAAATACTCTGTTTCATTTGTTGCTTCCTTTTCCTTTCATGGTCCCTAAATATTATAATATCCTGTATTAACAAAAGAGATTGGGCTTTTCACTTCTTTGTCTATATTTATTCATAGGTAATCTGAAGTACGTATTTTGAATAACACCTATACCTGACAGCTCAGATATTGGTGCCTATAGCCCTAATATATCACCTAAACTCAAGAGTCCAATACCAACTTTTTACTCAGAGATAACATTTCTAAATCCACATCTAAAATACCACCCCCTTACATCTTTATTCTTTTAGTGACACTTATTATTCTTTAATATTTATCAACAACCAAACTATTATTTATTTAATTATTTACTCATTGTCTTCCCCTACTAGTTTTTTAGCTCCAGAGAAAAGGCATTCCAACTATTTTGTTCTCTAGCACATATATAGCATATATATATATATATGTATATATATATATATATATTTAAATAAATGAGTCCATGGAATAAACTATCTGTTGTAAATAGTACATTCTTTTGTTGATGTTGCACTATGACTTTTATTATTCTGAATAATATTAATACATGAAAAAGTTATATTCATAAAGATTTATAATTTGATGACAGATATAGCTAATATGAACTTATTGGATTTTACAACAATAGACTCAAACCCTAGTCCTTTGGACTATCACAGGGAAATATTATTTACATGAGGATCATGCAAAAAATAGGGTTTTTAAATTTTTTGGAGGTCACACCCTATTGAACATACTCTACCATTAGAATAACCACAAATAGTTGATTTATTATTACATTGCCAAAAATTCTGACGATTTCTATCTAAATACCAAAAACCAAAAGGATAAAGGATAGAACATTACTAAAAACTAGACAATGTAAGATGTGTTTACTATGTGTGAACTCATTTATAAGAGATACACTTCTGGGTATAAATTAGTGTTGACATTAGAAAGAAAATATCAGTCATAATTATATCCAACTAGACAATTAATTTGAAGCTTGAGTCTTAGCAAACACTTGCTGGATGTTCTCATTCTCCATTCTCTCATTTTTCCTTGATAATTGAGCTTCTGGTTTTCAGTCAAATACAAGGCTTCCTTGTGTAGTGTCTACATTTCTTAGCCTTTTGTAAAGTTAGTATAACATCTATATAAAGGTCAGATAATTGGCCTAAAACAAAACCATAAATTTAAGTTATAGAAAGTAATGTTGACAGCCAGGTTTTTATTCTATTGGTGACTATAATTTTGGTTAACTATTGTAGTCAAAGCTTCCATTATGAACTATGAGATGATCCTGGATATGAAAGTCACTGTGTAGAAATCAATGTAAAATTATACTGTGAAATGTCATGCAATTAATAGAATTCTAATTTCCCAAAATAAAAATAACTTATCCTTGATTTAAGCTGTTATTACTTCGGGGTTTCTGAACTTACATTTAAATCTAAAAACAGATTCCATCCCAATAATACATATATCAATCAGGATATTGCTGTTTTAATGACATTTCAAACATTCATTTTCTTACCACAATATTGCAAAGCATTGACAGCAGGATGCAATGTTCTCATTACATTGAGGTGGATGGTACTAGAATAGATCATCTTTTGCTTAATCCATAAGCAAAACATGTGTTCAATATTTGCATTTTTTAGAAGAAGCAACACTCATTAGAAACAAAGTTAATAAAATCTGTCTTCTAATATAACATTGAGGAAATTATTAGAGGCACTTCAATTAGTAACTAAAAACAAATACAACACTTCAACACATTCTCTTACTGTGAAGTTTGTACAGCATAGAGATAATCAAGCAAAAATGGAAAACAAAAGATAAAAATAATTACTATCATTAAATAAGTCTCAATAAATTTCAAAATATGTACATCCAAAAACAATAAATATTAAATCAGAAATAAATAATAAAAAGGCATCTAGATGATCCACGAATATTTGAAAATCAACTGAAATACTTCTAAAACAATCTGCTAGACAAAAGGAATTACAAAGAAAATGAAAATATTTTAACTAAATGAAAAAGAAACACAAAATATCAACATGTATGATATGCAATAGAAGCTGTGGTTAGACTTAAATGTACAGCTTTAAAGGGCTTACACAAAAAGAAAAAATGTTTAAAATAAAATATTTGAGCTTTCACATTAAAAATCTAAGGGAGGGGCACCTGGATGGCTCAGTCAGTTTAGCAACCGACTCTTGATTTCAGTTCAGGTCATGATCTCATGGTCGTGAGATTCAGCCTCACTTTGCTATGATCACAGAGCCTGTGAATTCTCTCTGTCCCTCTCTCTCTGCCCCTCCTCTGCTCACATTCTCTCCCTCTCAGTCTTTCTCAAAATAAATTAAAATAAACAAAAAAATCTAGTTTACCCCAAAGTATGCATAAAGTTAAGAAAAGAAATTGGACAAGTGATGATAAAGAGTCAATAAAATTAAAATATAGCCTTAAAAATCAATTAATTTGATAAAGCCCATGTTAGAGAGATTGAGAAAAAAAAGAGAAAATAAAATAACAAATTATATGAGACATAAAAGAAGTAATATCACTAGAGATCCCAGTGACTTAAAAAAAATAAGTGGAATTTAAGTTTGTGAAGATGGCAAAGTAGGAGGACCCTAAGCTCACTCCATCCCATGTTTACAACTAGATATCACTCACATCCCATTAAGAAACCAGAGATCAATCCAAAGCCTGGCAGAATAAACTCCACAAATAAATATAGAGAATAAGTCACACCAGAGAGGTTAGGAAGGACATAAATAGTGGTTGAGAGCTGCCCACAGGAAAGAGGCTCTGAGAAAAGAAACCACCAGGGGATCCACATAGAGGAAAATGAATCCCCATACACCCAACACTGTGCTTCTGTGGATCCATCCCTCTGCCGGGTCGGCCTCACTCCTGGGGCTGCAGGTCCCCTCCTGCATGGGACCACCAATGGCAAAGCGAGCTAAGCCTACGCCTTCCACCCCTGTACACTTTACGGATCCACCCCAGCTAATACACCAGATCCCATAGAAGCAGCACCACAAGCCTGGCAGTGTGCAAGTAGCCCAGACAGGGGCCACACTACTCCACAGTGAGTCCTGCTCCTGGGAGAAGGGAAGATAAGGTACACACCAATCTGACTGTGACCCCAGCAGTGGGCTGGGGTCTGACTGTGGCCCCGCCCACCAACACAAATTACTCTGGACAGCACAGGGGAAGTGCCCTGCAGTTTGGAGCCACTGCAGGGACTACTGGAAATGACGAAATGGAAGAACTCTCCTCAAAAGAAACTCCAGGAAGTAGTGACAGCTAATGAATTGATCAAAAATGATTTAAGCAATATAACTGAACAAGAATTTAGAATAATAGTCATAAAATTAATCACTGGGCTTGAAAAAAGCATAGAGGAAAGTAGAGAATCTATTGCTACAGATATCAAGGGGCTAAGAAATAGTTATAAGGAGCTGAAAAATGCTAGAAATGAGGTTCAAAATAAAATGGAGGGGGCCATAGCACGGATTGAAGAGGCAGAGAAGAGAATAGGTGAATTAGAAGATAAAATTATGGAAAAAGGAAGCTGAGAAAAAGAGAGATAAAAAAATCCAGGAGTATGAGGGGAGAATTAGAGAACTAGTGATGCAATCAAATGGAACAATACCCCTATCATAGGAAATCCAGAAGAAGAGAGAGAGATAGGGGCTGAAGGTGTACTTGAACATATCATAGCTGAGAACATCCCTGATCTGGGGAAGGAAACAGGCATGGAAATCCAAGAGGCACAGAGAACTCCCTTCAAACAACTTGAAGCAATCTTCTGCACGACATATCATAGTGAACCTGGCAAAATACAAGGATAAAAAGAAAATTCTGAAAGCAGCTAGGGAAAAACAGGCTCTAACCTACAAAGGGAGATCCATAAGACTAGTGGCAGACTGATCTACTGAAACTTAGCAGGCCAGAAAGGAATGGCAGGAAATCTTCAATGTGATGAACAGAAAAAATATGCAGCAAAGAACCCTTTATTCAGCAAGTCTGTCTGTCAGAAGGAAGGAGAGATAAAGGTTTTCCCAAACAAACAAAAACTGCAGGAATTCATCACCACTAAACCAGCCCTACAAGAGATCCTAACGGGGACTCTGTGAGTGAAATGTTGCAAGGACCACAAAATACCAGAGACATCACTACAAGCATGAAAACTATAGATAACACAATGTCTCTAAACCCACATCTTTGAAAAATAATATGAATGTACATGCCCTAAATGCTCCAACCGAAAGACATAGGGTATCAGAAGGGATAAAAAAACAAGACCCATCTATTTGCTGTCTACAAGAGACTCATTTTAGACCTGAGGACACCTTCAGATTGAGAGTGAGGGGATGGAAAATTATTTATCATGCCACTGGAAGTCAAAAGAAAGCTGGAGTTGCCATACTTATATCAGACAAACTAGACTTTAAATTAAAGGCTGTAACAAGAGATGAAGAAGGGCATTATATAATAATCACAGGGTCTATCCACCAGGAAGAGCTAACAATTATAAATGTCTATGCGCCGAATACAGGAGCCCCAAAATATATAAAACAATTACTCACAAACATAAGCAACCTTATTGATAAGAATGTAGTAAATTGCAGGGGACTTTAACACTCCACTTACAGAAATGGATAGATCATCTAGACACACGGTCAATAAAGTAACAAGGGCCCTGAATGAGACATTGGATCAGATGGACTTGACAGATATATTTAGAACTCTGCATCCCAAAGCAACAGAATATACTTTCTTCTCGAGTGCACATGGAACATTCTCCAGGATAGATCACATACTGGGTCACAAAACAGCCCTTCATCAGTGTACAAGAATTGAAATCATACCATGCATGCTTTCGGACCACAATGCTATGAAACTTGAAATCAACCACAGGAAAAGGTCTGGAAAACCTCCAAAAGCATGGAGGTTAAAGAACACCCTTTTAAAGAATGAATGGGTCAACCAGGAATTTAGAGAAGAAATTAAAAATCATATGGAAATAAACGAAAATGAAAATACAACAATCCAAACGCTTTGGGACACAGCGAAGGCAGTCCTGAGAGGAAAATACATTGCAATTCAGGCCTATCTCAAGAAACAAGAAAAATCCCAAATACAAAATCTAACAGCACACCTAAAGAAAATAGAAGCAGAACACCAAAGGCACCCGAAACCCAGCAGAAGAGGAGAAATAATAAAGATCAGAGCAGAAATAAACAATATAGAATCTAAAAAAACCTGTAGAGCAGATCAATGGAACCAAGAGTTGGTTTTTTGAAAAATAAACAAAATTGATAAACCTCTAGCCAGCCTTCTCAAAAAGAAAAGGGAGATGACCCAAATAGATAAAATCATGAATGAATATGGAATTATTACAACCAATCCCTCAGAAATACAAGCAGTTATCAAGGAATACTATGAAAAAGTATATGCCAACAAACTGGACAACCTGGAAGAAATGGACCAATTCCTAAGCACCACACACTTCCAAAACTCAAACAAGAAGAAATAGAAAACTTGAACTGAACCATAACCAGCGAAAAAATTGAATCAGTCATCAAAAATCTCCCAACAAATAAGAGTCCAGGACCAGATGGCTTCCCAGGGGAATTCTACCAGACATTTAAAGCAGAGATATTACTTATCCTCCTCAAGCCTTTCCAAAAAATAGAAAGGGAAGGAGAACTTCCAGACTCATTCTATGAAGCCAGCATTACTTTGATTCCTAAACCAGGTATAGACACAGTAAAAAAAGAAAACTACAGGCCAATATCCCTGATGAATATGGATGCAAAAATTCTCAACAAGATACTAGCAAATCAAATGAAACAGCATAAAAAGAATTATTCACCATGATCAAGTGGGATTCATCCCTGGGCTGCAGGGCTGGTTCAACATTTGGAAATCAATCAATGTGATACATCACATTAATAAAAGAAAGCAAAGAACCATATGATCTTGTCAATCTATGCAGAAAAAGCATTTGACAAAATTCAGCAGCCTTTCTTAGCAAAAACCCTCATGAAAGTCGGTATAGAAGGAACATACTTAAACATCATAAAAGCCATTTATGAAAAGCCCACAGCTAACATCATCCTCAGTGAGGAAAAAGTGAGAGCTTTCTCCCTGAGATCGGGAACATGACAGGGATGTCCACACTCACTGCTGTTTAACATAGTGTTGGAAGTTCTAGCATCAGCAATCAGACAACAAAAGGAAATCAAAGGCATCAAAATTGGCAAAGATGAAGTTAAGCTTTCACTTTTTGCAGATGACATGATAGTATACATGGAAAACCCTAAAGACTCCACCAAAAGTCTACTAGAACTGATACATGAATTCAGCAAAGTCGCAGGATACAAAATTAGTGTACAGAAATCAGTTGCATTCTTATACACTAATAACGAAGCAACAGAAGGACAAACAAAGAAACTGATCCCATTCACAATTGCACCAAGAGTCATAAAATAGCTAGGAATAAACCTAACCAAAGATGTAAAAGATCTGTATGCTGAAAACTATAGAAAGCTTATGAAGGAAATTGAAGAAGATATAAAGAAATGGAAAAACATTCTGTGCTCATCGATTGGAAGAATAAATATTGTTAAAATGTCAATACAACCCAAAGCTATCTACACATTCAATGTAATCCCAATCAAAAATGCACCAGCATTCATCTTGAAGCTGGAACGAGCAATCCTAAGATTTGTATGGAACCACAAAAGACCCCGAATACCCTAAGTAATATTAAAGAAGACCAAAGCAGGAGGCATCACAATCCCAGACTTTAGCCTCTAGTACAAAGTTGTAATCATCAAGACATATATGTACCATATGTACCATGGCACAAAAACAGACACAAAGACCAATGGAATAGAATAGAGACTCCAGAGTTGGACCCACAAAAGTATGCCCAATTAATCTTTGACAAAGCAGTAAAGAATATCCAATGGAAAAAGGCAGCCTCTTTAACAAATGGTGCTGGGAGAACCAGACAGCAACATGCAGAAGAATAAAACTAGACCACTTTCTTACACCATTCACAAAAATAAACTCAAAATGGATGAAGCACCTGAATGTGAGACAGAAAACCATCAAAACCTTAGAGAGAAAGCAGGAAAAAACCTCTCTGTCCTCAGCCACAGAAATTTCTTACTTGACACATCCTCAAAGGCAAGGGAAGTAAAAGCAAAAATGAACTATTGGGACCTCATGAAAATAAAAAGCTTTTGCACTGCAAAGGAAACAATCAACAAAACTAAAAGTCAACCAATGGAATGGGAAAAGATATTTGCAAATGACGTATCGAACAAAGGGCTAGTATCCAAAATCTATAAAGAACTCACTAAACTCCACACCTGAAAAACAAATAATCCAGTGAAGAAATGGGCAGAAAACATGAATAGACACTTCTCTAAAGAAGACATCTGGATGGCCAACAGGCACATGAAAAGATGCTCAACGTCGCTCCTCATCAGGGAAATACAAATCAAAACCACACTCAGATACCACCTCATCCCTGTCAGAGTGGCTAAAATGAACAAATCAGGAGACTATCGATGCTGGAGAGGATGTGGAAAAATGGGAACCCTCTTGCACTGTTGGTGGGAATGCAAACTGGTGCAGCCACTCTGGTAAACAGTGTGGAGGTTCCTCAAAAAATTAAAAATAGATCTACCCTATGACCCAGCAATAACACTGTTAGGAATTTACCCAAGGAATACAGGAGTGCTGATGCATAGGGGTGCTTGTACCCCAGTATTTAGAGCAGCACTTTCAACAATAGCCAAATTATGGAAAGAGCGTAAATGTCCATCAACTGATGAATGGATAAAGAAATTGTGGTTTATATACACAATGGAATACTACGTGGCAATGAGAAAGAATGAAATATGGCCTTTTGTAGCAACGTGGATGGAACTGGAGAGTTTTATGCTAAGTGAAATAAGCCATACAGAGAAAGACAGATACCATATGTTTTCACTCTTATGTGGATCCTGAGAAACTTAACAGAAGACCATGGGGCAGGGGAAGATTAAAAAAAAAAAGGTTAGAGAGGGAGGGAACCAAACAATAAGAGCCTCTTAAAAACTGAGAACAAACTGAGGGTTGATGGGGGGTGGGAGGGAGGGGTGGGTGGGTGATGAGTATTGAGGAGGGCACCTTTTGGGATGAGCACTGGGTGTTGTATGGAAACCAATTTGATTATAAAGCTCATATTAAAAAAAGAAAAAAAAAGCAATAGTCCCAATTCCAATTGCACTTTATAATTGGATACCTAGAAATAAACCTAACCAAAGTGGTAAAATACGTGTACTCTAAAAATTATAAAACATTGACGAAAGAAAGTGAAGATGACACAAAGAAATAGAAAGACATTCCATGCTCATGGATTAGAAAAACAAATTTTGTTAAAATGTTTAGACTAGCTAATGCAATCTACACATTTAATGCAATTTCTATCAAAATACCAACATTTTTCACAGAACTAGAACAAACAATCCTAAAATTTTTATGGAACCACAAAAGACCCCGAATAGCCAAAGCAAGTTTGAAAAACAAAGGGAAAGCTGGAGGCAGCACAAGTGCAGACTTCAAGTTATATTACCAACCTGTAATCATCAAAACAGTATGGTACTAGCACAAAAATAGATTCATAGAAATATAGAACAGAACGGAAAACCAGAAATAAACCCACAATTGTATGGTCAATTAATCTTTTACAAAGGAGAGAAGAATATCCAATGGGAAAAAGACAGTCTCTTCAACAAATGGTGCTGGGAAAACTGGACAGCAACATGTCAAAGAATGAACTCAGACCATTTTCTCACACCATACACAAAAATAAACTCAAAATGGATTCAGGATTTCAATGTGATACCTGAAACTATAACAATTCTAGAAAACAACAAAGGCAGAAATGTCTCTGATATCAGCCATAGCAACATTTTTCTAGATATGTCTCTGAGACAAATGAAATAAAAGCAAAAATAAACTATTGGGACTATTTCAAAATAAAATGATCGTGCAAAGGAAACAATCAACAAAATTAAAAGGCAACCTACAGAATGGGAGAGGATATTTGCAAATGACATATACAATAAAAGGGTTAGTATCTGTAATATATAAGGAACTTAAAATATTCAACACCCATAAAACAAATAACCCAGTTAAAAATCAGCAGAAGACATGGACAGCCATATCTCTGACAAAGATATCCAGATGACCAACAGATACATGAAAAGATACATCACTTATTATCAGGAAAATGAAAATCAAAGCCACAGCAAAGTATCATCTCACACCTGTCAGAATGGCTAAAATCAAAAACACAAGACACAATAAGTGTTGGTGACAATATGGAGAAAAAGGAACTCTTGCAGTTTTAGTGGGAATACAAACTGGTGCAGCCGCTGAGGAAAACAGTATAGAGATTCCTCAGGAAGTTTAAACTAGAGCTACCCTATAATCCAGTAATTGCACTACTATTTACTCCCCAAAATACAAAAACACTAATTCAAAGAGACAATGCACCCCTAAATTTACAGCAGCAATATCCAAATAATGGAAGCAGACCAAGTTCCCCTTAATTGATGAATGGACAAAGAAGATGTGGTATAGTTATACAATGGAATATTATTTGGCCATAGAAAAGAGTGAAATCTTGCCATTTGCAATGGCATAGATGGAGCTAGAGTATATTATCCTAACTGAAATAAGTCAGAGAAGGACAAATGCCATATGATTTCACTCAGATGTAAAATTTCAGAAACAAACAAATGAGCAAAGGGAAAAAAAAGAGAGACAAACCAAAAAACAAACTCTTAACTATCGAGAATAAACTGATGGTTACAGAGGGGAAGTGGGTTGGGTGGAGGGGTCAGTGAAATAGGTGATGGGGATTAAAGAGTGTTCTTTCATGATGAGCACTGAGTGTTATACAGAATTGATGAATCACTAAATTGTAAACTTGATACTAATAGAATACTGTATGTTAGCTATACTGCATTTAAAAATAAATTAACTTTTTAAAAACAAATGATTATAGAAACTTATGATTAATTTCAAGGAAATATTTTTTAAAATCTGAATATAAAGATCCTCATCTCTTAAAAATTAATTATTAAATAGCTTTCCAAAAAGAGAATTCTAATTCCATATGGCTTCACTGGTGAATTTCTATCAGATAACTTGTGAAGAATTAATATCAATTTTGCCAAATTACTTTTAGGAAATTTTATGAGTCTAATGTTACCCTGATAATGAAACAAGTCAAAATAATTACAAGAGAAAACAACCTAAAGCCCAATATTCTTCATAAATATAGTGACATGTGTTAGGAGACAAATCCAGCAACAAGTAGGACAAATGCATAAAAGGGATTATGCATCGTATAGAAATGTGGTTCATCCTAGGAAGACAAGTTATTGCAACAATTGAAGATCAATAAAATGTATCAACTGAAACGTATCAACTGAAAAAAGTAAAATCAACAATAACACATAAACATCTTAATATATAATGAAATCTATTCATGATTGGAACTCTGTCAAACAAAGGCTAAAAAACCAACTTCCTCAGTCTGATTAAAAGCCTCTATGAAAAACTTTCAGCTAACCTATTTAACGGTGAAAGATGAAAGATTTTGCCCTTAAATTAGAAGCACGACAAAAATAGCCACATGTTCCATTTCTATGTTACATTGTATTAGAGGTCCTTATCACTGTTTTAAGGCAAAAAATAGGAATTGAAAAAAATATAAATATTTTAAAAAATGTAAAATCGTATATATAATATATGATTATACATGTATAAAATTCTAATAAAGCTAAATTAAAATCCCAGAACTAATAAATTAATTTAGCAAAACTTTAGTAAACAAATTCAATGTAATCAATAAAATTTCTATATACTTGTCACAAAAAAATTGGAAATTTTATAGTCATATAAAGAGGTGCAATTAGAAAGAATAGTAAATACCAAACTATTTACACCTAATAATTTCCCTGCAGAAAAAAAATGGAAGAAACGCTGCATTTTGAAGAATTCTACCCTTGATGAGAATAATTCAGGCATCTCAACAAAATAAACTACTTTCAAAATTGAACAAAAAATGCTTTAACAATATTTAGGAGGAGGTGGAGGCTCCAAGGAGCTATTAATAGTTCAGATCTTCTAGTCGTTCCTATCATTTCCTCACCATTGTAAATCATAATAATCATTGCAGCTGGTATCACAAGCAATATATCATTATTTTAAAAACCATAATGCAATCAAAGATAAATATTTAATGGGCATTGTCAGCATTATCAATATGAAGTACATACAATATCATCTGTCTTTAAGATGAACCAGAAAAACAAAAACAAAAAGGCATGAACTTGATTGCAGGAAATTTGAGACATGACACTAGGAAACAGGATTAAAGGAGTAGGAATCAAGAGAAAGAGAATGAGGAAAAATCAACATAAGTCTGTTGTATTGAGATAGGAATTGTGTCTCCAATCTGCTGGGACCACAAAGAAGTGTACAGAAGATTTAATGTGTTTGTCCTTAGAGGGTCAGGGAGCTGGTGTTCCAATGAAGTGCTTGAAGGCTGCCCCACTAAAGAGGTGATTACCTTTATTTTAGGGCCTCTTTTGCCTAGGGAAGAAGCTGATTGGCATTCACGAATTTTAAAGTGTTGACTTGGTCATTGAGTGCTTCTTGTGGGACTTGAACCTAAGATAGATATAAAGATCTGCATGCTTTGTGCTTACTTGCTTTCCTCTTCCCCACACTTTCTTGTCTCTTAATGTCCAAGCTTGTGGTATCCATATCCTTGACCAAATACTATTTGCCATTGCTGAGGCCATGTAGATCCCAACCTGTGGCACGTCTCTAATACAAAATAGAAAGCTAAATGTATTTTATGCAAATATGCTCACTCTGAGGGTCTTAATCTAATTGGAGAATAGTATGCATAGTGATTTTTTTTTCCAAAAAAGGATTCCACCTAACATATTGAAAGGCCCTGTTCTTGAATTGAAATAAGACAGGTTTTTCTTTGTTTACAGACAGTTTTAGGGAACCCCCATGTGCCATTGATGTGAAATGATTGAGAAATATTGGTGCAATAGATATAGGTGACATGGAGCTCTGGGATTTCTACTCATATTATTTACTTACACTGTCTGGATATTTTTAGTTAGCTACCAGATATGCTATTTTGGTCATTAGACAGATTAATAGGCCCACTATTTAATTATATAGACCTGCAAATACCCAAATTATTGTGATATAATCAATTTTAGTAACATACTCACTTACTGGTTTCTGTATGCATGCTCAACTCCACAAGGGTTCTGCTGCAAAGAACTCTAGGGGATAGCACTACATATCTTCTATGATACTTATCTGAAATTCCACATGGAACTAATCTAATCTATCACGAATATCTTTATTTTTTATTGTGTCTTAATGATCTTAAGTGCAAAAGAACAAACATGTTGCATCACAGCATGGATCTGCAGTGCCCTCTCTCTGCATAACTGTTATACCTCTCTATACCCGTTAAAGGTATCCTTGTTGTCATCAAATCATGGATTGTTCCAGGTTCACAATCATTTCAAAAAGCCTTGTTTTCTATAGTCCCTTCTTATTTTTTGTTACAAATTTTTATTCAAATTCTAGTTACTTAGCATATAATGTAATATTGTTTTCAGGGTTAGAATTTAGTGATTCATCATGTTAGAATTTAGTGATTCATCACGTACATATAATATCCAGTGCTCACAAGTGCCCTCCATAACACCCATCACCATTTTATCCACCCCCCTCCCCCACTCACCACTCCTCCAGCAAACCTCAGTTTGTTCTCTATAGTTAAGAGTCTGTTTTATGGTTTGTCTCTATTTTTTCCCCTATGGCCATCTGTTTTGTTTATTAAATTCCACATATGAGTGAAATCATATGGTATTTGTCTTTCTCTGACTGATTTATTTCATGTGGCATAATACATTCTAGCTCCATACACATAGTTGCAAATGGCAAGATTTTATTCTTTTTGTTTGCTGAATTACATTCCATTGTGTGTTTGTGTGTGTGTGTGTGTGTGTGTGTGTGTGTGTATCACTGTGTATATATACCACATATTCTTTATCCATTCATTAGTCAATAGATATTTGGACTCTTCACATAATTTGACTATTGTTGATAATGCTCTTCTATAGCCCCTTCTGGGACAACTGTTTTCATGAGTGCCTGCCAAATCAGAGCCTGAGATAAAAATTTGAGTAATCATTTCCTAGGAAATGATTGTGGAAGCAGAAGTTAGGGAATGGAGAGATTGTGATGTTATCAATTTTGCCGCTGTCAGCAATGGGGCTTGATTTTCTAAGACATATGAGAAGGAGAAAATGGTTATGAGAATTGTCCTTCAGAAAGATAAGAGGCTGGCTCTAGTCACTGACTGGATGATGGTTTCCCTAAATCACCTACATGGCCCTAATTCTATAAAATCTCACCATTGTACTCTAAGAATAATGATGATAACAGCAAATTCACTATGCCTTTGAGGCTTGGAAGCATACTGCAAAAAGGCCTTCTCTAGTGAAAAGGAAAAAGCTGATTAACAGCATCTTTGAAATCAGGAGATGCCAAGAGTTCAGGCTAAGTGAGGGCAGAATGAAAGGGACACATGCAGATAAGTCCAAACTAATAAATCCTTCTTGTACAGTGATCTCAAGCCTATATTTGGCTCACCAAACTATGCATTAGATTATAAAATTGCGCAAATGGCATAGCGATAAATCTAGAGTTAGAGCACATGACAAAGCAATTGTCATATCAGGATACAAGTGACAGTGAGGTAGATATGCAGTGTGGGCATTGGAATGCATATTTTGACTTGGGAATCATTGGACACAGCTTATATTTGACCATTATGAATTATTTTAGCAGCCTAGACTTTCTTTAACTAAGTACACCAGACTTATTTTTATATAAACTATGTATGTAAAGCATGTAAAAGTAAAGCATCTTACATTGATTCTGGGTTCATTATGCAGACAGCTCCTGAGCAGTGGCATTTGTTAATGTCATCATAAGCTATTCCCATACTAAAGCTCAGTAATTGAGCTATAATAACTGCAAATGATTCCAGACTTATGGTTCTGGGATGCTGGAAAAAAGAACATACATGTACGTTTCAGAAGATAATCCATTTACCTAGGAAACAATGTAATTATTAAAAATAGTCAATAAAACTGAATAGCATCATCTAATATGATAACCACAGATGTGCCATCTATGTTGGTAATGTGTTACAGGTACCATTATTAATATAAGAAAAATATTGCCTCAGTAACTTATTAATTATAATAACAATATTTATAGTCATATTTATATTCACAAAATAAGATCTTTAGATACAAACATACAGTGTCAAATTATTAAGCGGTTATGTTCACTTATATTTTAATTATTTGGGGATGATATTTTAGGTGAATCTTTCATACATTTAAAAAATCATAAATTAATCCATTAAATTAGGGTAAATAATGACTGATAATAATAATGCTGACTTACCAAGTGTTTAAACTTTATTTTCAAAACTAAAATATCTTTATTATTTTTGTTTTTGCAAATGTAAATGCTTATTATAGTATATTTTGACCGTACTGAAATGTATGAAGCTTGAGAAAAATCCAAAAATCACACTATCCTTTCAGATATATCTAACAGCATTTTGTTGAATATACTTCAAGATTGGTTTCTAGGAGTAGATTTTGGTATCTTCTGTTTGTCTCTCTAAATCAACTTTCCAGCATGTTCCACCTTGCTCTCTAGCCCAGGAGGTGATACCAATGAATTATGCTAAAGGGTTTCTTTTACCTTGATTTGTTCTAAAGAGGGGAACAGGCTGAGAAAAGAGCAAGGTATTTATTACCATCATTGCCAGGGTGCCTATAACTGTCTGGATCCTTCAGTGGAGACATCTACCTTCTGTCTGTGACCCTAGTAAAATGGCATTGCCCTTTCCTTCAAGTCTGGGTGACAGTTAAATTTTCGTGTTACTAGCCCTAAGTTCCTACCCCTTGTATACACATTGAGAGATGTTCCTTTTAACAAATTACCACAGATGAATGTGCCACCCATGTTCAGAGAGAAAAAGGGAGGGGGAGAGATAATGGAGAAGAAATGGAAGGATTTTGCTAAATGTCAAGAATTTAAATAATAAGATTTATAAAAAATAACAGTACATTATATTATTACTGTAAATTTTCTTGTTTTATAAGATTTTCTTGTTTTTCTTGTTTTGGGGATATTGTAGAAAAGGGTCTAGCAATTATTCAATCAATGTATCTTTACAACCGTTTCTTATTCTGTATCTGTCCTGTTCCCTGTTATCTTTCATAGCTCGGTAAGATGAAAAAAATGATTTCCACAAATTTCACTTTAGTCATGTGTGTGAAAGCAGTCTCTTCTCCCCTCCCCATGCAACTGTTATTCTATTCTCTTTTTAATACATGTATTTTCCCCACCTCTGTCTGCATATATTTTAACCTTTCCTTTCATTGTGTGATAGGATCAGATACATGGTTTAGTTTTTGAGATGACCTTTCTTTACACTCCTGTTATGACAGTCTCACATTGGACTTCAAGTAGTCAGCTCAGGCTGACTATTACAAAATACCACAGATGTAGGTGACTTAATAACAAATTTATTTTCTCGTAGGTCTGAAGATTAGAAGTCCAAGATCAAAATACCAGCAGGGTTAGTTTCTGGTGAGGTTTCTTCCATGGCTGCCTTTTTGCATGTCTTTTCCTCTGCGTATGTACAGAGATCGGCATCTCTGGTGTCACTTCCTCTTTTTATAAGAACACTATCTAATTAGGGATTCACACTTATGATCTCCTTTAATCTTAAATTATCTCCATAAAGGTTAGCTCTCCCGATATAGTCACATGGGGTTAGGGCTCCAACATATGAATTTTAGGGGGTCACAATTTAGTCCATAACAGACCAGTCTGAAAAATTTGAAAAATGTATGGATGGGAGTGTGAGACTTTCCTACAGAATATTGTTATGATTACTTCTGTTTTGAAAATAAAGTAATAGAAGGAAAATTACATTGAACATTGGAGTCTTAAAAAATATTTTAGGAAAAAAATTACAACTAAGCAGACAAGTTTCTTTTTGCAAATAATACCTGCTTAGGGCAATTGTAAAATAATATTAACAGTAGCTGACATTTATTAAGGCTTCTCATGTGCCAATCACTAGACTGAAACAATTTGCAGGTAAGTAGATATTGAGACTTTCTTTATTGCGAAATATGTGATTACTTTCTATAAATGTGCCTGCTACTTATGCTTTTGTAAAATCTTTTAGTTTCTAACTTTAGGAATCAAGATTCTATATATGTGTCTTTTAGATAAAGCTTACTAATATTGTTCAAATCTTCTAAATTTTGCTCTGAAAAATTACTTATTCAAATACAATGTATTTGAGCTAATAGCTCTTTCAGTGTTTGCTTTGTATATTTTATAAGTATTTAGTTAAGTACATATGATTTCAGGTTTATTATATAAGATTAGTAAAATTTTATTTCATCCTAAATAATGAATCCCTTAAATTCATATCAATTTCACTTGGAGAACATTTTGATGCTTCATATTAATGCTCATACATTAATTTTTGGCATGATATTCTGTACTTTGTACTTTTTAGGGTTAGATATTCTGGCACATATGGGTTTGAAACATAAAAGAGAAAACAATCTGATCATTTTTATTTTTAATACTTGAAACTAAAATATTTTTAATCTCTTTTGGTTATTGCCTTTTCAAAATTAATAACATTTTATTTTGTGTAATGGTTTCATACTGAGTGTACAAATCTTAGGTGCCTTGATGAAGTTATATGTACATATACACATATGTATATACAGAATATTTATTGGGGCGCCTGGGTGGCTCAGTCGGTTGAGCGTGTCTGACTTCAGCTCAGGTGATGATTTCACAGTTGGTGAGTTCAAGCCACACATTGGGCTCTGTGCTGACAGCTCGAGGCCTGGAGCCTGCTTCACATTCTGTGTCTTGTCTCTTTGTCCCTCCCCCATTTGTGCTCTGTCTCTCTCTGTCTCTCAAAAATAAATAAATGTGATAAAAAAATTAGAATATTTATTTGGATATATATATATATACACATTCATATATAGTTTTTATACATATTATATGCGCATATGCATATGTATGCATATTTATGAAGTTTGCATGTGTCACATACCTGCATAATTATTATCCTGTACAAGGTACAGAATGTTTTTATTACTCAGGAAGTTTTCCCCAGCAACCTTCCAGGCATTACCTCCCTACCAAATGTAACTTCTATTCTGACTTTTAATACTTTGGCTTACCTTTAGCTATACTTTAGCTTCACAAAAATGGCATCATGAAATAAATGTTCTTTTGTTTTGGGTTTCTTTTGCTCAACCTAGTTTTTGAGATCCATCAATATGGAGTACAACAGTAGTTCTTTTTATTGCTCACATTACCACACATGTCTATCCATTTCACGGATAAGATGACTCAGTATTGTTAAAATGTCAATTTCCCTCAAATTAACCTAGGGATTTAAATCAAAAACTAATAGAAATCCAAGAATTTTTTGTTGAAATTGACAAGCTGATTTTAAAACAGAAATGCAGAGAACTTAAGATACCTAAATTAGTCTGAAGAAGGAGTTGTAGGGTTCATACAACCATTGCTGATTATATGTTATAAAACTATAGTTATTAAGACAATATGGTATTGGTGGAAAAATAGACAAATGATCATTTTTAAAAATCCAGAAAGAGACTAGGAATATGATGATCTGATTTTTATAACAAAGGTACCACTCTAATTCCGTAAGAAAAATAACCTGTTTAATAAGTGCCAGGAAGTGATTGCTTATTTACTGTGAATAAATAATCCTGACACCTAACTCACACCAAATTATTTTAATGTTGTTTATATGGATCTATAGTTGAAAATTAACAACATGTTTTAATTAGAAAATATAAATTATTAGCTTCAAGACCTTAGAGTGGACAAAACTTTCTTGAAGGTGTTCTTTTTTCTATCTAGTGTGCTGAAAGTTTTATCTCTTTTTTTGTCACAAATGAGTTCGAACTTTACCAAATGTTTTCTCTGCATCTATTATTTCTTTTAGAATGGCAGATTATGATTGATTTTCAAATGTAAAATTAACTTGCATTCCTAGAATAATTCCTACTTGACTCATGTTGTGTTATTCTTCTGATACATTGCAGAATTCTCTTTGTTAACAGCGTTGGCATAAATGTCAATTCTTACAACAAGCTAAGAAACAGCCCTTCCTTTTATATTCTCTACAAGAATTTGTTGTACATTGGTACTAAAACCTTTGGAGACATCACATCCTCAAGGAGACAATGTGATCCTGGAGTTTCTGGTGTTGGCTGACTTTTTAGTATTAAGATTCAATTACTCCAAGGGGACCTGGATGGCTCAGGGGTTAAGCGTCCAACTTCCGTGTAGGTCATGATCTCACAGTTGGGGAGTTGGAGCACCACACTGCTTTGGATCCTCTGCCTCTTTCTCTACCCTTCTCCTGCTTGCACGAGTGCATACACAAGATCTCTCTCTCTCTCAAAAATAAATAAATATTTTTAAAAGATTCAATTATTCCAATAGGTCAATGGCTATCCAGGTTTTCTTTCCTATTCATGTGATAGATTTTATTATTCATGACATTTATCAATTTCATCTAAATTTACTGCCATACATTAGTTGAGGATATGCTTTGTTTGTTTTTAATATGTGTAGGATCTGTGGTTATGGTGTCCCTTTTTCTCAACAAATGTTTTGATAACTTACTCGCTCTTTATTGAGGTAGGATACAGTTTTGTTTAGGACTTACAAATTTTATTTATCATCTCAAACAGATGACTTTGTGTTTTGGTGATTTTCCCCATGATATACATGTTTTGTATTTTTCACTGGTAGAAATATTATTTTATTTTTTTTACTTCCTTGGTTTTAGGGTCTTTTACTTTAACTTGCAACTACATGTTTTTTGAAATAGACTTAGATTATCTATATTTAAATTATTTTAATTTGTATGATTAAAGCTACAGAGTTCTCAGTTCTGTTTTTTTCTGGCATCACAGGAATTTAGGTATGCTGTATTTTTAGTATCATTTAGTTCAAAATGAGTTCTGATTTCTTATGTTTTATTTACAAATGTTTAGAGATTTTTAAGTGACTTTTCTATTATTTAGTTCTAATTTAAATCCACAATGGTCATAAAATATTGTCTATAGAGAGCAACATGCAGAATAATGAAACTAGATCACTTTCTTACACCATACACAAAAATAAACTCAAAATGGTTGAGAGACCTAAGTGTGAGACAGGAAACTATCAAAACCCTAGAGGAGAAAACAGGCAACAATCTGTTTGACCTCAGCTGCAGCAATTTCTTGCTCAACAAGACTCCAAAGGCAAGGGAATTAAAAGTAAAATGAACTATTGGGATCTCATTATGATAAAAATCTTCTGCACTGCAAAGGATACAATCAACAAAACTAAAAGACAACTGACAGAATGGGAAGAGATTTTTGTAAATGACATATCAGATAAAGGGTTAATATCCAAAATCTATAAAGAACTTACCAAACTCAACACCCAAAACACAAATAATTCAGTGAAGAAATGGGCAGAAGACATAAATAGACACTTTTCCAAAGAAGACATCCAGATGGCCAACAGACACATGAAAAGATGCTCAGTGTCACTCATCATCAGAGAAATATAAATCAAAACCACACTGAGATACCACCTCACACCAGGCAGAGTGGTTAAAATGAACAACTCAGGAAACTACAGGTGCTGGTGCAGATGTGGAGAAAGAGGAACCCTCTTTCACTGTTGGTGGGAATGCAAACAGATGCAGCCGCTCTGGAAAACAGTATGGAGGTTCCTCAAAAAATTAAAAATAGAACTACTTTACAACCCAGAAATACCACTACTAGGAATTTATCCAAAGGATACAGGAGTGCTGACTCATAGGGACACATGTTCCCCAATGTATATAGTGGCGCTTTCAACAATAGCCAAATTATGGGAAGAGCCTAAATGTCCATCACCTTATGAATAATAAAGAAGATGTGGTTTATGTATACAATGGAATACTACTTGGCAATGAGAAAGAATGAAATCCTGCCATTTCAGCAACGTGGATGGAACTGGAGGGTATGATGCTAAGTGAAATAGGTCAGGAAGAGAAAGAGATATATTTTTTCCTTCATATGTGGAACTTGAGAAATCCATGGGATAAGGGAAGGGGAAGAAAATAGTTACAAACAGAGAGGGAGGGAGGCAAACCATAAGAGACTCTTAAATGCAGAGAACAAACTGAGGGTTGGTGGGGGTTGTGGGGGAGAGGGGAAAATGGGTGATGGTCATTGAGGAGGGCACTTGTTGGGATGAGAACTGAGTATTGTACATAAGCAATGAATCACGGGAATCTACCCCAAAACCAAGAACACACTGCACACACTGTATGTTAGTCATTTGACAACAAATTGTATTTAAAAAATAAAGACAATTATCTCAGAAAAAGAAAGAAAATATTCTCTGTAAGATTTCAATCATCTTATATTGATACTACTTTATTTATCACTATATTATTTACTTTGGTAAATAATAAAAAGTAAGGGAACAGAAGAAATCTTTTGTAGGTGATGGGTATGTTTATTCCCTTGTTTGTGGTGATGGTATATATTTATGCATATGTTAAACTCATCAAAGTGTATACATTAAACATGTATAAATTTTTGTATTAAATATACTTTGATGGAGTTATAAATAATATTCTGCTGCTCTTTGGTATACAACCTTTAAATACATTTCAGCAAAATGGAAAAAGGGCACTGCTGAGTTAGATTTTTCTTCATTCTCAAGTACTATTATGGATGTCTTTTTTTATTTTATTCTGTCACATTTGCTTTATATATATTGAAGCAACGTAATTAGGTGCATACAACATTATAATTGCTCTTTCAATTCCTATGATCATCATTTAATATTCCTCTTTATTGCTCATAACACATACTGTTTTAAAGTCTACTGCTATGGATTGAATTGTGTCTGCTGCAAAATCCTATGTTGAAGCCCTAGCCTCCAGTGTGACCAATATGATTGTATTTGAAGACAGGGTATTCAGGAAATAATTAAGGTTAAATATGGGCATCTGATAAAACTGTGGCCTTAAAAAAGATCTCTTTCTATTTCTTTCCCTACTCCTCCCCACCAAGTGAGGACACAAGAGAAGGTGGATGCCTGAAAGCAAGAAAGAGAGCTCTCACCAGAATCTGACTATGCTGGCACTCTCATCTCAGACTTCCAGCCTCTAGAATTATAAGAAAATAAATGTTGTTTAATCTAGGTTATTTAGCTATGGCAGCCCAACCTGATTAAGACATCTACTTTATTTGCTATTAATATACCCAAGATAAATTGTTTTTGTTTAGTATTTACATTGTATAAATTTTCATTGTTTAAATTTCAATGTACAGATTCCATTACCAGAAAGATGGAGTAAACAAATGTCAGTCTATCTCTCCCACTTGAACTCAACTATTCAACCTGGACAGAATAGAGAGAAAGTATTTGACAAGCCTGAAAGTATCAGCATTCAAAAGGGAAGAACAAACACCCAAAGTACCAGTTAGTTGGTCTCTCCTGGCCTAAAAGCAAAATAGTCTGAATTTGGAAGTGAGCACTGTAGTGCAGACAGAGAACCAGGAGAAATCTGTAGTTCTGAATTGAAGAGTGGGAAAGGAAACTCTTAAATCTCAGGGAAAAGTGAAAATGTCCTGTTTCTTTTTCCTATTCCTTCTGTTCTTTCATTCCCCATCCATCAGATGATTCTTCAGTGACTGTAGCAGCACCAAAGTGGCCAAAAGGGGGAAATTACAAAGACAAAATTCTGAAAGAGTAGCACTTTTCCCTTCCTCTGGTGAAGCTGTGGGTTCAAGAGTTTGAAACCAAATAAGGTAGTTTTATTTTCTCATACTCTGTTCTCCACTGCCTTGGCCTCCACTGCTTGAACTAAAAAGAGCAGCCACAAGTAAGTGAAATGTACCAGGGAGATAACAGAAGGGTGTGAATTTAGGAAATCAGTCCCACAAAGCTATATTATATCTATCTATCATCTATCTATCAATCATCTATCATCATCTCTATGATGCATGTATCTTTTAATGTTTAAGTATATATATATTTTATGTTTATGTAGGAGCCATTGAATTAATTTGGGCTCTCCAGAGAAATAGTACCAATAACAGAGAGAGAGAGACAGAGAGAAAGTCAGAGAGAAAGAGATGTATTATAAGAAATTGGCTCACGCAATTATGGAAGCTGGTGAGTCCAAAACCTGCAGAGTGGGTCAGCAGCCTGAGGACCCAGGAGAGCCAATGATGCAGTTCCAGCTTGAGGGCCAGCAGGCTGAACACCATCGTGCAGATGAAATCTGAAGGCAGTCTGCTAAAGAATTCCTTCTTGCTTGAGAAGGACGATCTTTTTGTTCTATTCAGGCCTTCAATTGATTGGATGAGGCCCCCTCATGTTATGGAGGACAATGTGTTTTACTCAAATTTTACCAATTTAAATATTAATTTCATCAAAACTTTCCAACCTTACATATAAAATTAATCATCATTCTAACTTTACAAGTTCAGGTTCAAAGTAATACTCTTCTACACTTCTACCTCACCTATGCTTCTTAGTCCCTGTTCTTCTGCCTAGTTTTTTAAGACAAATCTGAGGAATAATCATTTATACTTCTATCATACGTACTATGTATTCAATAAGTTGGTATGTCCTTTTGTTCTATTTTCATAATATATAATGGACAAAATCTACTCACACATCCAAGTATAAAACACCAGTTTATATCATTCACCTGCAACTGTCTTTATCTGGTCTCCTTGTTTTGGATCCTTATTGCTCAACAATTAGTCTCCCATAAGAAAAATACTTCTGGTGGGCTTAAAAACTTCCAGTACTTTTTCATTGAAAAGAGAATGAAGTCCAAAATCATTTACCAAGATCTGTAAGACCCTATATAACTAGAAGCTTTCTGACTTCAATAAAATTACTATTTTTATGGCCATCTTATTCATGATATTCATTTCCATTTGAAAGCCTTTGAATTTAATGATCTTTCTGGTGGGCTCTGTTAGACCTTGCCATAACTGCCTTTGCCTCATCATCCATGCTTCCTCTCAAATATTTTCTCCTCAAAGTTTTTCTCTGATTGATCACCTTAGCTAAAATAGCCCACTCTACATCCCATCAATTTTTACTATATTATCCTCATCTGTGTTCTTACTAGTAAATGCCATTAACTGAAATAATATTATGACAGTACCTTCATTTAAATGATGTAAATAGATTTTCTAAGATTAAATGATCCTTCATTCTTTGGACAAAATCACCTTGGGCATGGTCTATTATCTTTATAAACTGCTAGGTTCAGTTGGTTAGGATTTTTGATTTATGGTTTTGCTTCTCTTCTATGTTTGTGGATAAATTATTCTCTAATTTCCTTTTGTGTTCCATCTTCTTTTGGTATTATGGTAATTCTGATTTCCAAGTCTGTAGAGTATTTTCTCTTTTGTCTATTTTCTATAAACATATAAGACTGAAATAATCAGTTCCCTTAAAATTGCATAGAATGCCTAAAAGCATTGTTTATTTTCCTTATGTGATTTTTTAAATAATAAATTAATTCCTTTAATAATTTGGTGTTTTTCTGAATTTCTAATTCTTCTTGTGCAACTTTTAGTAAATTATGGACTTCCATTAACAATGTAGTATTTGTCTACATTTTAAATTTTGTTTGTCATAACTCTTTCTATTATCTTCTTAATGTTATCTACATCTGTAGTATTTCCTCTTTATTTTTATAATTTTATTAATGAATTTCTACTCTATTTTATAAAAAATAGTTTTGCCAGAAATGTAACTGTTTTTAGTTTTTTAAAGCCTTATGTTTTTTTGAAATATTTCTATCCTACCTATATATAGTCTGTCTTGCATAGATTTCTGCTTTTATGTTCACTATTTCCTGGCTTCCATATGTTTTAATGTTATTTTGTTTCTATCTTTTCACATATTTTAGATTGGATAATTAGTTCACTGATCTTCAGCTTTATTTTCTGCAAGGTTCATTAGGTACTAATTTCCCTTAACTACTCTGACATTACTCCCCCTTTCCTTTAGCATTAATTACCTTAGTAATATCTTTAAATATCATCAATTTCCCATCATGTTCTCTTAAACAATGCTTTTGATTGATTGATTAATTGATTTTTAGATGTTTGTTTATTTATTTTGAAGTGGAGGAAGGAACAGGGACAGAGAGAGATAGAGGGAAAGAGAGAATTCCAAGAAACTCCATGATGTCAGGACAGAGCCTGACACAGGACTGGATCCCATCAACCAGGAGACCACGACCTGAGACAAAATCAAGAGTCAGACACTTATCTGACTGAGGCACCCAGGTGCCCCAACAATGCTTTTGATTTAAATTTTCTTATGAAGATGTGATTTTAATTTTATTACTCTTTTTTTTTTATTGTATGACTGAAATTGCCTTGACAACTTGTCAAAAATCATTTGATTATACATATGCCTGGGTCTATTTTTAGATTCCCTATTTTGTTACATTGATCCATTTATTTACACTTCAATATCTTAATTACTGTAGTTTTCAGAAATTTTTATCTTCTGCTTTTCCTCAATTTCAAAACTTATTTTTTATCTTTTTAAAATATATTTGTATACAAAACTTTTGCATCAGGTTGTCAATTTTTACGAAAAAAAAATAAAGCCTGCTGAGATTTTGATTAGGATTTCATTGACATCTCTATAATATTACACAGGAAAATTTAATTTTATATAAGAAACACAACATTTCAAAAAAGTAAGAAAAATATCTACATGAGTGTGTCAATAACTAGTAAAAAATTTGTGCTACTAAACTGGCACAGAAAAAAAACTTCAAATAAATTTAAATGGGATTAATTTCTCTTTTAAAAATTAAAGATGAGATATAAATTAAAATACATTTTGAAAAGCTATGAAAATTAGAAATAAAACTGGGAGGGGCGCCTGGGTGGCGCAGTCGGTTAAGCGTCCGACTTCAGCCAGGTCACGATCTCGCGGTCCGTGAGTTCGAGCCCCGCGTCAGGCTCTGGGCTGATGGCTCAGAACCTGGAACCTGTTTCCGATTCTGTGTCTTCCTCTCTCTCTGCCCCTCCCCTGTTCATGCTCTGTCTCTCTCTGTCCCCAAAATAAATAAACGTTGAAAAAATAAATAAATAAAAAATAAAAATAAAAAAAAAAAAGAAATAAAACTGGGCCTCCTTATTACATTGTAAAGTGTCTATAATAATCTAGAAAACATAATACCTAATGGTGAAATATTGAAAGTTTTTTTCCTAAAATCAAGAATGAAACAAGAATGTCTACTATGAGTTCAACTAACATTGTTCTACTATTTAAACTGAATATTATTAAGATCCTCATGAATTCAAGAAAATAAATTAAATACATAT
This sequence comes from Herpailurus yagouaroundi, assembly GCF_014898765.1. Lineage (NCBI taxonomy): Eukaryota > Metazoa > Chordata > Mammalia > Carnivora > Felidae > Herpailurus > Herpailurus yagouaroundi. The sequence goes on from NW_024412376.1 coordinate 4,834,331, forward strand.
GTATTAGAGAGGGAAAAAGAACGAAATTGTTCTTATTCACATATGACAAAAAATTTATATTTGAATGAATTTTTTTAGATACTAATTATGTCTATTTAAAGTACTTTTATGTATTTTAAGAATACACTTTTATTATTCAATGTGATTTTTCCCACTATGGAACTTCTTTTTTATTATATGAGTTTCTTTTTTTGGAAACAAAGCCATTTTCTTTGTATTTAATATTTTTATATCATTGTCAGTGTGCATTTTTTATCTATTCTATTTTGACTTTTTATTTCCTTTCATCTGACAACCCAGTTTTCTCCCCTCCTGCCAGATGATCCAGCATAAAGGATCATGGGGAGACTCCAGAAGGAGTATCTTGGCATAAGGATTTTGTTGATCTGATAGTGGCTATAAAGTGGTGAAATTTATTTTCATCTTTCCTTCAAAAGTTTTCTTATGACTTTTTAATTATTATCTACATTACTCTTAATATCTAGATATTGGCACTTCTACTTCAATAATCCACATCTCTTAACTTTTATTTTACCTTTCTTATAATATTTCTGAAGTCTTCTGGGAAAGGTTCTGATTCTGATTTAACCTAACATCTTGTGTAATTTATTATAATTAATATTATATTTTTGTACTTAATATTTCCAACAAACCCTTTTCTATGATACCTTATACCTTTTTTTGAAGTTTCTATAACTACTAATAGTTCTGCTTCAAGTGGCATGTATTGTGTGCTGTGTTTTCTTCTGAGGAAGTTTACTACTCAGGATCTACACAGTCCATAATTGAGGTCAACAGATAATGTGTCTGGTAATATATAATGTATAGCAACCTTGAGACCAAGAACTAGCTTGTGTCAATCCTTGTGAATGAGCAAATTTGTGAATGACAAGTGGATGAGTCCCAGGAAAAAGAGTTGCAAGACATAAAATGTCTTCTTTTAACTATTATTACATGCTTCTATTCATCCAAAAATCACCTGGGTTGTGGTTTCATCTATAAACTTTTAAGAAAGAGCAGCATCGGAGGGATATAGATTTTAGATTTTATTCCACAGCCTAGGAAGATGAGGTATGGAGGGTTATGGGTGTTTAAACATAAGAAGAGAGAAAGGAGCTAAGATTGCAGAGAAATAGGAGGACCCTAGGCTTGCCCCATCCCTCGAACACAGCTAGATAAATATCAAATCATTCTGAATACCCAAGAAATCAATATGAGGATTGACAGAACAAATTGCACAACTAGAGGGAGAGAAGAGGCCACATCATGGAAGGTATGAAGTGTAGAGATGTGATTTGGAGAAGGAAAGGATCATGGCTGCTATGGAAGAGAGGGGGCCCTGGTCACAGAGGAGGCAAGACACAGAAAAGAGCACACAGGGGAACACACAAGGAAAATATTTTCCCAAGGATATTAACTGGGAAAACAAGAAGGGCTGATTTTCATGAGTTTTTACAACCAGTAGGGCTCAAAGATTGGAATTTTAGAGGTCCAGGATCTGGCTTGTGTGGAGCCCAGTGGGTGCTGCATTGCTACTATGGAGAAGAACAGATAGCTCAGTAGTAGATGAAACAATCTAAGGATCCCCTGGGATGCACTGGGAGAGACAGTTCCTCTTTCTTGGAGTGAATCTGAGAGAGGTGGAATTGCCTCTCCAGGGATTAAAGAGCTGGTGGGCACCATTACCCTTCCCTGCTACTCAACATAGGTACAGAGACACCTACTGAGGGCAGATAATCTGGACACTGATTCTCTGCTGTGCTTTACTCCAAAATCCACCCACTTGTGCTTTGGTGTGACTGCCAGTTTGGAACAAACTTGCATCAGTACCAGCAAAGTGAGATCCTCCATCAGAGGAATAGTGTGAGCCCTGCCATGCCAGGTCCCTAAAGTTGGGAGTTTTAAAACTTAGCCTGCTTGCCTGAAATAGAACACATATGCACTGTACTCCTGGGTGGGCAAATGTCCTGAACGCAGTCAGGGTGAAGGCAGGGATCTGATGAATGCCTGGTACACACAAGCGGAGCTTGTTTGCTCTTCTGGGAGGGTTTCCCAGACAGTAGCAGGCATGAATTCTCTTCTCCAGATTGAGGGAAGTGGCTGGTGCCACTTCTTTCCACTGTCCCTCAGCATAAACTAATTTCAATAAGCAACACAGTGCCAAAAGTGACTGCTTAAACTGCTTATACCAAGCCTCACCCCCTGCATTCTGTAGGTGCTGCTTTTCTAGATCAGGTGTGCGCCTGGGTGGCGCAGTCGGTTAAGCGTCCGACTTCAGCCAGGTCACGATCTCACGGTCCGTGAGTTCGAGCCCCGCGTCAGGCTCTGGGCTGATGGCTCGGGGCCTGGAGCCTGTTTCCGACGCTGTGTCTCCCTCTCTCTCTGCCCCTCCCCCGTTCATGCTCTGTCTCTCTCTGTCCCAAAAATAAATAAAAACGTTAAAAAAAAAATTAAAAAAAAAAAAATTTGGAAAGACCACAAATACATGGAGGTTAAAGAACATCCTACTAAATAATGAATGGGACAACAAGGAAATCAAAGAAGAAATCTAAAAATACATGGAAACAAAAATTAAAAAATTGTGGTCCAAAACTTTTGGAATGCAGTAAAAGCAGTCCTAAGAGGGAAGTATAGAGCAATAAAGGTCTACCTCAAGAAACAAGAAGCATCTCATATACACAACCTAACCTTACACCTAAAAGGGCTAGGTAAAGAACAACAAATAAACCCTAATACTAGCAGAAGAGAAATAATAAAGACTAGAATGAAAATAAATTATATATAAACAAATAAACAACAACAACAATAAAAACCAGGAGAACAAATCAATGAAACCAGGAGTTGGTTCCATGAAAGAATTAATAAAATTGATAACCTCCTAGACAGACTTATAAAAAAAGAAAGATAAAGGACTCAAATAAATAAAATCATGAATGAGAGAGATCTTAAACAACACTACAGAAATACAAGCAATTATAAGAGAACATTATGAAAAATTATATGTCAAAAAATTGGGCAATCTGGAAGAAATTGATAAATTCCTAAAAACATATAAACTACCAAAATGGAAACAGGAAGAAGTAGAAAATTCGAACAGATCCACAACCAGCAAAGAATTTGAATCAGTAATAAAAAATTTCCCAACAAACAAATGTCCAGGGCCAAATGGCTTCCCAGGGCAATTCTACCAAACATTTAAAGATGAGTTAATATTAAACTCAAAGTACCCATTCTTTTCAAACTGTTCCAAAATATACAAACAGAAGGAAAATTTACAAATTCATTCTACAAGGCCAGTAGTATGTTGATCCCAAAACCAAAGACCTCACTAAAAGAGAATTACAGGCCTGTATCCCTGACAAATGGATGCAAAACATCTCAACAAAATACTAGCAAATTGAATAGAACAGTACATTAAAAGAATCATTCAAGTGGTATTTATTCCTGGGCTGCAAGTGTTGTTCATATTCACAAATCAATCAACATGATACATCACATTAATAAAAGAAAGGATAGGAACCATATGATCCTCTCAATAGATACAGAAAAAGATAAAAGATTTATACTCTGAAAACTATAGAACACTTATGAAAGAAGTTGAAAGGACACAAAGAAATGGAAAAACATACCATGCTTATGGATTGAGAGAATAACTATTGTTAAAATGTCTATACTACCCAAAGCAATCTACACATTTAATGCAATTCCCATCAAAATATCACCAGCATTTCTCACAGAGCTAGAACAAACAATCTTAAAATTTGTATGGAACCCCAAAAGACCCTGAATACCAAAAGCCATTTTGAAAAAGAAAAGCAAACCTGGAGACGTCACTATTCTGGACTTCCAGATATATTACGAAGCTGTAATTATCAAGGCAGCATGGTATTGGCACAAAACACAAAACAAAAAAAACAACAAACAACAACAACAACAAAAACAGATGTACAGATCAATGGAACAACATAGAAAACTCAGAAATGGACCCACAACTATACGATCAACTCATCGTCAAGGAAGCAAGAAAAATTATTCAATGGAAAAAAGTCAGTCTCTTCAACAAATGGTGCTGGGAAAACCGAACAACAACATGCAAAATAACAAAACTAAACCACTTTCTTACATACACAAAAATAAATTCAAAATGAATGAAAGATCTGAATGTGAGACAGGAAACCATCAAAATCCTAGAGTAGAATATAGGCAGCAACCTCTTTGACCTCGGCCATAGACTTCCTACTATGTAGGTCTCTGGAAGCAAGGGAAACAAAGGCAAAAATGAACTATTGGGACTTGATCAAGATAAAAACTTCATCACAGTGAAGGAAACAATCAACAAAACTAAAACACAAACTTTGAAATGGGAGAAGATATTTTCAAACATTATCTGATAAAGGGTTAGTACCAAAACCTATAAACAACTTATCAAATCAACAAAACACAAAACAATCCAGTTAAGAAATGGGTAGAACACATGAATAGACATTCTTCCAAAGAATACATCCAGATGGCTAACAGACACCTGAAAAGATACCAACATACCGATCGTCAGGGAAATACAAATCAAAACCGTGATAAGACACCACCTCACGTCTGTCAGGAAAAAAAGGAACCACTCTCACACTATTGGTGGGAATGCAAACTGGTGCAGCTACTCTGGAAAACAGTATGGAGTTTCTTCAAAAAGTTAAAAATGCAACTACCCTATGATTCCACATAAAACCACAGGTGTTTACCCAAAGGGTACAAAAATACTGATTTGAAGAGGCAAATGCAACCTGATGTTTATAGCAGCATTATCAATAATCGCCAATTATGGAAACTGCCCAAATTGTCCATTGACTGATGACTGGATAAAGAAGATGTGGTATATATACAATGGAATATTACTCAAACATAAAAAAAAGAATGAAATCTTGCCACTTACAACAATTTGGATACAGTTAGAGTATATTAGGCCAAGCGAAATAATTCAGTCAGAGAAAGACAAACACCATATGATTTCATTCATATGTAGAATTTAAGAAATGAAACAAATGAACATGGGGGAAAGGCCAACCAAGAAACATACTTAACTATAGAGAACAAATGGAGGGTTGCTGGAGGGGAGGACAGTGGAGGGGGTGGGCTAAATGGGAGACATGGGTGATGGGTATTAAGGAGAGCACTGTTTGTGGTGAACAACAGGTATTATATTAAGTAATGAATCACTAAATTCTACTCCTCAAACTAATATTACACTATATGTTAACTAACTGGAATTTAAAATAAGACTTGAAAAATATAAAAATAAAAAATAAACATTGGAGGACAGAACCTCAATTGTTTTTCTTCGACATATCACTCCTACAAATATTGGCTGCTAATGATTTTTCCAGAAAAGGGTCAGGCAATGATTATCCCAACAAAGTGTGGAGGATAAGAAAGGGATCTTCTTTGATTGCTTCTCCCATGATCCACATACTTTCTAGTAAATGATGGCATTTCCCTCCACTTGGTAGCTAACCTGCTTTAAAAGAGACTGAGTTATGTTCTATTTTTTGCTAATCATTTAAGGTCCTGCTCCATGAGAGGATCTTATGATTTTCAGTTTTGAAAGTGACTAGGTAAATCAGTCTAATTCAAGCTCATGAGACTAGGTAATGATGTGTCATAAATATAAGCTGCCTTTTCCAAACTGTGATTTATGAATTGTAAAGATGAAATTTGTGTCACCATTTGATTGGTTCAATTCTTTATGTCTTCACTTGTGTTTTGAAAATCAATTTAAAGAGTGTTTTTTTAAAGTTTTATTCAGATTCTAGTTAGTTAACAGATAGTGTAAAATTAGTTTCAGGTGTACAATTTAGTGGTTCAACACTTACACACAACACCCGGTGCTCATCACAATAGGTGCACTCCTTAATCCTCAGAAGGCCAGTTCTGTATGTCAGAATAACCATAGCATTAAGACATAGAGGCAAAAACATGCCAATTTTAAATACACCAAGATTTGCTACTTAAATAATGCCAATTAGGACATTCAATTCTGTTATTCTTCACCTATGCCCCATGAAGCATTTTAAGGCAATTGATAAATGGTTTCAAAAGTTTAATTTTAATCTTGTTCATAATTTTGTTATACTTGGAAATAGTCAAAATCTAACCTTGAAATTAAAATCAATCAATGATTAGATATTGAGTACATGAAAAATTCATGAGCCTTTTATAACACTGCTTTAGCTTCCTAAAAACTCACAAGAAGAAAATTATAAAAATTTTATATTATTAAGTTCAATAAGAACTTCTTATAGTTCAAGCATTTGTAATAAGCAGCAAAGACAAAGATCCCTAATATCATTTGCAAATGTTAATATACATAGAAATAATAAAATAAAGAATATTTAACTATATATTAATCTAAATAGCATTCTATTTATACATCTGAGCCAAACAAATTAAACCATACCATACCAGAGCAACACCGCCTCCATACTGGTTATCACACATCTTCCCTTGAAAGGTTGCACCAACATAATTCGGTTTTTCTCTGTAACTTAAGTTTTAAAAAAAGATCATAATCATATAATTTTGTAAAATTTAGCACAACTACTATTAAGTTTGCCTAATAAATTTTTTGTCTTGTATATTTATATTATAAATTTGTAAATATTTCCACCTAACATAGGGTAACAAAGCTTGGAAGTGACTAAATGTATCTGCTTCTTTTTTAAAAAATGAAATACATTTTAAAAGCAGATAATAGAATGTTATTTTCATATTGAATTTTTAGAAAATAAGATTTTTCTTTATGTAGTATTTCTTAAAAAATAAATAATTCCTAGTGTATCAAAATAATAAAAATAAAATCCCTTACAATTAGAAAGCGTAAGCAATACAATTGATAAGTTAAATGGACAGAGACACCTTATGGACTGAAGTTTCTCATTAATCAGAATTAGGCAGCCAGAGTTGCGCAAATGGCATATTTGTGGGACAGAAAATAATTTAAATTATTATAATTTTTTAAATATGTATATATTATTTTGATATAGTATAGTAACATATTATATATATCCTAAATATTGATAGGAGAAGAACAAAGTACTTATTAAATAGGAGGGTCTTATATTTTTGTAAATGCAGAACAATGTAAATATGGTATATTAGAGATTAAAATATACAGTAGTGCCTCCATAATGGGATTTTTTGTTATCCTATGCAAATAAAGCCTAAAAAGAAGACCTAATAACTACATTCATCATTTATGTTTCTTCAGATAGATATTGTTAGTATTTCAAGGATAGTTAGGGAATTTAATATGTTATACACTCTAAGAAAGCAATGATAACAATATTGAAGGAGTGAGTTTTAACTACAAAAAATAAATAGAATGATTGACATCAATAATTCTGCTATAAAACCTGTGTTTTGAAAAATAATATTCACATGATATTGTATGTTAGGAAAAAAATGACACATTTCCCCTAAAGGCCTGTTAACTGACAGAAATTAGGTCAAATATAGGTATGTTTTCTTTGTATAAGATTTAGTAAAGCTAAGATATGCTTACACAAGTAAAAATGCCACATCATGTGGACGCAAAACAAGATAAGATCTTTTCCACTTTAAAAATCTGTGTAATAATTCATTAGCATCTCCAGTTACTGGGATTTTATTTTCATCTATCCAAAGTTCCAATGAAGAGAGAATTATTGTAATATTAAATGATGTAAAAATCTAAAAAAGAAGACATAAAGAAAATATGCTCAAATATTATGGTTTAAATAGATTTGGGGATTTATCTATAACAATAAACACTACACTGATGACAAATATTAAATGACAGAACTGCTAAGCATGGATTGGATCTTATAGAGTATAAAACAAGTAATAATTAACATTTTGAAATGCTTGTACTTAAGCAAGCCCCGTGTGAAGTGCTTTATCAATTTAATAATTACCACAACCTGGGGCACCTGGGTGGCTCAGTTGGTTAAGGGTCTGAGTTCGGCTCAGGTCATGATCTTGTGGTTCATGAGTTCGAGCCCTGCATTGGGCTCTGCTGACAACGTGAAGCCTGGAGGTTGGTTAGGATTCTGTGTCTCCCTGTCTCTGTCCCTCCACCTCTCATGCTCTCTCTCTCTCTCTCTCTCTCAAAAGTAAATAAACATTTAAAAAATAATTACCATAACTTAATTAGGTATGTATATAAATTTTTATTCTTATTCTTATTCCTACTCAGAAAACTGAAACTTAAAATGTTATATTATTTGTCCTATTTCATATATCATGTGTTTTCAGACAGTGCCATAAAATAAAATGTATAGGAATTGTTTAAGCAACAGAAGCAAATAGAAAAGAATTAAAAGCAAACACTTACAGCATTGGTCAGTCCAATCAACTGGAATATTTTTTGAGTGACAACAATAGTATCAGAACCCATATGATTGTACTGAAAAATATAAGAAATTGTTTAAATTATGAATTTATTAGTTTTTAAGTATTATTAAACTTACAAACTTTTATTAATATTCCTAATGAACACAGATGCAAAAAAATCCTCAAAAAATATAGGCAGACTGAATTCAACAGCATATTAAAATGAAATACACTATGATCAGTAGGGATTTATTCCATGGATGCTAGAATGGTTCAACATCTGCAAATCAGTCAATATGATACACTACATAAACAAAATGAAGGACACAAATCATATGTTCAGATGATGAACAATCATCAGTAGATGCAGAAGAAGGCATTTTGACAAATTTCAACATCCTTTCATAATGAAAACTCTCGCCAAGGTGGGAATGGAGAGAATGTACATCAACGTAATAAAAGCTATATATGACAAGCCTATAACTGACATTATACTCACCTGGGAAAATCTGAAAACATTTAGTCTAAGATCTGGAACAAGACCAGGATGCCCACTCTCATCAATTTTATTTAACCATAGTATCAAAAATCCTACTCAGAGCAACTAGGTAAGAAAAAAAATGTCATCCAATTGGAAAGGAAGAAGTGAATTATCACTATTTGTAGATCACGTGATGTGATAGATAACCCTAAAGACTGCATGCACACAAAAAAGTTAGAACTAATTTTTAAAATTCAGTGAAGTTGCAGGATAAAAAAGTCACTATGGAAAAATTTGTTGTTTTTCTATACACTAATAACAAACAATCAGAAAGAAAAATTATGAAAACAATTCCATCTGTATTTGTATCAGAAGGAATCAAATGCCTGGAAATAAGTTTAAACAAGGAGGTAAAAGATCTGTACATTGAAAACTGTAAGACAATGATAATAGAAAGACACACAAAAATAGAAATATATATCATGTTCATGAATTAGAAGAATTAGCCTTGTAAAGATGTTCATACTACCCAAAGCAATATACAGCTTCAATGTAATGCCTATAAAATTTCCAATGGCATTTTTCACAGAAATAGAACAGAGTCTTGAAATTTGTGTGGACCCACAAAAGACCCTAAATAGCGAAACAAATTTGAAAAGAATAAAGCTGGTGGCATCATGCTCCCTGATTTAAAAATATAATACAAAACTATAGTAATCAAAGCAGTATGATATTGCCATTAAAACAGACAGCTGGGGTGCCTGGGTGGATCATTCACAGACACATGGGGTGCCTAGGTGGATTAGTTGATTGAGCATCCGACTTCAGCTCAAGTCATGATCTCCCGGCTCCTGAGTTCAAGCCCCACGTCAGGCTGTGTGCTGACAGCTCAGAGCCTGGAAGCTACTTCAGATTCTGTCTCCATCTCTCTCTCTGCCCCTCCCTGCTCTCATGCACTGTTTCTCTCTCTCTCTGCCTCTCTCTGTCTCTCTCTCTCTCTCTCAAATATAAACATAAAATTTTTTTAAATAAAACAGACACATAAATCAATGGAATAGAACAGATAGCTCAGAAATAAATCTATGCCTTATAGTCAGTTAATTTATCATAAAGGAGTCAATAATACACAATGTATGAAAACAGTCTCTTCAATAAATAATGTTAAGAAAACCACATAGCACATCCAAGCATGAAACTGGACCACTATCTTATGTCATACAAAAAATATAACTCATAATGAATTAAAGACTTTAATGTAAGACCTGAAACCATAAAACTCCTAAAAGACAACATACCAGTAAGTTTTTTCATATCAAGTGGTAATGACTTTTTGAATTTGACATCTAAAGTAAAGGCAAACAAAGGCACCTGGGTGGCTCAGTCAGTTAAGCGTCCGACTTTGGCTCAAATCATTTTCTCTTAGTTCATGAGTTCGAGCCCTGTGTCAGGCTCTGTGCTGACAGCTCAGAGCCTGGAGCCTGCTTCAGATCCTGTGTCTCCCTCTGCTCCTCCCCCCGCCCCTGCTCCCTCTGTCTCTCTCTGCTCCTCCCCCGCTCACACTTTGTCTCTGTCTCTCAAAAAATAAACATTAAAAAAAATTAAAGTAAAGGCAACAAAAGCAAAATTAAGCAAGGGGGACTACATCATTCTAAAGAGGCCATGCACAGCAAAAGAAAGCATGAACAAAATGAAAAGGCAACCTACCAAATGGGAAAAGACATAATGGGTTAATATACAAAATATAAAAACAACTCATACGAGTCAATAAAAAAAGCAAATAATCCAATTAAAAGATGGGCCAGAAGATATGAATAGACATTTTCCCTAAGAAAATATACAGATGACCAAGAAGCACGTGAAAAGGTACTCAACATCAATAACCATCAGGAAAATCTAAATCAAAACCACAATGAGGTATCACTCACACCAATTAGAATAGTTGTTTTTAAGTAAGACAAGAAATAACAAGTGTTGACAAGGATGTGTAGAAAAAGGAGCCCTTGTGGACTATTGGTTGGAATGTAAACAGCTGCTGTGGAAAACAGTAAGGAGTTTCCCCCAAAAAATTAAAGATGGAGCTGTCATATGATCTAACTGTGCCACTTTTGGACTTTTGTCCAAGTAAAATAAAAACACTAACTCAAAAAATAGAAATGCACCCCCAGATTCCTTGTGGCATTATTTATAATAGCCAAGACATTAAAGCAATCTAATTGTTCATAAACAGATGGGGAAGGAATATATGGTACATGTGTGCAATGGAATATTATTCAGGCATAAAAAAAGAAAATCTTGCCATCTGTGAAAACATGGATGCACTTTGAAGGCATTTGATTAAGTGAAATAAATCAGACAGTGGAAGGTAAATACTGAATTATCTCACTTATAAGTGGAATCTAAAAACAAAACAAAACAAAACAAAAACCAAACTCACAGATATAGAAAAAAGATTGATGGTCTCCAGAGGTGGGGTATAGGGAGTGGGAGAATGGGCGAAGTTGATCACTTGGCACAAACTTCCAGTTATACCATAAGTAATTCCTGAGGATTAATGTACAACATCATGACTATAGTTAATTAAACTGTATTGCATATTTGAAAGTTGCTAAAAGAGTAGATCATACAAATTCTCATTACAAAAAAGTGTAACTATGTGTGGTGGTCATTTTTCAATACATATTTTGCAAATACTGAGTCATTATGCCATACACCTGCAACTAATATAATGTTACATGGCAATTATATCTCAATTTGAAATAAGACACTACAAATAAGATATGTTTTACTATCAAATAAATAATAATTATTGAGAGAAAATCTTAGTTTTAAACTATAAGATTTAAGTGGTGCCTGGGTGGCTCAGTGGGTGAAGCAACCAGCTTCTGCTCAGGTCATGATCTTGTGGTTCTTGAGTTTGAGCCCCGCATTGGGCTCTGTGCTGACAGCTCAGAGCCTGGAGCCTGCTTCAGATTCTGTGTCTCTGTCTCATTCTGCCCCTTCCCTGCTCTCTCTCTCTCTCTCTCTCCTCCCCAAAGATAAACATTAAAGTATTTTAAATATAATATCTAAATGTGAAGAACAAAGATTATAGATTGAATACATGCCTTTAGAACCATGCCTTCCTGAAACCTCATTTAAAAAATTAAAAGTGTTAAATTATTAAAAACAATTAATAGAAAATTAAATTTTCAAAAGCACAAATGAAACAAAACAAACACAAAATTTGAAAACTGAAGAACAAGTAAGTGATAAATGATTAAGCAGATTTAAGAAATTTTAGTGAAACACCAGTGCAGCAATCTAATTCACCTTGAAGACTCTAAAATACTGAGATTGGCTACATAAGTTTTTCTTCAAGAGAAATTGGCACTAAGAGCAGGAAGATTGACTTTAAAATTTGTTTAAGAAGTAGTTAAGGCTAGGGGCACCTGGGTGGCTCAGTCAGCTATGCGACCAACTTCAGCTCAGGTCATGATCTTGTGGTCCATGAGTTCAAGCCTCACGCCAGACCCTGTGCTGACAGCTCAGAATCTGGACCCTGCTTCGGATTCTGCGTCCCTCTCTCTCTGCCCGCTTCCCTGCTTGCGCTGTTTCTCTCAAAAATAAATAAATATTTCTTTAAAAAAGAGGTAGTTAAGGCTAGAAGAACCTCCAGAATGGCCTTATGAGAAAAGATAATCCAAGAATATTATATGTTGAATGATTCCATTTATATTCCATTTTGGAAATTAAAAATACGGACACGGAGAACAGAGTAGTTGTTTTCAGAGATGAAAGAGAAGTGGGTGTGGGATGAAGAGAGATGAAAGAGAAGTGAGTGTGGCTCTGAAAAGGCCACACAACAGATCCTCACATTCATATTATTCTGTTTCTTGACTATGTATGTCAATATCGTAGATGTAATATTGTAATATAACATTTTAAGATGCTACAAATTGGAAAAAATAAAGGGTACATGGGGTCTCTATATATTCTTTTTATTTTAATATATATTTTATTCAGTAAAAAAGAAAACCAACACTATTGGTGATAGTCATAACACAAATCAACAAACACACAGAAATAAATTAAGGTGAACAATCAATAATTCAAGCACTTTATGCCAACATTTGAGATAACAAAGCTATGGTAAATGTTCCAATTCCAAATTTAGAAGCTCACTCATGTGCAATTAATAAAGAAGACTAAGAGTATAATTTTTGGATAGCAGCTATGGCAGAAACAACATCAAAGAAATTAAGAGAGTAGTTGTTTAAAAGTGTGTTAAAATTAGGATAGGGCAAAATCACAGATTTTGCAGGATTAAATAAAAGAACAGGATGGTTTGAGATACTCAAGAGTAAAAACTTCAGAATAAAAGTTTTTGTTTGGAGGCAATGGCTCTATCACAAACAATGATCTCTATGTATTCTTACAATGGCATATGAGTAAACAATTATTTCTAATAAAAAGATAATTTTTAAAACATTAAAAGCTAGAAAATATGCACTTATGTCAAAAAGAGATAATAGAGGAGGAACAAAGAGTTATGAAACAGAAAAAGTCAAAATGGCAAATATACATACTAACATACAAATAATGACATTAACAATGAAAAAATCACTTAAAGGGCACAGAATAAAAATGAAAAAATCACTTAAAGGGTGAGACAGAACATCACACCTGCTCGAATGGCTGTTATCAAAAAGACAAGAGATAAGAAATGCTGGCTAGGATATGGCAAAAATGTAATTGTCCATCAATGGATGAATGGATAAAGAACTTGTGAGATGTACATACACACACACACACACACACACACACCCCACACACACACCTTGGAATATTATTTGGCCATAAAAAGAATGAATTTTTTCCATTTGTGACAACATATATGGACCTTAAGGACATTATGCCAAGTGAATTAATAAGTGAATTAAGTCATACAGAGAAAAATAGATACCTAAGATCTCTTTACATGTGGAGTTAAAAAAAAAAAGCTCATAGATACTGAGAAAAAATTGGGAGATTTCCAGAAGAGGGGGTGAGGGATGGGCAAAATGAGTGAAGAGTATCAAAAGGCATAAATGTCCATTTATAAAATAGTAAGTTATGGGGATGTAATGTATAGTATGTATAGCTAATAATATCTGCATATCTGAAAGTTCCTAATAAAATAGATCTTAAAAGTTCACATCATAGGAAAAAACATTTTGGAACCGTATGCTGCAGATGTTAACTAGACCTATGGTGGTGGCCCTTTTACAGTATATACAAATACTGAATCATTATGTTATATACCTATAACTAATACAATGTCATATGTCAATTATACCTCAATTAATTAAAAAAAAGATAAAAGAAAAACTAATCAAAAATCTTAAGCAGGAGATTGATACAATTTGATTTATGTTTTTAAAAGGTAAAAAGTTGGCTAAAATGAACAAATCAGGAGACTATCGATGCTGGAGAGGATGTGGAGAAAGGGGAACCCTCTTGCACTGTTGGTGGGAATGCAAATTGGTGCAGCCTCTATGGAAAACAGTGTGGAAGTTCTTCAAAAAATTAAAAATAGATCTACCCTATGACCCAGCAATAACACTGCTAGGAATTTACCCAAGGGATACAGGAGTGCTGATGCATAGGGGCACTTGTACCCCAGTGTTTATAGCAGCACTTTCAGCAATAGCCAAAGTATGAAAAGAGCCTAAATGTCCATCAACTGATGAATGGATAAAGAAATTGTGGTTTATATACACAATGGAATGCTACGTGGCAATGAGAAAGAACGACATATGGCCCTTTGTAGCAACGTGGATGGAACTGGAGAGTGTGATGCTAAGTGAAATAAGTCATACAGAGAAAGACAGATACCATATGTTTTCACTCTTATGTGGATGCTGAGAAACTTAACAGAAACCCATGGGGGAGGGGAAGGAAAAAAAAAGAAGTTAGAGTGGGAGAGAGCCAAAGCATAAGAGACTCTTAAAAATTGAGAACAAACTGAGGGTTGATGGGGGGTGGGGAGAGGGGAAAGTGGGTGATGGGCATTGTGGAGGGCACCTGTTGGGATGAGCACTGGCTATTGTATGGAAACCAATTTGACAATAAATTTCATATTTAAAAAAAAAAAAAGGTAAAAAGGTCCTAGCCTCATTAGATTTTTGGTATTAACTCCTTTGTTTCTATAAGATGAATTAGGAACTTTCTAAACAGTTTAGAAAGTAGCTCTCAGGTTTTGGTATGTGTCAGAATCACCTGAAAAATGAACAAAGAATATACAAACCGAGGCTTGTTGAAGTACAGCAGGGTGTGTGTCTCTGGTTTTATCACCAAGTTTCCTGAGTGATTCTTATTCATACCAAAGTTTGAAACCACTAGATTAGAATGTAATCATCAGTTATATAAAATTTAGATAAAATGTGGCTGTGAGCTCATAAGCTCCTGATGAAATTTTTAATCTTAGTCTTTTAATCATCTTTAGGTTTCTTCTGTGTTAATTGATCTGTTTAACAAAACTATAAAACAACCATAGTTATTAATGTAAAAGCAAAAATTATAAATATTAGTCAATAGATTCCAGCAATATATCAAAGACTAATATGTGATGATGAAGCATAGTTTTCCAGTAAACTAATGTGCAACATCAATAAAATATGTAAACATTATCCATTACATCAACAAACTGCAGGAGAAAACCTGGATAACAGATGTAATAATAGATGCTGAGAAGCATTTGATAAAATTTGCCAGCAATTCCTATCAAATGCTTCAAAGTAGTATTATTAGTTCTTTGAATTAAATAGTTAATTTAGAAAGGTATAAATAAATTTTGCATTATAATTAATTTGGGGGATAAAAATAGGAATAAAAATGTGATTGGTCAGGTTAAAGACAGAATATTAAGAGAGGAATTGGGACCAGTAAATACAAACAAATATTTCAAGAAGTGTTATAAATTAAAGAAAAATATTGATGTGTTAGCTAAAAGAAGAGAAACTGTTAACTGTTTTATTTGTTTTTAATATAGAATAACATGTATTTCCTGATGAAAATTGATAATGTGAGCTTGGTTTTTTATTGTCACATCCTTGAGTGGGTGAGTGGTAATGTACACAATCAGAGTTCTAATGTTAGATTGGAGCACCATTTCATTCTTACTAACATCAAGGAAAGTAGAGAATATTATTACAAATTCGAAGTTCAGTATTTGATAAAATGACAAAAGTTTCTGGACTTTCTCCCCTGATTTGTTCTATTTTGTCTGTGAAATATGAGTCAGCAAAGTAACCAATCAAACGTGGAAAGGCATGATGAAGTTTGGAGATTTATGAAATTAAAGTGACAGCATTCCCTATTGTGTATTCCTTCTAGTTGTAAACAGATTACTTGTTCATTTCAATTTAACCAGGTTCGAGGCTTTTCCAGGGAGACCATTAAAGGGAAAAAATGGCAAGTGAGTTGAGGATGTTTGCAAAGGAGTGACAATAATGCAATAATGGGGAAACATAATAGACATGGTTTGTAAGGAAGAGTGGAGTACATTTTGGAGGTTAATGCAGCAGTGATATAATTAATGGATAAAAATCTTGGTGGCATAAAATAAGGAAGACTGGAAATGAGGAAAGAGATTGGTGTGCAAAAAAAAAAACATAGTCTAAGATTGTAATGCTTGAATATTAGAGTATGGAAGAGTGATATTATAGTAACAGTCAATTATAATGTATAATTATAGAAGCTGATGGCTGAGGCAGGTTGATGAATAGCATTATTGAAGTAGAAAAGTCAAGGAAATGAAAAAAGAATTGAAATGAACATTTTAGTAAACATTAAAATTATGATTCAAGTGTTATTAGAAAGTGGGCAGTGACCAACGTGCTAAGCTTTCAGGCAAAAAGCAGGGAAAATGCAAATTGCTTTACATTATTTCTGTTCCTGTATCATGGCACTTTGGAGTGTAGCAAAGTATAACTTTCTACCCCTTGAATTAGAGGCTGGACATTGTTACTCTTTTTGGATGTCTTTAGCAATCATGATATAAGGAAAGGCTTATAAATCACTTACAACTTGAATGTTGTCCATTCTTGTGGTTTTGAAGGACCTTGTCAATGCTACTAGCATTGTAAACAACCTCCCAAAAAATAAAAATAAAAAGCTATAGGATTTTTTTCAGACTAACAAGTCACCATGTGCAGCAGAGATTAAACATACCAGCTAAGACACCTGTGGATCAGCCAACCTCATGTATAATTAGTACCTTGCTAAAGACAGATAAGTGATACCAGTATAGCAAGAGAAAATCTTGCTGAGATCAGAATAAATTTTAAAATTGTGAGCTGAATAAATAGTTGGAGTTTTTTTTTTAACTACTAAATTTTTTGGAGTAACTTGTTATGCAACAAAGGCAAACCAATGCACAAAAAGTGATTTAAGAATATATTAATAAGAAATAAAAATAAGAATAATGAAAATATCTAACTTACACACAGTGAAATAAAATACCTAGCAAATGTGTAAAACCTATAGAAAGAAGAGTTCATAAATTACTGGGGAATTAAAGAAATAATTACATCAGGACTTCTGAGATGGTGAAATGATGAGCTCTGTGGATCCTTTCCATGATAAACAATGATAAAACAAAATTGTCAAAAAACATTTCAAGATTCTAGTAATTGACCAAGGCCATACAAAAATATTAGAAGAATTTATTAAAGAAAAAATGCTATCCTGATGTTGAAAATAGTGAGAATATGTTGCATCTTACCTGAAGCTGTCCCCATCCCCATCTCAAGTTCTGTTGTGTAGTTATTCTACCATGGTTGGTCAAAACATATAAGTCATCAGAGGAAGATGAGCTGATCTGGAGCAGAGAAAAGGCAAAATGCCCTGGGTGCATGCCCAGATACATTGCCCAAAACAGTAGTAATCTCTGTGGCAAATGAACATTAAAAGTCATTATTATAGCTAAAATGGGGTGTGCTTCTCCTAGTTTCTGAAAAAGTTCTCAGAAGACTATCTGGAAATCTAACACGGAGGTGGAGGGAATGCAACAGCCAACATATACAACAAATATGCTGCATCATATATTCTTGATAGTCTGAAATATTCCATGCATACACAACTACAAGGTATCATTCAGGCTCAGGAGACACTGAAAGAGATACAAGATATCCACAACATCATAGATAAACCTAAGACATTACTCACTACCAGAAGAGATATGAGAAAGTCCCATGGAATTTAAAACCTCCCTGACTTAAAAGACTGTCTAAATATTGAATACTATTCCCAACCCAGAGATAAATCCAGAATGGAACACTTACTAGCTCAATTGTTGGAGGATAGCCTCTTCCTAATAATTGGCTGTCTGGCCACTAAGATATGCTCACCCACGATACAAACAAACAAACAAAAACAAACAAAAAAATAAAAACCCTAGGAAACCTGACCTAAAAATAAAAACGAGAAAAAATAGTAGGTACAAACATCTATGTGCTGCCTACAAGAGACTAACTTTAGACCTAAAAACATCTACAGATTGAGACCGAGAGAATGGAGAAACAGTTATCATACAAATGGATGTCAAAAGAAATCCAGAGTACCAATATTTATATCAGACAAAATAGACATTAAAACAAAGACTGTAACAAGAGATAAAGGGAATTGTAAAATCATAAAGGGGACAATAAAACACTAAGTTACAACAATTGTAAATATTTATGCCCCCAACATAAACACCCAAATATATAAAACAATTAATAACAAACATAAAGGTACTCGTTGATAATAATACAATAATAGCATGGGACTTAAAAACCCTACCCATATCAACAGATAGATTATCTAAACCCAAAATCAACAAAGAAACAATAGCTTTGAATGACACACTGGACCAGATGGACTTAATAGATATATTCAGAACATGCCATCCCAAAACAGCATAATACAAAATCTTTTCAGGTGCACATGGAACATCATCCAGAATATATCACATATTCTATTACAAATCAGGCCTCAACAAATACAAAAAGACTGAATCATACTATGCTCTTTTTATGACCACATGCTATGAAATGAAGTCAAGCACAAGAAAAAAATTGAAAAACCACAAACGCATGGAGATTAAAAAACATGCTAATGAACGGGTCAACAAGGAAAATACATGGAAACAAATGATAATGAAAATGCAAGAGTCCAAAACTTTTGGGATGCAGCAAACGTGGTCCTAAGAGGAAAATATTTACCAATGCAGGCCTACCCTAAGAAGCAAGAAATTTTTCAAATAAACAAACTAACTTTACACCTAAAGGAGCTGGAAAAAGAATAACAAATGAGGCCTAAAGCCAGTAGAAAGAAGAAAATAGTAAAGATTAAAGCAGAAGTAAATTATATAGAAACTGGGAAAAAAAAAAAAACAGAACAATGAAACCAGGAGCTGGTTCTTTAAAAAAATTTATAAAATTAATAGATCTCTAGTGAGACTTATCAAAAAGAGAGTGACAAACAGACAGACATAGAAAAAGGAACCAAATAAATAAAATAACAAATGAGAGAGGAAAAATAACTAACACCACAGAAATACAAACAATTATAACAGAATAGTATGAAAAACTATATGTCAACAAATTGGACAACTTGGAAGACATTGATAAATTCCAAGACATATATATTACCAAAATGAAAACAAGAGAAATAGAAGACTTGAACAGAACAATAACCAGCAAAGATACTGAGTCAATATTGAAAAATCTCCCAATAAACAAAAGCCCAGGGCCAAATAGCTTCACAGGCAAATTCTACCAATTTGGATGAGTTAATACCTATTCTCAAACTATTCTAAAAAATACAGGAGGAAGGAAAATTTTCAAACTTATTCTATGAGGCCAGCATTACCCTGATATCAAAATCAGACAAGAACTCCACTAAAAAAGAGAACCACAGGCCAACATCCCTGATGAAAATAGGTGCAATAATTCTCAATAAAATACTAGCAAACTGAATCCAGAAATACATTAAAAAAAACCAATCATCACAATTGTGGGATTTATTCCTGTGTTGCAAGGGTGTTTCAATATTTGCAAATCAATTAACGTGATATGCCACATTAATAAAAGAAAGGATAAGAATCATATTATTACTTCAATAGATGTAGAAAAATCATCTGAAGACATCTATTCATGATAAAAACTCTCAACAAAGTAGGCTTGGAGGAAACATACCTCAGCATAATCAAGGCCATTTGTGAAAAATCCACAGCTAATATCTTTTATGAGGAAAAAATGTTCCTATGGTCAGGAACAAGACAGGATGTCCACTCTCACCACTGTTATTTATCATAGTACTAGAAGACCTTGCCTCAGCAATCAGACAACAAAAAGAAATAAAAACCATCCAAATCAGCAAGGAGGAAGTCAAAATTTAACTATTTGCAAATAACATGATACTCTGTATAGAAAAGTCTAAAAAACTTCATCAAAAAAATTCCTAGAACTGATACATGAATTCAGTAAAGTCCCAGGATACAAAATCAATGTACGGAAATTTGTTGCATTCCTATACACCAATAATTAAGCAACAGAAAGAGAAATTAAGGAGTTATTACCATTTATAATTGCTCCAAATCCAATAAGATACCTAGGAATAAACCTCACCAAAGAAGTGTAAGACCTGTACTCTGAAAACTATAAAATAGTTAATAAAAGAAATTGAAGAGGATATAAAGAAATAGAAAGAGGTTCCATACTCATGGATTGGAAGAACAAATATTGTTAAAATGTCTATAGTATACAAGGCAATCAACCCGTTTAATGTAATCCTTATCAAAATACCAACAGAATTTTTCACAGAAATAGAACAAACAATCCTAAAACCTGTATGGAACCACAAAAGACCTTGCATAGTCAAAGCAATCATGAAAATGGAAAGCAAAGCTGGAGGCATCACAATTCCAGCATCACAATCATAGCTTCAAGTTATGTTATAAAACTGTAGTGATTAAGACAGTGTGGTACTGGCACAAAAACAGACACATAGATCGATAGAACAGAATAGGGTGTCCAGAAATAAACTCACAACTTCACAACTTAATCTTCAACAAAGCGGGAAAGAATATCCAATGGGGAAAAAAAGTCTCTTCAACAAATGCTGTTGGGAAAACAGAACAGCAACATGCAAAAGAATGAAACTGGACCACTTTCTTATACCATACACAAAAAATAAATTCAAAATGGATTAAAGACCTAAATGTGAGACCTGAAACCATAAAAATCCTAGAGAAGAATATAGGCAGTAACCTCTTTGACACTGACCACAGCAACTTCTTTCTCCATATGTCTCCTGAGGCTGGGTAAACAAAAGCAAAAATAAACTATGGGACTACATAAAAATTAAAAGCCTCTGCACAGTGAAAGAAACAATCAACAAAACTATAAGGCAAGTTATGGAATGGGAGAAGATATGCAAAAAAAGTAGTACCCAAAATCTATAAAGAACTTATAAAACTCAGCACCAAAATAAAAAAAATGAATAATACAATTTAAAAATGGTCAGAAGATATGAATAGATATTTTTCAAGAAGACATCCAGATGGCCAACAGACAAATGAAAAGATGCTAAGCATCATTGATCATCAGGAGACACATCAAAACTGCACTGAAATATCATCTTACACCTATCAGAATGGCTGAAATCAACAACACAAGAAATAACAGGTGTTGGTGAGGATATGGAAAAAGGAGAACCCTCTCGCACTGTAGGTGGAAATACAAACCAGTGCAGCCACTCTGGAAAAAAGTATGGAGATTCCTCAAAAAGTTAAAAATAAAAAACTGTAGGCAATCCAGCAAATGCACCATGAGGTATTTACTCAAAGAATAAAAATAATAATTCAAAGAGATACATGCATTATCTACAATGGCCAAACTATGGGAACAGCCCAAATGTCCATCAACTGATGAATGACACAATGGAATATCACTCAGCCATAAAAAAGAATGAAATGTTGCTATCTGCAATGATATGATGGAGCTCTCATTACGCTAAGGAAAATAAGTCAAATAAAACAAATACCACACGATTTCACTCATATGTGTAATTTTTGAAACAAACCAAATGAGCACAGGAATAAAAAAAAGAAAGAGAGAGGCCAAACAAACTATAGAGAAAAAACTGATGGTTACCAGAGTAGAAGTGGGTAGGGAATGGGTTAAATAGGTGATGTGGATTAAGGAGTGAACTTGTGATGAGCATCGGGTGTTGTATGAAGTGTTGAATCACCCTTGAAGTTAATACTACCCTGTATGTTAACTGGAATTAAATAGAAACTTTATGAAAAGTAAAATAAAGTATACTGAAACAGCTAAGGGAAAAGAATGAACTGAAGGAAATTTAAAAAAAGGAACATGATATATGAAAAAAATGAGAAAAATAACAAGGATATAGAAATTATTTTAAATTTGAAACAAATTCTGGAGTAGAATAATACAATAAATAAATTGAAAATTCATTAGAAGGGGTCAACAGTAGATTTGAAGACACATATGAAGGAATCAACAGACTCAAGGGTAGGATAATTGAAATTACTGAGAACCAAAGAGGGGGGTAAAGGGGGACTTATACCACTGTGCAGAATAATATATGAATTGTGGAATCCCTGAAAAAGAATAGCGATTATTTTTGAAGAAACAATGACCAAAAGGTTCCCAAATTTGATAAAATACATGAACCTACAAATCCTGGACTCAAACAACACTAAGAAGCATAAATCCAAAAACAAACCACAAGACACATTATAATCAAAGACATTGTAATCAAACTGTCAAACCTAAAGACAAATATAGAATACTGAAAGCAGCAAGACAGAAGTAATTAATCACATAGAAGGGATGATAAGATTATCAGTCATTTTCTTCATCAGAAACCTCAGAGGTCAGAAGACATTAGGATAATATATTTAAAGTGTCAAATGCAAAATGGTACAGTCACTGTAGTAGAAATTCTGGCATTTTCTTACAAAATGAGGCAAATTCTTACATATGATCTAGAAATAATACTCCTTGGTATTTACCCAAAGTAGTCATAACTTATGTCCACACAAAAACCTGCACATGGATGTTTTTAGCAGTTTGGTTTACAATTTTGAAAGCTTGGAAGCAACCAAGATATCCTTCAGTATGTGAGTGACTAAATAAACTGTGGTGTATCCAGGCAATAGAATTTTATTCAGTGCTGAAAAGAAATGAGCTATTAAGCCAGGAAAAGGCATGCAGCAAAGTTTAAAACATACACTGTATGTTTCAATTACATGACACTCTGAAAAAGCAAAACTTTGGGGACAGTAAAAAGGTCAGGCATTGCCAAGCATTAGAGAAATAGAAAGGATAAATACAAATTATAAATAAAAATTACTAAGAAACTATCCTAAAGGTAGCAATTATTTTTATTTATATTATTTATATAAAATTAAGAATAAGTTTATAGATATTTTATTTTCAATTTACTGATAGTAGTAATTTAAAATACATTAAAGCAGCGATAAAGCAAAAATTGTCATTTATTGTCATTTGTTAAAAATTTATTCCAACTTTTTTATAAACCTTCATTGCTAAAATAAATGGATGTAAAATAAATTAAAATATACTTACCAAATTTTTTTCAACTACAACATGCATTTCTATATACTGAGATAACTCTGAGAGTGGCTGAAAAAAAATCCACAAACTTTACATCAAAATTGAAGTTATTTAAATATTTTAATATTTATCACTACTTCATGAATTCGATGTCACCAAATCTGATTTATATATAAAAAAATAGAACCAGATAATATAAGCAAAACTTGGCATCACTGAATCATTTTCAGAAATCTTGCCTTTGTCATATCTTTTCTACCTGATCAAATATTTATTTAAAAAAATTTTTTTAATCCTTATTTATTTTTGAAAGAGAGACAGAGTGTGAGCAGGGGAGGAGCAGAGAGGGAGGGAGACACAGAATCCAAAGCAGGCTCCAGGCCCTCAACTATCAGCACAGAGCCCAACGCTGGGCTCGAACTCACAAACCATGAGATCATAACCTGAGATGAAGTCGGACGCTCAACCGACTGAGCCACCCAGGCACCCCTACCTGATCAAATATTTAATTCACTCAAGGAAAACTTTCCTCTAATTCCATTGTCCATATTCTCATTGGTACTTGTCTATTCATCTTATTTTCTCTGTTTCTATTTCTCAATTGACTTCCCAATACAAGATGTATGTGTTTAATTAGATTAAAAATCCTATTATACAGTAGTATGTGGTACTATGTTTTTTTTCTATATCCCTAAAAGGTGAGGACACATCTGTGTTTAGAGGAGTGGGATTTCATTTAAAGGATAAAGTTAACTTTTGTATAATTTACTTCAGAAAATGCTAGCCAACAGAGAATCAAAATAACTAATACTCTTAAATTGGATCATAGAAATCTCAAGATGTATATTCTGGGTATGATGTGATCCACGTAGATCATAGTAATTAAATTAGGCATAAATGTGAAGCCTAATGGTGTTTGAAGTCTGGCTTATTTTTATGCGACTCAGATTGTTTCCCAAACATGGGGATACAATAATAATTGTTATAATTACTACCAATAAAATGTTACTTATTTTCATCAGTTTTTATGAAGGAGAAATCCACTGGGGAAAACATGTAAGACAGACATTGCAAGCACTTTAAGACTACAGTGTGGATAACTCAAAATATTTTGTTACTAAAATAGCATATCATCTACAGGCACAGGAAAATATTTAGAAGTAGAAAAGGAGGACCAAATTTCAGAAATTGAGGAAAATGTTATCATGCTCATTTTAGTGTGTGCTTTTTCTTCTTTACACTGATATTTAATCCCTTGAAAGTTCAAAACCATTTCGTTTTCATTAAAATGCTTTCCTTAATGTATAAAAAAGAGAATTAAAGAGGAACAAATCTGGTATTTAGTGGAGATCAGAAAAGTGACAGTTATATGAATTTAAAGGGAAAAAAAAGTTGAGAAAGGTCATAAAGACACATTTAGAGATGATTGACTACTCACTTTAAATTCCCCCTCACCTTAAAATTCTCTTTCTTGGCCCAAGTCTTGGAGATTTAACGGTTTCATTTTAAAAATGCAAGTGAAATCCCCTTATTGTCTAACTGGTTTCTTACTATTACTTCCAAAATTAAGCACCAAATATTGCAAAGACGTTTTGCTTATAGAACTTTATCATTTTATTAAAGTCCCTAAACAAGAAATGACACTACCTTACCTGAGGATAAAAGTAAACATTTAAATTGAGAGAAATAATACATTAATGGATTGAGTGATTAAAATCTATTTGTTTTAAGGAAAATAAGTGTTGGCTAACATTCACTGAAATAATCCTTGATCACTGTCTTCTTTGAGATTGAGATTGGTAATATTTAGTTAACAAAAATTTATTTACTCATTTATGGAACAATAAGCTTTCATGCAGAAAAAAGTACATAGTCTGTTCTGGCCAAATAAAAGTTCAATACAAAGTTGCATAAATTAATGCCAGGAATTGTTATGTGTTGGAAAAGTTGATAACTTGATAGCTTTGAAAGCAGATAACTTGATTTCAAAAGACCTCTAAAGTTATTTTATATGATAAGAGAAAGTAGCCATATACAGAGATAAATTTCTTAGCTACGTGTTACATAAAGATGATTCCAACTGCAGGAAAGTTTGCTTTGGTCAAGTAAATACTAAAGAATTGGATCTAAACAAGAAAATCACATAACACCTCCAGATGATCCAATTCCAATATAGATGGATTAAAGGTTTAAGTTTAAAAGATATCAAAGGTCATTGGTATGAATATTCAGGGAGGGAGAAGGGACATGAAGATAAAATTTGAGAGATAGATAAAAACTTACAAACTTACTTAGATATATAGATGATAGATATACATAAATAAGTAGATAGATAATGTGTGTTTGTGTATTTTAACTTGAGCGATCATTAGTCCAATATGGGATAACTCAGGAAGAAATTTAGAAAGAAAGTGGGAGATCTGTAAATTACAGCAGACAAATCCATGGAAAGGTATATGACAAATAAAAATCTGAAACCTAACACAGGAAATATAGGTACCTAGAATGTGAGTATATCTATAAGGAAAAGTCAGAAAACATGGGATAGAATGAAAAACAGGAGAATTTTTATCAGAGAGTAAAGTAAGTCATAAATTACAGGGATTTTTTATTGTATTTCACCATTAATATCATACTTAATGGCAATAGACTGAATCTTTTCCTCCTAAGATTGGAACAAGACAAGGATATCTTTTCTCACCTATTCAACATTATACTTGAGGTGTTAACTAGGGCAGTTAGACAATGAAAAATAAATGAAAGGTATCCTACTTGCAAAGGAAGAACATAAACTGTCTTTATTGAAGATAACATAACCTTATACATAGAAAACTACAAAAAGTTCAGTAAGAAACCAATAAGCAATTTAAACAAGTTGGCAGGATACAAAATCAGTATATATAAATCAACAATTTCCAAACACTAATAGTTAGAAACATAACTTTGAAATAAAAATTAAAATTTCAATAATATTTAAATAAAAAATGTAGAAATAAACTTAACAAAAATAGTTTTGATGACAACTTAGAAACTGAACTATACAAAACATTGCAAAAAGAAATTAAAAAACAAAAAGCTATTCAGTGTTCACAGATAGAGTCAGTATTATTAAATGGCAATATTTCCCAGGGCAATCTACAAAATCAACATAACACCATCTGGTTCTTTAAGGGAATTGAAAATAAAATTTAAAATGTATTTGGAAATGAATACTACCCTGAATAGCCAAAACAATCTCATAAAAGAACATCTCTGAAGAGTGTACACTTACTAATTCCAAAACATACTTCAAAGATATAGTGGTTAAACAAATAAAAGTGTGGTTCTAGCATAAGAATAGACATAAAGATAAAACGTAATTGCAGTGCAGAAATAGTCCCAAACATATATGGTCAACTGATCTTTGGCAAGGCGGCGGGGCGGGGGGGTGGGGGGGGGGGGAAAGCCATGAAAATTCAGTGGACCAAAGTTTAGTTTTTTTAAAGAGAAAGAATTGGAAAAACTAGACTTAAAATAAAAAATGATGAATTTAGAACACTACCTCACTCCGGACAAAAATTAAATTATATTGGATTATAAATTAAAATGCAAGAAATTAATAAATGTTTTAGAAGAAATATAGTAATGAATTTTCTAACTCTGGTATGATGGTTAATTTTATCTGTCAACTTGATTGGGCCATAATACACTGATTTGTAGTTAAACATTATTCTGGATGTTTCTGTGAGTGTGATTTCAGATGAGATAAACATTCATAATGGTGGACTTTGAGTAAAACAGATTACACTCTATAATGGGTAGATCTGGTCCAATCCATAAACATATATAGGCATCATGTTGGCTATGTTTCTCTGAAGAAATATATGCCCTGTACTGTATTTGCAGAGCTGAGAGTGTTGAAAACCAAACTCATAATCTCATTTATATGAATGGATGAATTATAACACAAATTGAATGTTCAATCTTACAGGTGTCTACTGTTAAAGTGTGGACATTAATTGGGAAGCAATGAGATTCTGAAAATTGGAAAAAAGACATATAGCAAGATTCTGACAAAGCTAGGGGTCACTGATCCCTTAAATCCTGATGAGTCTTCTTTGCCAGTAGAAGCAGCCTCTCTATCCCTGCATAGGAAGATTAACCTTGTCTTTCTTCAGGAAAATGTAAATGCCTCTCCTGAGGCCATTGCCTTAAAAGATGCTGGTGATTCTCCTCAGGACTCTAGGTATATATCTTCAATATTTATGTGAATTTCATTATATGTTAATTATATCAACATTTTGACATAATAAATATGGAGAAAGGAGTGCATCTTCAGACAATAAAGGTCCAGATCCCAAGAAAATTTGCTACTAACAGTGGAAAATGCCTGTTTGGAGTTCTAGAGAATTGAATGACTAGTTTTGAGGCTTACAATATAAGTCATGAAGTTTCTGGTACATCTACCTATAATGTATATTAATGTAAATAATTTGTGCATTAGAAAAATATAGTTTATATTGTTGCATAGCAATAATCATAGTTTACTCAATCACCTACCTCTATACTTTGTATTTTATAGGGCATTTCTCTTGATTCAATACCCTTCTCAGCATATAAAGAAACACCTTTATGCTTATGTTTTACTTCATAAATCACGTGTTCAAAACCCATTGAAGGCTCCAAGGGCTGAATCCCATAACTCACATTTTCAAACTGTAGTAAGCCCCTACAAATTCCAAAAATAAGTAAATAAATAAAATAATGCATTTTTAAAGTCAATAAAATAAATAAATAACAAAATTATACTGGAACAGTTTTTTTTAACAGTATGTAGATTATTTCGAGTCTTGGTCTTAGATGGTAAAGTAGGAAAAAGTTACTGAATATCCACAAACTTACTGAATGGCACAGAATAGTAACATTATTGATATTCATCTAGCAATTAATATTTCATAGTCTATAAATATCTCAAAAATCTTAATTCAGGATTGGGTAGGAGATATTACAAGAATTTCCATATTGTGATTTTCCACTGACAATTTCCCACAATAAGTCATGCCTCATTTTAGAACCCCTGAATATAATTTTAAAAATTTAAAAACTTTAAGACAATATTATACTTTGTAATTATCAAACTATATAACACAACCTGAGTCCAGTACATGTGCTGATAGTCACCATAGAATTTGGATAACCTTCAATAAACCCTCGGTAGTAGCAAAAATTCTGAAAAATAAAGATAAAATACATAGACCTCTATTAGAATAATTCACGTTAAAGGAACTATTTTCAAATATTTAAAACATATATGTTTATTTGTGTGTATGTGTCAAATATTGTTTCCAAAACAGATTTATAAGATTATTAAATAAGCATTTGGCTCAACTGAACAAAAAGTTCCCAAGTTCACAGAGAATTAAGTACACTTCCATATTTTTCCTGTTATAAATTAAACCTAACATTTGTAGTCATTAGGATCAAAGTAAAATAATCAAAAATTTATTTTTTCACCCCCCTAGACTTAAGTTTGCAAGATAGAGGTAAAAAAAATAAATCCAAAAGAGAACTTTTTTCTTTTCAAAATTACTTGAGTGTAATGGCAGAACAGCTTGCATTAACTCTGCCACTAATAGGGGCGCCTGGGCGGCTCTGTCGGTTAAGCGTCCGACTTTGGCTCAGGTTATGACCTCACACTCTGTGAGTTCGAGCCCCGTGTGGGGCTCTGTGCTGACAGCTCAGAGCCTGGAGCCTGTTTCAGATTCTGTGTCTCCCTCTCTCTCAGCCCCTCCCCTGTTCACGCGCTGTCTCTCTCTGTCTCAAAAATAAATAAACGTTAAAAATATTAAAAAAAGAAAAAAGAAAAAACCTCTCTCACTAATAAATATAAACTTCGGAAAAATAATGTTTTAATTACATCTATAAAGGCAGGCAGGTAAAGGTGGGAGCAAGGAATCCACACTAGAAAGAAGAAAACTGCATTTTCTGATATTTGCACTTGTGTGTGTTTTCACCTGAGAGCGCTCCCCAACACAGGGCAGTGTAAAGTAGCTAATATTCCAACAGCAGCAACAACAACAACAACAAATTACTGACCAGAGTTTGACAGTTTCTAAAAACTGGGATGTGATATATTCAGGGAAGGAGGAGGCAGAGTGAGGTCTTAAAACAGGGTGCTATTAACCAACTTCAGTGTAGGTTATTTACTTACATCTAAATTGAGACTATATGAAAGAAATCTCAAGTAGTTTAGCAGAAACTAAGACCAAAAAAAACTGGAAGAACTAAGGAGAGATTTTTGGCTGTCTCCAAACACAAGAGAGTAGAGGTTGGAAACTCACTCCAGTCAATTGTCTGAGAGAGCGAGAATTAAGAAAGTCACAAGCTCCACAATGTATCATTGAATATAGCCAAGGTATGATTTTAAAATATTGTGTATGTAAACAAAAGAAAAATGTGCTCCTTAGTTATGAGAAAATTCCAAAAGAGAACTGACCCTGAAACAACCAAGGATTTTGCAATTATTTTTAAAATAAAGGAATTACAACAGATATTAAAAATGTGATCAAGAATATAAAGGAAAATTTGGACACAATAAGGAGATTCAGCAGAGAAATACAGGTTATAAAAATGCCAGGTCTAAATTTTAGAACAAAAAATATATTTAAAATGAAATATACCGGGTAGTACTTAATGCACATTGGAGAGGCAAGAGAAAAGGTTTAAAAAATACTTAGAATATGGACCTGTAGAAGTGATCAAATCTGAGAGAAAGCTGAAAAAAAAAAAGCTTTGGAAATTAAATATAGTTGCAGCAACCAGTGGGACAATGTATCTAACATATGTTTAATTGGAGTCCCAGAGAAATGGGAAGAAACAATAGGTACAAAAACAGTTGAAAAGATAATGATTAAAGTTTCCCTAAATTTAGTGAAAAACTGCAATTATAGACAAAGACACTAAATATACAAGTGGACAAAGGCTAGATCATATATAAAAATAGAAATGTGTCACACAACCCTCTGTAATCTGTCCAGGAAATAAACCCCCAGGTTGGCAAGAAATAGCCCAGAAAGCCAGCCTGCTGCAAGTCAGACTTTGTGGGAAGGCACATTGCTATCTCCAGTAATAATCCAGGAAGCTAAACAATAACTTATGTAACAGTCACCCCCAAATGACCAGGACTTGATTAAAAACTGTCAGCTTACCTAATTTTTGTCTCTCCTTCCAAGTTAGGACCAACCAGAGAGAGTCAAATATGCACTCCTAAACACAAAACATAAAATGTTTCAACACTACTAGTTAGTTCACCGACAGCTTTCTCATGCCAACAAGAAGGGCACACCTGAGCTTTCCCTTTCTACCCCCATATAAACCTTTCCCACTTTCCTGCCTGCCTTTGAGTGTCTGCCAAAACTCAAGTGATGGTAGCTGTATACCAAAGTACGACTACTTGGAATAAGTAGACTTTGCTTGTTCTCATTTGTTTGATTTTTGTTTATTTCCACAAGATCTAAGGAACTCATTACAGTGAAATAAAACAAGCCATAGAAACTACTTGTGAAAGTGACCAGATAGTGGAATAAACAGAAAAACTTCAAAGTAGACATCATAATTATGTTCAAAGAATTTTTGAAGGAAACCATGGTTTAAAAAATAGAAGTATGAGGAGCACCTGGATGGCTCACTCAGGTGAGCATCTGACTTTGGCTCAGGTCATGATGTCACAGTTCATGAGTTCAAGCCCTAAATCAGGCTGGTTGCTGTCAGTGCAGATCCCATTTCAGAACTCGCTTCAGATCCTCAGTCCCTCTCTCTGCCCCTCCCCTGCTTGTGTTCTCTCAAAAATAAAAAGCATTTTAAAAATAAAAAATGTAAATATAAAAAAATAGAAGTATTATGACAATATCATATCAAATAGAGACTATCAATAAAAGGTAGAGATTGCCAAGGTAAGAATGGTAAAAACAAGACACAACTATAATATATCCACAGGTACCATGCTTTAAATGCAAAGGTACAAACAGATGGGGAATAAAAGAATAAAAAAGATGTATCATGCAAATAGCAACTAAAAGCAAATCTCAGTGACTATACTAATATCATACAGAATAGGCTTTAAAACAAAAAATTGTTACTGGAAATAAAGAACAGCATTTTATAATAATAACGGGTTCAGGGGCGCCCGGGTGGCGCAGTCGGTTGAGCCTCCGACTTCATCCAGGTCACGATCTTGCGGTCCGTGAGTTCGAGCCCCGCGTCAGGCTCTGGGCTGATGGCTCAGAGCCTGGAGCCTGTTTCCGATTCTGTGTCTCCCTCTCTCTCTGCCCCTCGCCCGTTCATGCTCTGTCTCTCTCTGTCCCAAAAATAAATAAACGTTGAAAAAAAAAATTTAAAAAAATAACCGCTTCAATTCAACAGGAAGATATAACACTTGTAAGCATACTTGCATGAAATAACAGAACACCAAAATGCACAAAGCAAAAATAGGTAAAAGTGAAGGGAGAAATAGACAATTCAACAATTGTAGTTGGATATTTCTTTTCTTTTTCTATCCCACTTCCAACAATGGATAGAACAACTAGGCAGATCAACAAGGAAATACAAAGCTTGAAAACACCATAAACCAACTAAACCTAGCAGACATTTGTAAAACTCTCCACTAAACAACAACATAATATACATTCTTCTGATGTACACATGGAACATTTTCTAGGCTAGACCATATGCTAGGCCATAAAAAAGTCTCAATTAACTTAAAAGTTTACAAAAAATAAAAGTATGCTTTTTGGTAACAAGAGCATGAAATTAGAAATCATTTGCCAAAAATTTGGGAAAACTAACAAATATGTGGAAATTAA
This sequence comes from Herpailurus yagouaroundi, assembly GCF_014898765.1. Taxonomy (NCBI): domain Eukaryota; kingdom Metazoa; phylum Chordata; class Mammalia; order Carnivora; family Felidae; genus Herpailurus; species Herpailurus yagouaroundi. The sequence continues at coordinate 4,866,622 of NW_024412376.1, forward strand.
ATATCACATTCTTAAATAACTTATATGGGTCATAAAAGAAATAAACATGAACCCAGAGAATACTTTAAAATAAATTAAAATGAAGACACACCATAATAAAAAGTAGCTAAGTAAGTGATAAATTTATATCTATAAATGCATATATTAAGAAAGAAGAAGGGTTTCAAATTAATATCCTAACCATCCACCTAGGACACTGGGGTGGGGGTGAGGGGTGGGAAGAAACTAAACCTAAATTGAACAGAAGAAAGGAAATAACAAAGATAAGAGTGAAATAAAATAAATAAGAATAGATAAAAAATAAAATATATCCATCAAACCAAAAGGAGACTCTTTAAAAAGATAAACAAAATTGACAAACCTGTATAACAGCCTTGTTTTTGATACAGAAACTTATTTCTCAGCAAAGTGCAACAATGGATTTATGTACTTGGATTTAACATATACTTTCAGTTGAAAGCAGTTAGTCTAGTTGGAAGATACACATTTATGCTTTCCATCTCAGTAACTTTAACTCTAAATGGTCTACCAAGGGACATAATAATAGTTCCACTAATTTGGAAGATGAAACTTCCAAATGGATACGTTGAAATTCTTATGCCACTAAACATAGGCTCATCTAGTGGCTGGAGTGACTGACTCTGAATACCAAAAGAAAAGTGGTTCCTGTTACCAATGAAAGCAAGAAGGGCTATGTCTTGAACCTAGCTGATTATTATAGCAACCAAAAGAGAGTATAATTAAAAATGCAGATCCTTTCGGAATAAAGATTTGTTCTTTTCAGTTTGTAAATATCCTTAGCAAACTAAGGTTCTGGGCAAAAGCAATGGGAACAGGGAATAGGTAGTAGGGGTAAAAAAAAGCTATAGATAGCAATCATGACTTACTAATGAAGACAATAGTGATTTTGCATACTTTCTCTTTGCTTCCTATATGTATGCATATGTGTTTATTTGTGTATGCTAACCACTTTCTTTTTCTTTTTCCTTCTTCCTATTAGTTTACCTACAAATTGTTGGAAGTTAACTTTATAATTTAATCTCTAGTTCACGTAGTATTCATTGGGACTGTAACTGAATTTGAGGAGAAATTAATATAGCTAGCAATGGACATGATGGCTCTTGTGATTATGTGTCTCCTCAATTGGGGGCAAAGGTGAGAATTTCTTCATTTGTAAAAAGGGTGGCTGAATCTTGTTAAGCAGAAACACAGGGTAGTTTTATTTTACCAGAGTTTAAATGTGTGCAAATGAAAGCTGAACAAAGTTGTGTACTTAGTCCTTATTGATGCATTGGCACCCAGCTTCTAATAAATCTTTTACCTGCTTTGCGCAAATGAATCTAGGCCCATAAATTATTCCTTTGCCAAATGGTACTAAAGTTTTGCCAGTAGAAGGTGCTGGAGAGCATGAGAAGAGAGCTTTGTTTCCCAATTCCAGGGGGCTAGTTTGGAAGGCTCCTGAACAGTGTGCAGCTGATTGCACCAGCAGGGTCCTTCAGTGCCTGATGATTCTTCAGTCCACAGATCTCTGAGTGCATGGTGGTCACTAGCATCCATCAGCCAGTAGTTTCCTCCTATAATTCAGGTCCGTCTCCTTTCATAGCAGAGTGGCTTTCTGAGATACCTCTTTGTGAACAGCTTTCCTGACTAAGCAGATTTTCAGAAAGTTCCAAAGAGAAATTTTACAGCAATACCTGTTGGTACAGCACCATAGTGACTTCCTGCTATCTATCAGACATCCCTTTCTGCACCCCTTCTAACAAGGTTGGGATCTCAACTCTGGATGATGAGACTGTCTTCTTCATCCCAGTACTAGATCTGCTGGATGCTTCTTTTATCTGGTATTCCTGGTTTTTAGAGATCTCTTTACTTCTTATTTTTTATTCTAGTCCCCATTACAGTTGGTAATTCTTTATGTTAAATTTTCCTTGTTCACATTACTATATGGTTTATTTACATTAATTAAACATAAACTAAAACAGTGTCATGCCTTATTTTTAAAAAAATATTTCATTGTTGTCTCACCTTAATGGATTACTTTGTGTTTTTTATTGTAGACCCCTGTACAGTTTCATCTGTACAAATCATACTTTATAAGATCAAGATAAAATACCTGTATCTTTCCATGTGCTTTCGTCTACTTCCTTCCAAAAGTGGTTTATATGATTCAGATTGATAACATTTCTAATTCTTTGGAATAAGCAGTAAATTATATTGACCTTATAAATAGGTTAATTGGAAAAGTTGTAAATCAATAAATAAAAAATCATTTTTAACTCAGCATAGAATAAAATCTTCATTTTAGGAATCAAAATGCTCATTTTTATTATTCTTACTGTTCGATTTCCTTCTTCAGTTTTTCCTGTTTTGTCATTGTCATTTCTTGCACTGCTTTCTTCCATTTCAATGTTCTCTTTGCACTAAAAAGAATGTATACACTGTTGCTATTGTGTGTCATCTCCTACGAATGTTGACTAAATCAATTTTATGGCCAGTTCCACTCAAGTTTCCAACATATTTCCTGAGTTCATCTATCAATTATTGAGAGAAGAATTCTTAAATAAATTATTTTAACAATTTATCTATTTGTCCTTTCACTTCTGTCAATTTCTACCTCATGTAATTTGAGGTCTGTTGCTATGTGCATACACATTATGAATTGTTATGCTCTCCTAGTGACTTTACTTTTAATCATAATGAATATCTATTTGTTGTAGAAAGATTGTAAAGTCCACAACAATGATGAATGGCTTACACTTGTAAGTTCTAGGCACTGGGAACAAATTCTTTCTATGTCTAATGGGATGATTTGTTCTTCTGTAGATAAGTCTGTATTTACCAAGATAATATTTACCAAGGTAATATACCAAGATAATATGACTTTTAGGAATGAAAATCATTTGTAGACTTCATTAAAAACAAATTTGCTGGGGCTCCTGGGTGGCTCATTTGGTTAAGCTTCCAACTCTTGGGTTCAGTTCAGGTCATGATCTCAGTTTCATGAGTTTGAGTCCCACGTCCAGGCTCCGTGCTGACAGCTCAGAGCCTGCTTGGGATTCTCCCTCTCTCCCTCACTCTGTGCCCTGCCCCCACTCACGCTGTCTCTGTCTCTCTCAAAATAAATCAATAAACTTAAAAAAAAATTTTGCCTGCTTTTAACCTAATTTTATAAACTTTCCCGATTTTTCTTCCACTGGAAATAGGCCTGCGGCTTTGGCAAATGTAAGTTATCTACATGGAACCATATATTCATTGTATTTGAAGCCAACATTAACAACTTATTACATGCAGGTTATCAATAAAAAATTATTTGATTTATTTTTTAAATTACACATTTATCTCTCATAGTTACTGCTAGGAAGTAGGAAGTAGAGTTAGGTGTCAGGTATATATATATATATATATATATATATATATATATATATATATATATTTGACAGCATGGAGATTTATGTATTTCTATACTTTACTCCATAGATGACTCACATATATTTGCCTAATGTATTAAGCAAAATTTAAAGCAACTCACCATATGTATTATTTCTTCTGTTAAAAGCTAGTCTAAATAAAAATGCTTTAATTTCAAAGTACTGGTTGATTCACTACACAGAAGTCAGGAAAACGGAAAAAATCAATAGGAATTGGTAGGGCAGTGCAAAGGAAAAAAGTAAAACAGCATTTGAGACATGGGTAATCCCTGCAATTCTATACATACTTATCAAATCTTTTTATGAATTATAAATTCATTGTAGACATTATAATTATAGAATATAGACATTAAATGAAGTTCCAAGTGTTCCAAGTACATCAAAATTTAATATATTCTTAAATGTACATGAAATTCCATGTGTATTTATTTGGTCCTTGAATATTAAACATTAGACAAGTCTTTGGATTCTCCTTCTCTTCCAAGATTTACCTTTCCTGATTCAACTCATTTTAAGTATTTCACAATATATTGCTACATGTACATAAGCACATACATATAAATCATCATGAAATAATAGCTTAAAAACATCATAAACATTTTTGGTTTGGTTCACCATCTGTGTAATAGAGCTAACTTGAGACACATTGTAAGAAGAAAGTTAGGGGTCCCCAGAAAGAAATATGAGACGTAGTTTTTGAGACACAAGAGAAGTCATTTTAGGCCCCAGCTATTTTCTGTGATCAATGCTTTACCAGCTCTATTTGCCCAAGCACACTTCTCCTAGATCTTCTTAGGTGGTATCAGAATCACAAAACAATGCAAAAAAGTCAGCAGTTCAGGGTTTTAAGGGAACAAAGGAAATGAAAAAAACTAACAGTCTCTACCAGGTCAGGAAACAGCCTAATCATATCAGAGACATGAATCTGTGGTACCTGCTACTTTGATGAATTCCTGGATCAGTTGTAGCAGGTTTTTGGTGGAATCTTTTGGGTTTTCTATACACAGTATCATGTTGTCTGCAAAGAGTTAAAGTTTGACTTCCTCCTTGCTGATTTGGATGACTTTTATTCCTTTATGTTTTCTGATTGCTGAGGCTAGGATTTCCAATACTATGTTGAATAACAGTGGCACGAATGTACATCCCTGTATTTTCCTGACCTTAGAAGGAAAGCTCCCAGTTTTTCCCCATTGAGGATGATATTAGTGGTGGGTCTCTTGTATATTGCTTTTATGATCTTGAGGTACTACCCTTCTATCCCTACTTTCTTGAGGGTTTTTATCAAGAAAGAATGTTGTATTTTGCTGAAATGCTTTCTCTGCATCTATTGAGAGGATCATGTGGTTCTTGTCCTTCTTTCATTAATATGATGTATCACATTAATTGATTTGCAGATATTGAACCAGTCTTGCATCCCAGGTTTAAATCCCACTTGATTGTGGTAAATAATTCTTTTAATGCATTGTTCAATCCAGTTGGCTAGTATCTTGTTCATAATTTTTGCATCCATATCCATCAGGGAAATTGGTCTGTAGTTTAGTGGGGTCTTTGTCTGGTTTTGGAATCAAGGTAATGTTGGCCTCATAGGATGAGTTTGGAAGTTCTCCTTCCATTTCTATTTTTTGGAACAACGTCAAAAGAATAGGTGTTAGCTCCTCTGTAAACGTTTGGTAGAATTCCCCTGAAAAGCCATCTGACCCTGGACTCTTATTTTTGGGGAGGTATTTATAACTAATTCAATTTCTTTGCTAGTTATGGGTCTGTTCAAATTTTCTATTTCTCCCTGTTTCAACGACATGCAGAAGAATGAAACCAGACCACATTCTTACACCATTCACAAAAATAAACTCAAAATGGATGAAAGATCTAAACACAAGACTGGAAGCCATCAAAATTTTAGAGGAAAAAGCAGGCAAAAACCTCTTTGACTTTGGCCGCAACAAGGTCTTACTTAACACATCTCTGGAGACAAGATAAACAAAAGCAAAAATGAACAACTGGGACCTCATTAAGATAAAAACTTCTGCACAGTGAAGGAAAAAATCAGCAAAACTAAAAGGCAACCAATAGAAATGGGAGAAGATATTTGCAAATAACAAATCAGATAAAGGGTTAGTATCCAAAATCTATAAAGAACTTATCAAACTCAACACCCAAAAAGCAAATAATGTAGTGAAGAAATGGACAAAAGATATAAATAGACACTTTTCCAAAGAAGACATTCAGATGGCCAACAGACACATGAAAAAAATGCTCAACATTGCTTATCATCAGGGAAGTACAAATCAAAACCACAATGAGATACCACCTCACACCACTCAGAATGGCTAAAATTAACAACTCAGGCAACAACAGATGTTGGCAAGGATGTGGAGAAAGGGAAACTCTTTTGCACTGCTGGTGGGAATGCAAACTGGTGCAACCACTCTGGAAAACAGTATGGAGGTTCCTCAGAAAAATTAAAAATAGAACTACCCTACAACCTAGCAATTGCATTACTAGGTATTTATCCAAAGGAGACAAAAACATTGATTCAAACATACACCCCAATGTTTATAGCAGCACTATCAACAGTAGTCAAATTATGGAAAGAGCCTAAATGTCCATCAATGGATGAATGGATAAAGAAGATGTGGTATATATATGATGGAATATTACTCAGTGATTAAAAGAATGGAATATTACTTGGCAATCATAAAGAATGAAATCTTGCGATTTGCTACAATGTCAATGGAACTAGAGGATATTATGCTAAGAAAAATTAGTCAGAGAAAGACAAATATCCTATGACTTCACTCATATGTGGAATTTAAGAACCACAATAGATGAACCTCGGGAAAGGGAAAGGGAAATAAAAATAACATACAAACAAAGAGGGAGACAAACCATAAAAGATTCTTAAATACAGAGAACAAACTGAGGGTTGCTTGAGGGGAGGTGGATGGGAAATGGGCTAAATGGGTGATGGGCATTAAGGAGGGCACTTTTTTGGGATGAGCACTGGGTGTTATTTCTAAGTGATGAATCACTACATTCTACTCCTGAAATAATTATTACACTATATGCTAACTTTGATTTAAATAAAGTTTAAAAAATAAAATAAATAAGCAAGACCCTGCACTCTTTACTCAAGTTAAGAGAAAAAGCCCCCATCCACTTTATACTGGCTCTCTGAGCATGCCCACAGTCCCTTTCTCTTGTCCAACATTTACTTCTGTTTCATTTTAATGTGAAAATCTCCACCCTAGGAGGAGCACAACCTTCATTAACATAGCACAAAATGCGTGTATAAGGCATGTTTTGTCAGGACGCCTGCACAACCTTATGCCCGCCTTTAGATGTGATGGCAAAGCTCCCCTTTCTAAATAGTCATCCTAAATCCTAAATAAAAAGAAACTGCTCACTCCTGCTTGGGCTTTGGAAGCTAGTCTTTGTGATTTTATTTGTTGCAAATAAAGTTTACCTTGTGTGACATCACCACCTGGTATAGTCTCTATCTGTAACTCACCAAGGAGCAAACTCATGCTAGTTCAGTTACAGCATCATCAAAAGTAAATGGTTAAATTTATTTTAAAACAAAACATAACTCCAACCCTTTGTTTTCTGACATGTGAACCCTAAGTAAGGTGATCGTAGAAAGTCACATAATAAAGGTAAACAGACAGTAGAAGTAATACCTGAAACTGTTGTTCAAGAGGCTTCATACTTCCTGTGCCATTATAACCATAAACTCTAAAATTACGAGGTAAAAAAGCCCTGTAAAATAAAGATATAAAGTATTTAATGGGAAATTTGTTTCCTAAGCTTCTATTTTGATATGTATTCCATTGTATTTATTATAGACAGGTAGGTAAACAGAGTCAGGGTGGAAATAGAGAGAGATTCCTGAAAACATGCACTTTGTTCTAATTTTACTCAAAAACCCTGGTATCCAGACCTTTCTTTACTCACCTTCACACTGTCCTCTAGGCTGTTTTTAATTTTTTTTTAATATTTATTAATTTTTGAGAGACAGAGAGAGACAGCGTGCGTGAGCAGGGGAGGGGCAGAGAGAGAGGGAGACACAGAATCTGAAGCATGCTACAGGCTCTGAGCTGTCAGCACAGAGCCTGACACCAGGCTCGAAACCACGAACCATGAGCTCATGACCTGAGCCAAAGTCGGAGCTTAACCGACTGAGCCACCCAGGCGCCCCCTCTAGGCTGTTTTTTAAAACACGATAGGCAAGTTTTGTCTCAGGGTATTTGTACTAGTTGTTGCCCCTTCCTGGGATATTCTTCAATATAGCTCATTGTCTCATCTGTTTCAAGTGTTTGCTTACATATTCCCTTAGTGAGGCTTATCTTGGCAAGTTTATTTCTTAAATGCCCTTTCCTAGTATCAAAACATAGGATTTCCAAACAATACTTCTAACTTTGCTCTTTATTTTTGCTTACACATTTGTCACCTTCTAACATTAATCCTAATCCACTCATTTCTTATATCATTATTAGTTTCATTTGATAACAATATAAGCAGATTCTTGTCAATTTGGTTTACCAGTTCATCTGAAGCACTTAGAAGAATATCTGTAAAATAGCAAATGGTCAGTAAATAGTGAATTAATGTGGCAAGAATTCAACAAATTAGATGGAGATCTCAAATTTCAATATATTATTTGTAAATGTGGGAAGAATATGCCCTATAAAGACAAACAGTAAATGTAGATATCCCATTTTTATTTTCCTAATAAGCATAATATAAAGATTTTTGACTGCCATAGCAGTTTGGATTTGTTGACGTAAAAGTTCAAGGAGCCAAACCACTGACAATCAGAGCAAAATTTTTCGCATTTTTGTCATACCAAAAAAGAATATGACCCACAGTGGGGTGGGGCTCCAGGAAACACATAAATTCTGAGTTGAAGGAAAAAAAAAGCTACATGTCCATGTTTGGTCAAGGAGAAAGCTACTGGGATGTCTAGAAACAGGCAGAACCCCTCGTGTCAGGTACTCCTAGAATGAAAGTACTGAGATTTTGAGGTGTATCAAATACATAGCTTCTCTTCCTGTAAAATCTTTTGCCAATGTTTGAAATTGTGTGGAGTGGTCAAAGAGCTAAACTTAAAGTCTCTGAAAATAAAAGCAAATATATATTTTTTAAATCAATGATACAGAATCAATAAGCTCTATTTAATTCAGGCATGATAAAAGCAAAGAAAAATCACATCTGATGTTTTTAAGGACTAATGAAAACTAAAATAAAACCTTCAAAGTATTAAGAGGAAAAAGAAAAAAAAAGATGTTACCTTTAAAGAAACAGCAACATGATTGACAACTACCTTGTCAATAAATATGAAGAAAGTCAGAAGATAACAGAATGACAGTTTTAAAAGGCTAAAGTCATTTTTAAAATGTCATCCTAGAATTTATTCCAGCAAAAAAAAATTTTTAAGAGTAGGTTTAGGTAAAAATTTAACACTGAAATAAACCAATATAATTAAAAACCAGCAGACTTGCAACAAAAATATGGAGAATTCCTGAGATATAGAAATTAAGTGCACATAGAAATGGAAATGTCGGAATAAATGAAGAGCAAATTTGTGAGTAAACTTGTGATTAAATATAAAAGAATATTGATTGTGCAAAAAATAATTATAATATCTCATTGGGGTTTAAAAGTATGGAGGATTATAATATCTGAAAAAATAATGAAAACATAGAAGAAGGAAGATGGAATTGAAAGGTTTAATGATCTGACAATATAGGGTAACTGATAAAAGTAATAATGCATATTAGATTCAATAACTCAGAGATTAATATGTTAATCTAGAGAAACAAATGAAAGAATAGAAAAAGAATGTATAAAAAAGAATTTAATTGAGGGGAAACGGTATAAAATAGTAGATTCATTAAAATGAACACAAAAGAAAAAAGAATATAAAATAAAATGCACAAAAGAAAAATAATAAAATTATTTCAAAAACTAAATGGAAAATCAAAGGATCAGGAAAAGCAATGCATCTTAAAACTGTTGAACAAGGCTGGACATCAAGAACTATTATAAAGTCATTGTAATTAGTATGGTATGGTATCTCATTAGACAAATAATGCTCAAGAATAAACATATAAACTAGCAGAAGAGAAAAAAGGTATCAATAAAGAGACCCCCCTCATAAATAGTCATTTGATTTATGACATTGATTATAGTACAGTGAAGAGAGGTTGTGTTTTCTTCTCAATGGCCTTTTCTGATTCCATAGGATGCTAATATGAAAAATAATTAAGTCTTCACCTTTATGTTCACAAAACACATAAATATCAATTCTGGATGAATTTAGAGTTAACTATGAAAATGAAAACAATAAAAACCATTGAAAGAAAATAGTAGATTGGATGTATGACTGTATGTAAACAATGATTTATTTTAAAATATGAAAAGAATAATACCTACAAAGTAAAAAATGATAATTTGGACTGCATTAAAAGAAAGAATTTCACACTCAATAAAAAATAGACTGAATAGGGGCGCCTGGGTGGCGCAGTCGGTTAAGCGTCCGACTTCAGCCAGGTCACCATCTCACGGTCCGTGAGTTCGAGCCCCGCGTCAGGCTCTGGGCTGATGGCTCGGAGCCTGGAGCCTGTTTCCGATTCTGTGTCTCCCTCTCTCTCTGCCCCTCCCCCGTTCATGCTCTGTCTCTCTCTGTCCGAAAAATAAATAAATGTTGAAAAAAAAAAAATTAAAAAAAAAAATAGACTGAATAAAAATGGAAAGAAAATGATAGAAAAAATGTAGTTTACAAATACTAAACAACAGATAGTGTAACTATACATACACCAGATAAAATTTAAGAAAAACTAATTACTAAAAAATAGCCACATCATAATATTAAAATTGTATTCACACTCAAAATTTATACAATTTTGAAATTATAATCTCAAAAATGTAATTCAAAATTCACATAAGGAAACTTTAAAATTTGAAAATCATTGTGGAAGATTTTAACACATATATATTACTAAATAATACAACAAATAGAAAAATCAATGTTGAATATGAAAGAATTTTATGATTCAAAAAGAACACTAGAACAAGTGATTATGGAATATATACTATTTTTTAGTACATATAGGATAATTACAAAAATTGAATATATATTACATCACAAAGTTAGTCTCAACTTTTAAAGGATTGAAATCAAAGAATATTTTGTGTTCAAAAATTACTAGAAATAATAACTAGAAAACTGCCACATATATTGATATTTAGAGATAATGAAATAATTCATGGACCAAAGAAGAAATGTAATATAAACTTGAAAATGTTTGCTAATAGTCAACCAGAGAAAATTCTACACAGCCAAAGATGTAAGGGGCAGCTAAGCAATATTTGGAGAAAAAAGTTAGCCTTAAAATTTTAAACTAGAAAATTTAAATGGTTGATGAATAATCAACTTAGAATTCATTTGAGGGAGCTATAAACATAGATCAAAATTAACACACAAAAAAAGTAAAAGCAAAGCAATAATACAAAAATCATATAATGTGGATGATAACATAAAAATTAGTTCATGAAAAAAGTTATTAAATTAGCAAAGTAATGGTGAGATGTGTCAAAGAAAAAAGAAAAAAAGATGAAATGATATTAAAATGCAAGAGGGTGACTGACCTTAAAAATACCAGTCTTTGAAAAAGTAAGAGGATACTATGACCAACTGCATACCATAAATTGAAGTTAAATTTAAATAAATGAATACCTAGAAAAATATAATGTGTAAAAACAGACTCAAAGAGCAGAAAAATCTGCATAATCATAGTACCGTTAGAGACATTAGATTAATAGTCAAAAACATCTCTACACAACGGAACTCCAGGTGAAGTTAGTTTTACTGGTGAAGAGTACCAAACATTCACCATTTCAGGGACCAGAAAGAGATGGGATAGAAAGTGAAAAGATAATACGAGAAAAGATCATTATAAGTTGTAATTACAAGCTATAACCAGAGGGTTCACTCACAGCTGGTCAGTGGTAGACTTATACCTATTTCTAAGGATGCTTGGATCCATGGGAGGGACCCTTACCAAGAAGCAAATAAAACAGATTGATTAGTAAATTAAAATATTCTGTTTAGAGTAAAAAAACAAACAAACAAACAAACAAACAAACAAAAAAAAACAAACTCCCCTAAAGGTCTGAATCAGCTTTCCATGATGTTATTGAAAAGATACAGATTAACTGTCTACATACATTTGTCTTCATTTTGAGTCTGTAACCAGTGGGATCAAAGCAACCCAACAGTTAACTTGAACCTTGGATTTCATGAGAATGATATATCTTGTACATATTTTGGTTTTTGTCAGTGATTTAGAGTCAAACCACCTTCTGTGCAACTATGGGACCTCCCTAATATTGCCCTAGCTTTCTTCTTTCCTTCTTCCTACTGTTGTGGTGCAGTGTATCCTTTTTGAAGTACATGTGAATTGTTATGGTAATAAATTTTTTCAGTCCTTTCAGTTATACAACCCAGTGTAATTTGTACATAGACCAATCTTAATTATATTTGGACATAAAATAATTCTAAATAAAATATTAATGAATGCAGTTGATTAAATAATAAGTTAAAACCTGGTAGGATGCATTCCTGGAATAAGGATCAATTTAATATTAGAAAGTCAATTACAATAACAGATTAAATAATATATGTTCATAAACAGATGCAGAATTGATAAATTTAACATCCATTAGCTATGGAAATAGCAAAGAATGGAGTGAATGTCTTTATGACAATCAAAATATCATCTTTAATTATGAACACTGAAATCATTCTATTTGACCTAGTGAACAAGAAAATAAGGTACTCTGCCTCAGCTTCTATTTACTATTGTATTATGCTTGTGGTTCCCTGTACCCAGTAAAAAACTAAGAAAATAAATAAAACTCCTATGCATTAGAAATAAAGAAACAAAACTGCCTTTATCAGATGATAGAATTATAAATGTATCTAAAGACAGATTATTTTTTTGAGCTTCCAGAGAATTCGGTGTTTGCTGATGTATATTTACTATATAAGGATCAATTGTATTCCCATACACAAGAAACACATTTAGAATCTGAAGTTTTTCAAATGTGACTTTTTCAATAGCCTCAAAAGTGTGAAATACTTAAAAAGAAAATGCAAATAAATTTGCAAAATCTTTAAGGAGAATGTCATAAAAATATATTAAGTACTATTAAAATCTGAATAAATGGACAGATATACCATGTCATACACAGAGAAATACTTCCCTGTGTTTTGTTTTTTGCGATGTTGTTGGGTTTTGTCTTTTTGTGGGTTTTTTTTGGTATTTTATTGTAAAATGATTAGTTCTTCCCAAAGTGCTGTGTAGATTCAAAGAATCAATACCCCGGACATTTCTTTGTGGAAGAGTTGATTCTAAAATATATGAAAATGAAAAGTACTAAAGAAAAGACAGAAGGACCTTGACTTTAAGCTATCAATATTTATTACAAAGAGATAAATTGAGCAAAAATTTTAATACAGAGGTCAGTAATACATATATATCCACATATACGTAATATATACAGCAGTCATCACAGATATAGATATATATATATATATATATAAGATTTAATAAAATTGACATCAAAAAGTCATACCAAAAACTAAATTACTCATCTATCTCAGAGCATGCTCTAAAGTCAATTTCTTGTAGAATAAAGACATAAATATGAAAGGCAAAACTAAAAATATTTTAGGACTGTGTAACATTTAGTCATGGCCTTGGCGTAAAGGGGGATTTTTTATACAAGATAAAACTATAATTTAAATAAAGGAAAAATTCTCTTTACTAAAATACCTTAAGTGTGAAAACAGAAGGCATAGAGTAGGAGAAGTTATTTGAAAAACACATCATGAACTAAAGACTTCTGGGCAAAAAAATCAAAAGAATTCCTAAAAATAGGAAAGAAAAGGTTAGATTAGAAAGCTCTTTTGTAAAAGTATAAATATCTTCCATAGGTGCTTAACAAAGAAGAAAATCCAGATAGCCAACTGATATATTTTTAAAAAAGTATCCAGACTTATTTGCATTTAGAGAGATACATATAATAAACATCACATAATCAACAGTTATTGAAAACTTAAAAGATCTCCCATTATTAATAAAATATGCAATTCAGAGGGGCATATAAAGTAGTATAATGCTTTAGGAAAATTGTTTAATAATTATTACAATGCCTCTATTTTAACAATACAGACTATCCTTAGTTGTATATCCAGAAAATCTTGTGCACATGTGCCAAAGAACACATATGTAAGAGTTTTCATATTTGAATATTTTAATATCTCCACAATAGAAAAAATGGAATGTCTAAAATAGCAGGATAAATTGTTGTATAATCATGAAATTGAATACTATTCAGTAATTTAGATTCATTTATTTAGAATTCAAAACAAATAGAAATATATTGCTTAGGATAATTAAATAAAATCAAGGAAATGGTTATCACAACAATCTTGAAAGTAGTTACAAATACTGTATAGCTTCTAGAATACAGTCAATGTGTATACATGACTTCATAATTATTCATTTAACTGCACAAATACATTTTATCTATTTTGATTTATACTTAATATATTATACAACAACAAATATTAAAACAACAATTAAAAGGCAATTGGTAGTGACTTTTGTGAAAGACAGAAGATCCAATCTCCTATCTCCATTTCCACTATCAATACACAGAAATGACTGATTGACGATACTAATACATTTTTTAATATAGCACTACACTTTAAACAATAAAGTGGGTTGACAATGCCCTATAGGCCAAAACCTGCCCACCACGTTTCTTTTCTTTTTTAAAAAAATTATTTTGAAAGACAGCATAAGCAGGGGAGGGGCCAAGAGAGAGGGAGAGGGAAGATCCCAAGCAGGCTCTGCTTTGACAGTGGGGCTTGAACCCACGAACCATGAGATCATGAGCTGAGCCAAAATTGAGACTTAGACACTTCACTGACTGAGCCACCCAGTTACCCCCCACCACTTTTAAATATAAAGTGATATTAGAATATAGCTATGTCTATCTATTTTCAAATCTTCTATGCCAACTTTCACAATGACAGAATTCAGTGGTTGCAAGAGAGACCATACGGAGTTCACTCTAAAATGTTTACTATCTAGCCCTTTGCAAAAGGTGGACTGACTTTTGCTTTAAACAGAATGGTCAAAGAAGTGAAAACAAAGACTAGTTCTGCAGTTAAAAAAGTAAGCAGGTGACACTGCAAACTAGGTCAGAATCTGGACCAGAATTGTACCTTAGGTATGGAAGGTTAAATAGCCTCTGGTCTCTAGCATGAAACACAGTGTGGGCTTTCCAGTAAAGAGCATAGAGCTAGAAATATCCTCAGAAATTTGTAAACAGAAGGAGAAAGAATCAATACCTGCTGTCTGTAGACAATGGACAGAATGAAGCTACCCAATCTTGACCATGGCAGAAACAGCATCACATGCAAAAACAAAAACCCTAAACTACATCTCATGCAAATGTGGAATGGATTACAAATTGCCCCATCATTGCTGAAACTCTGAGATGATAAACAATACAAACATTGGAGCCAGCTAAATGGACCCACCAGGAATGAAGCAGAAACATCTATAAAACCCCTTACTTACCATAAGGTTGCCACAAAAGCCTTCAATTTGTAAAAATGCAGTATGTGTGAAGGCACAATAAAACATGTGGTGCCTGTAGTATTACTCTCAATATGCTCATCTAGATCCATTCTTGAGTTTGGCAAGAATACCTTTGAGCAATGTGATAAAATTGGCGTTCTAATTTCATTTGACCCCTAGGGGATTGCCAAGTTGATGTGACAAGGCACAAATTGCTGCCAGCTCTTTACACAGTCAAAGCCTCATAGGCTGTTGAGAGTGCAATTGATACCACTTTGTTTCTATATAAACTGTTGGCTAAGTCTGAAACCAACTAGTTACCAAGA
The DNA here is from genome assembly GCF_014898765.1 of Herpailurus yagouaroundi. Taxonomy (NCBI): domain Eukaryota; kingdom Metazoa; phylum Chordata; class Mammalia; order Carnivora; family Felidae; genus Herpailurus; species Herpailurus yagouaroundi. The sequence continues at coordinate 4,882,030 of NW_024412376.1, forward strand.
TACCATGAGTAGGAGCTGTCAGGATTGAGACACACCAGTAACAGTGGTCACTGAAGGCTTCAGGACTCCACCAGCAGGGGTTCCTTGGCCGCACTTTATTCTGTCTCCTCTGCAACCTAGTATTATTCACTATATTCTCATCTGTTGCATATACAATGAAAAACTACAATGAAAGTTTTGCATTTACTTCGATTATAGATTTGATCATATCTAAAAAGTTAGGTTCTGTTTATGACTACTTTCTTGACATTTTACAACAATATTTTGAATTTTTCTGAGCCAAGACTTATTTGGTGACTGTGACTTAATTCTCCAAAAGCTGGTTCTTTGATTAAACATTTGTAATTATATTCTAATTTTATCATGCTAGTCATTAAGAAAGTGGTTGCTTTTTAAAAGATTTTGTGTTTACTATGTGAAGGTTTTTATTTAAGTGTACTTTGCTTGTATGTGAGAAAAGAAGAGTCTTAATTGTAGGGTGTGTAATATGCAATTCATCGATTATATCATCATTAGTTGTATTGTATATGTTATACTTTTTTTCCTAATATAAAAAAGACAGACCTTAAGAAATCTACTGCTATTCATAAGCTGTCATTTTTACATTAGGACAAAAAGGTACAGCATATACAATACAACTAATGATGATACAGATGGCTAACAGACACATGAAAAGATGCCCAACATCACCAGTCATCAGGGAAATACAAATCAAAACTACAATCAGATATCACCTCATACCTTCCAGAATGTCTAAAATTAACAACACAGGAAACAACAGATGTTGGCAAGGATGAGGAGAAAGGGGAGCTCTCTTACACTATCTTGGTGGGAATACAAACCAGGGCAGCCACTCTGGAAAACAATATGGAGGTTCCTCAAAAAGTTACAAATAGAGCTATCATGTGATCCAAAAATTGCTCTAGGTATTTACTCAAAGGATACAAAAATACTAATTCAAAGAGATACATGCACCCTAATATTTATAGCAACATACCTATAATAGCCAAATTATAGAAAGAGCTCAAGTGACCATCAACTGATGAATGGATACAGAGCCCAAGTGTCCATCAGTTGATAAATGAATAAAGAATGGGATATATATATATATATATGTATATATATACATATATATATATATATTACTCAGCCATATAAAAGAATGATGTCTTGCCATTTTCAATGACATGGATGGAGCTGCAGTGTATTATGACAAGCGAAATAAATCAGAGAAAGACATATACATTATTTCACTCATATGTGGAATTTAAGAAACAAAACAGATGAACACAGGGTACAAAACAGACTCTTAATTATAGAGAACTGAGGTTTGCGAGAAGGCAGGTGGGTGGGAGGAAGGATGGGCTAGATAGGTGATGAGTATCAAGGAGGGCACTTGTGATGAGCACTGGGTGTTGTATGTATGAGGAATCACTAAATTCTATACCTGAAACTAATATTACACTGTATATAAACTGGAATTTAAGTAAAAATTTAGAGAGGAAAAAAAACAATTTCATACAGTTTTTAAAATACATTAATGTAGAGTTGTGAAATTCTTATTTTTACCATTTACTTTTTTTAAAAGTTTATTTATTTTTGAGAGATAGAGTGCATACGCCAGGGGAAGGGCAGAGTAAGAGAATCCCAAGCAGACTCCACTGTCAGCGGGGAGCCTGACATGGGGCTCAAACCCAAGAACTGTGAGATACCGACCTGAGCCAAAATCAAGCGTCAGACGCTCAACCAAATGAGCCACCCAGGCATCCCTCCTACTTATACCATTTAAAAAGGACTATTACAGGGGTTCCTGGGTGGCTCAGTCAGTTGAGCATCTGACTTCGACTCAGGTCATGATATCTCTGTCGGTGAGTTCAAGCCCCCACCACACCCCCTCACCCCTGTCCCCCCTCCTTGATTTCAAGCCCCTATCCCCCTACCCCGTGAGTTCAAGTGCCACATCGAGCTCTTTGCTAACAGCCTGGAGCCTGTTTCAGATTCTGTATCTCCCTCTCTCTCTCTGCACCCCTCTCCCCACACTCATGCTCTGTCTCTCCCTCTGTCAAAAATAAATATTAAAAAAAAATTTAAAAAGGACCATTACAATTCTTATTTTTCTTTATTCTTTAGTAAGATGTGCTTATTTTTCCTAAATTCATCAGCTGGCATAGTACTGAGTTTGGTTAATTACAATTATATTTAAGTCCTTAATACATTCTGACATGATGTGTTAAGTAATTTTCTTTTAATCATCACTATTCTTTCCACCCTAATTCATGATGATCTTTCAAATATAGTTGAATATTAGGGACTTGAAAAAGATTTTGATAAAGATAGAAAATTATCAAAATTCGTCCTTCATGAAATCCATAGATAGCCAAACAAAATTTGATGCTACTGGGAAGAAGGAAGATGGAAGCATAAACTAAAGGTTCAACTTCTACATATTTATTATATAGACAAAGTTTTTTAAGTCATAAAATAAGAGACAAATGAATAGCCACTAACTAGGAACATCTAAAAATGCAAAATAATTACATTCTGGATTAATTATAAACAAGAATTAGAAAAAAATACAGGTGGTAAAATAATGTAGATCACCTACTTTTGCATTAGGTTCACGGTGTATGTTTTCCCTTCAATTACAATGTTGTAGGACACCTGGCAGGAGAGTGTATTAAAAAGACAAAGAAAAGTGATAAGAATGTTAGAAAGTAAAACTAACATTTTACATTAATGATAATTACACTGAAAGCACATTAATACAATAAAAGAGGAAAACTTATAATTTAATGTTGATTTATATCAATGAAATGATATTTAAATATTGGCTTTCATAATAAAAGTGGATAGAATATATTTTGTGTAATTTCTTAATAAATTTTAAATGAACCCAACAAAACATTTGATCTGAAAAATTGATTTGCATCCAATAATTACATTAGCTTAATAAAGACTGAGGTCACTGCAAAACTTATGCTTAAAATGAAAAAGCATAAACATACCTCTAATAAAAAATTTCTATAATAGAGCAAAGATTTAGCAGTACATAAAGTATAATATTTGCAGATTTTATAAAATTCATTCCAAGTTTGGATCAAAACTCATTGATTTTATTAATAGTAAGATTAAGAAATGATGTTTAACAAATGGGCAATTTAGTCTTTATAGATCAATTTGCATAGCCTTGACATCTTTAAATTCTTGGGCCTTCCAATCCAGTAGCATGGTTTATACTTGGGTTTATTTAAACCTTTCATTCCTCTCATCTTATTTTATTGTCTTCAGAGATGAGGTTTTGCTTAACTTTGTTAGATTTATCCAGATTTTGATATTTATGTAGTGTAAAATTTCTTTTTAAAAGTTTCATTTTATATTTTTGTTTTATAGAATAGAAATACAATTGATTTTTATGTTATGGTCTTATTTCTTTTTGTTTGTTTGTTTTGTTTTCTTTTTATCTTGTTTCTAAAGATTTTACTAAATTATTATGTTATTTCTAATTTTCTGTAAGTAACTTTGGATTTTATTTTATATGCAATCATTTAATCTATAAACGATGATAGCATTATTTTTTCTTTCCAATTATTATGCATATTTTTAATTTTTGCTTTTTTTTTCCTTATCACAGTGGCTAATATTTCCAGGCAAAATACATAGAAAAGGTAATAGTGGACGTTCTTATCTTTTTCTTGATCTCAGGAGAAAAGCTTTCAATATTTCAACTTTGTGCATGATGTTTCTTTCAAAAGCATTTGATCATCTCTATATGCCACAGTTGATTATTATTCTTAATTATTACATATTTTGTGCAAATAAACACTACAGCAAATTACATAAAATGCCTTGTCAACAATGTCTATGTTAAAACATAAAAACATTAAAAGTATTTCAAAACAATTTTAAGTACTCTCCCATCCTATTATTAATTCCCTTTCTTACATTCCAACTAACCAACATCTTGAATTTCATGTTTATCATTCCCACGCATATTTTTATATCTATACTCATTATGGATGTTTATTTTTTTATTTATTTTTTTTTTATTTTTTTTTTCAATGTTTATTTATTTTTGGGACAGAGAGAGACAGAGCATGAACGGGGGAGGGGCAGAGAGAGAGGGAGACACAGAATCGGAAACAGGCTCCAGGCTCCGAGCCATCAGCCCAGAGCCCGACGCGGGGCTCGAACTCACTGGACCGCGAGATCGTGACCTGGCTGAAGTCGGACGCTCAACCGACTGCGCCACCCAGGCGCCCCTCATTATGGATGTTTAAATAATTTTTTGCATAAATTTTAGCTCTGTATGAATGTAATCCTTCTACAAGTTATATATTTCATTGCTGGATTACACATCTGCTTAAAACAGTTTCAGACATAGTAAGCACTCTGTAAACATTTGCTATCATTATCAATACATGTAGCTTTATAATTTTTCCATGGTATTGTATTACATTTTCTGAATATAGCACAGTTTATTCATCTCTGCTGTCAATGGTTATTTAGTTTTGCTTTACTATTTTAAGCAATCCCCCCCCAAATAATCTTAGGCATATCTTTGTACATATTTGCAAGCTATATTTTAAACTAAACCTGAATGAATGTCTTTTATTAAAAAGTACTTTTGCAACTTCAACTTGAAGCTTAAAACTAATCAGCAAATTTGTTGCACCAATGTAGATATTCACAAAAAGTGAATATTATCCCTTTATCCATCTCCTTTAATTGCATTTTGTTTTGTTAGAGTTAACTTTTGCCCTTGATGTGAAATAATACCCTATTGTGTTTACCTGGCAATTCCCTATAAATTTCCTAATTTGTATATATGCTTGATAATTATTGTCCCCTCAAGTTCAACACTTAATTGTCATTCAAAACTTTGTACATGTTTCTATTTTCTTGGTTTTTATCTAATTTATTTGTATGAGTTCTTGATATATTCTGGATACCTTTTGTGTGTTATGTGGATGGCAAATATCTTCTGTGAGACTGGAACATTTTTCACCTCATTTATGGTAGCTATTTATTTATATATTTAAATCTAGATATTCCTTATGCCTTCACTTAAGATTTTCTGTTCCTTTTTTTTCTGGTATCATTCTTCCCTATTATAAGGTCCTAGAAATAGCCTTCTACCTTGTCTTCCAGATTTTTAGTATTTTACTCTCAGATGAATGTATTTAAATTATCTTGAATCAATTTTGGTGTATACTGTAGCATTAATATACATTTTCTTATTATTCCATATCATTAATAAATTTTCTCTTCACCATTTCTTAACTAATCCATTCTTTACCCAATGATTTCAATGTTACTATTGAAATGAATAAGTCCTCATATGTGTGTGGGTATTTCAGAGATACTCTATTCTGTTCTGTTAATTTATTTGTCCCTTAGACAATATCACATACCACATTATATTAATTACTAAAACTTTAAAATATGTTTTGAAATGAACCAAAGTGAATCACTGTTTTGTTCTTCAAAGTTAACATTTTTTGTCTTTTACCATTCCATATATATTTTAGAATCAACCTGCCGATTTCCATGAAATTTCTTATGGAATGGTAGTCAATCTACAGATTTGGTAAAAATTAACCTAAGAAAATATTAAGCATTCTTGACTGCCAACATGACCTACTTTCCTTTTTTTAATCTTTCCAGTTTTATTAGTGGTCATAATAATGTCTTTCAATAAAACTTTACTGTATCCTAAAAAGTTCTCTACCTTTTGAATAATATTTATTGTTAAGTAACTTATTTTTGGCCTGTGTGTGTGGGGGGGGTGTTGTACATATATGTGCGTATATGTATATACACACAAATATGTATATATACATATACACATATATATACACACTAAAAACACTTTATCACAAAATGTTATTTACTGATATTATTAAATATATGTGTATGTATATGTGTATTTTCCCCTATTTTTTGCTCTATATTTACACTTAATATTTAAGTCTTATTCTTTTTTCTTATTTTGGTCCCAATTCATAATATCCATTAGAATGTCTGGTATTCTGTTATCATTATGTCAAAGTGTTGTCAATACTGATTTTTATTTATTCTGTGCTTCTATACTTGGCCTGAGGAATCTCTTTTTCTATTATTTCTCAGTTACTATATGTTTAATATAGCATCTTCTCCAGGTTTTCCCCCCTTCTTTCAGGAATTTCAGTTACTATATACTTAAGTCCCTAATTCAATCCTCCTTCTCCCTTAGCCATTTTTATGTTGCATCTATCTGGTTTCTTTAGCTGACTCTGATCTAATTCTTGATTTTTTTTCACTTTCATTATACTTTTCACATCTACTCAGGTTTTTTAAAACTTCTAGGCGAATATTCTCTTTTTATGATCTGTATCATTCATTTATTAATTATAACAGTTATAAACATAAACTATGTTATGTTTATAGCAATTTTAAAACTAGTAAGTACAATACAGCCTCACTGGTTCAAATACAATGTATCCAGTACTACTCTACACATAGGGGATAGAGACATTAACACAATAGTGAAACTTTTTCCCTTATGAATTTGACAGCTGAGAACAGGTGATTTTTTTTTGTACTTTTCTTATGGAATTATTGTCATAGATTATGGTGATGCCTAATAGAAGATATTTCCCTTTAAGTAGATTCTGTATATATTTTCTGATATGAACAAGCAATTCCATATTATTTTTGAATTAAAAAATAGAACTCTTCCAAATACTGTTAAATTCCTCACATTATTTTTCTATTTAAATTATTAAATATTACGTTTCCAAGTTTCCATAAGTATACATTCCTTTTAAAATGATATATTGAGAATTTTAAGCCTGTAATATCTGAATTAGGGTGACAAGTGGGTAGTTGCTAAGGAAATATTTGCATTAAAATTACCAGAACATTTACTACCCAATCAAAAATAAACTTCAGGTGTGGTGTTTGAAAAAAAACACATTTCATTTCTTGAGAAATGATTCTAGAAACTAGTAAAAAAAAAAAAAAAAGATATTTTCTAATTCAAAGAAAAGAAAATCTACCCTGAACCAAGATGAACTAAGATGGCATGAAAAAAAGTCTTCATGATTAACGTATTTGCAATCAAAATGCAAAAATTACTCATATATAACTTCATTAAATGAAATTGTCATTACATTGTATACAAAAACCATAGGCTTACTTAACAACAAGGATACAAACACCTCCAAATATAGGAATAACTCCTCCAAATATAGCCTTGTAAGTGAATAAGAAGAGAATCTCTGGATAAATCAGGTCAATGATTATTCAAAGACACTCAAGAGGGAAACAGATTTAAAAGATGGGACTTGGGGTTTTGAGAATAAGCATCACTGCAATATATTTCTATGAAACACTATTTATTAGTTCATTTTCAAAAAGGCTTTCCACTTAAGGAAACTTGGGTATAAATATAAAATTCACCAAATTTGCATGAATGAAAATGCCAAGTTTACTTCCTTAGAAAGAAAATATCCACATGACTTTAGATTGTGAAAAATGTTAGTGCTTAGTTACATGGGATTCAATTCCTCCACTTAATGTTGACCGTATTTTCTCCGGTATTGTAATTTGCACACGTAGTCTTTCAGAATCTGTAAGGTACAAAATGTTTCATTAAAGTAACATCCATCACCTCATAGCTTCCTCCTCATCTAAATCCTCATCTAAATCCATAATATTTTATATGCCACCTCTTTTTTTAAACTCAATTCCCACTTTCTAGAATTACAAGACTTTTAAAGAGAAATTAATTACAAATAAAATCAGGACCTTTGGACTTTCCAACTACAAAGTCCATAGGTCAAAAATGCAGACAGAGTACTATATGAAACTCTAACCTTGAGGCATCCAGTTGAACCACTGCATCTCTCATCTTTCATATGGTACCAGGATGAGTGAGAAAGCCCCGTCACATCCCGTGTGAATTTTCTTTGGGTAAGACGATATGGTAGTGGGCTTTGGCTTAAAAAATTGGAGCACCTGCAAGAAGGCACTTTCCCAGGGATATCTGGCCTCTCAGAAGAAAGTAGAGAGGAAAGTTGACATTCCCAAAAGTTCAAAGGAAAGGTTTTTGTACTTACTGTTGTCTGCCTGGAGCCCGATGAGCCCGATGACAAGCAGCAGAAGGCACAACATGGCTTCATGTCCTGGATGCCAGTCCGAATAATGGCAGTTGGCTTGCGTAAAGGACAGTTGGGAGCGCGAGGGGACCCCTCCTGGCCGCGCACCTTGCAAGAGACAGTCCACCGTGAGAGCAGAGTGGAGAGGATGGGTGCGGTGTACTGTTGAATGTGGGCGGTTTTGGCTCCTTAATCTGTGCAGGAGGCTTCCAATTGGTTTGACGCAGCTTTAAGCCTGAAAGAAAACAGAATCACTTCCAAAAGGCAAGGTTGAAGAAACAGTTAATGAACAGGAAGATTCATATACACTTCCTAATGAACTTTTTATTGAAGATACATGTATATTCTACAAACCATAGGAGAACAGCTCAATTAATATTCAAGTGAACAGTATAATTAGCACCTAGATTCAGATCAAGAAATAAAATATAGAACCACCAAAACCCAAAACCCCCAGATGGCCCCCTGACAATCATTACTGCTACCATCAGCAATTAATTAGTTTTGTCTGTTTTGAACTTTATATAAATGGAACTAGTCACCATGTACTTTTATGCATGAGTTCTTTTATATATAATATATAATATAAGGATTATGAGATCCATCCATTCGTTCATACTGTGAAGAGAAATAGCTTTGTTTTTTCCTCATAGGTGTATATCATACATTGATTGAATATAACACAATCTTTTTTTTCCATTTTACTGTTGACTAACATTTGGTTTATTTGTAGTGGTGCCTATTAAAAACCACATTTGGCTATTTTATTTCTTTGGTGAACATATGTAGTGATTTTCTTCAGGTATATTTCTAGAGTGAAATTGCTAGATCACAGGGTATGCTTCAATAGACACTTCCAACAGTTTTCCAAGGTTGTTGTACTAATTTGTACTTTCACCAGAAATGCATGAGAATTCCAATTCATATAAATGCGTACCTACACTTGTTTTTGTTTTTATTTCATGTAATTATTTTGGTCCTGCATTTGGTTTTAACTTGCATTTTCATGGTCATTAATAAACTTTAGCACAACTGTATATATTTACTGGTCATTTATATAACTTCTTTGGTAAATGCTTGAGTCTTTGGACCATTTTACAATTGGGTGCTCTTGTCTCTTATTATATGCTGAGTCTATTGATGTATTCTAGATATGATTCTTTTGTTGGATATAATGATTTGCAAATATCTTCTATACAGGGGCTTACATTTAACGGATTTTTGTACATACACATTCTTATTCAAAATTCACTCCCCTCAATGTTTGCTGGGATTTCATGATATACATCTTATTGTGAATGTGAATTTTATCAAAAGTTTCTTTTATATAAATTGATGTGATCTTATAGCTCTCTCCATTTTCTGTTAATTTTGTGAATCAAAATTATTGACTTTCTAGTGTTGAAACAAATTGTATTCTGGAATACATCCTACTTTATGTACTATCTTTTTATATTTTTCTGGATTGATTTTCCAGCATTTTGTTTAGGACTTTTGCATCCATATTCATAAGAAATATTTGTCTGTAATTTTCTTTCATTTCAATAAACTTGTCAATTTTTGTACCAGAGATATGCTGGCCTCATAAAAGAAATTGGGAAATGTTATTCCTTCCTCTATTCTTTAAAAAGTTAGTGTAATTGTTGTGAATATTTCTTCTTTTAATGTTTCTCAGGATTTAGAACTGGAGAGATTTGGACTTAAAATTTTATTTGTGACAGACTTTTTGTTTTAACTTATGAAGCAAATATTTTTAAATGTTCAGATATTCTCTTTCTGTGTTACACAAGTTCTGTTTCTGATGGATTTTATCCATTTCTTCTGAGTTATTAGATATATTGGCCAATGTTATTCATAATCCCCTTCCCTCCTTTATCATCCTTTTGAACTCTGTAGATCTGTACAAATGTTCCATTTTTTCATTCTCAATATTGATAATTTTGTGATTTTTCTCTACATTATTCAATCACTTTGAGTTTATTATTTTTATTTGTACTAACTTTCAAAAGAACTGTTTTGAATCTCTTTTTTGTATTATATATTTGTTTTCTATTTTATTGAGTTTTGCTCTTCTGGTCCTTTTTTCTACTTTGAGTATTGTTTGTTCTTTTTCTAGCTTCTAAGAATGGAAGTATATCTTACTCAATTTAAACCATTCTTTTTTCTAATATATACATTTAAAACTACAAATGTTCATCTATTCATCACTTTAAATTTATCACCAAAGTGGGGCTCGATCCCACAAACCATAAGATCATGACCTGAGCCAGTATCAAAAGTCGGACACTTAACTGACAGAGCCACCCAGTCTAATTGTGTATTTTTTGATGTTCTTCCTTTATGACTATGAGGATTTGTGTCTCCCTACCAAGACCTCCATTCTGCGAACAATATAAACTATTACAATACTTTATTCTGATATTTTATTTCTTTTTAAAACTTACATATTTATTTTTTTCTGAAATGTATTCCTCTATATTTTGGGGGACATTTGCTTAAATATTTATTACTTGTCATTACATTTGTGAATACAAGAACAAACAAATGCACATGCCAGCATATATGTGGATGGGTGCATAAAACAGAGCTTCCATTTGTGTAAAATAAGGGATATTTAAGAAGATGTAGATGTCCACTCATTTTACCAAAGACCACCTGGAACTCATCTGTGGTTGAACAAGTTGGATTTATTACTAGTGTCAGCACAGGGGGACACACACCATGGGAAACTGTGGTAGTCCTGTGAGGGTGTCATTACGGGATTCAAGCTTGTGTTACGTGATTTGGGGGAAGGCTTATGGAATCTGGGCTTTGCCAGATTAGATGCTGTCAGAAACAAGGGGATACATTTCTGACTATTTTAGTAATTCTTGTCTAGAAGAGGAAAGACTACACTAATGCTAAGTCAAAATTGGTCAAGGAACAGGAATATCTCATGTTAGCCAGGATGGAAATGTTTGGTCATTTCTGTGACTTGAAAAGTTTTGAAGTTTTACTTGTATTCAAACATAGAGAGTGGCCTTGCTTTTTTTCTTCATCCATCATGATCAGAGCTTTTGACCTTTTATGAAATTGTTTATGTTCAAATGGAGACCCACACAGCCTATCCGTGTCAGGCCAGCTCCTAGCAACACCAAGGCCCAGCTGATATTAGGCCAGATCCCGCATGTCAGGGGCTGCTTCTCCCTTTCTCATAGGCACTGCATTGGATTTATAGATAAACCCTTATGACATTGACTTTTTCCATCCTGAAAATAAATGTTATATACCTATATAACTTGTTCATGTTTGGTTAGATAAATTGATATAAATGTTGACATATTTTTTTTTTTAAAATTTTTTTTTCAACGTTTATTTATTTTTGGGACAGAGAGAGACAGAGCATGAACGGGCGAGGGGCAGAGAGAGAGGGAGACACAGAATCGGAAACAGGCTCCAGGTTCTGAGCCATCAGCCCAGAGCCCGACGCGGGGCTCAAACTCACGGACCGTGAGATCGTGACCTGGTTGAAGTCGGACGCTTAACCGACTGCGCCACCCAGGCACCCCTAAATGTTGACATATTAATAGATACAAATATATAGTTGTCAACTTTCACTTATTATGCCAAAGGCCCAATACCACAGTGAATAAAATTAAACAGCATCAAAGAATGTTTGATATTTTGTAGGACAAGATTTCCTTACAAAAGGAAAAGTTCTAAAACATTGCTTTTCTTTTCTTTTTCTTTTTCTTTTTTGCAGGACCTAAGGTTTTATTTTGAATTTTGTTTGCTATTAGTTATATGGTTTTATTAAGTTTTTATTTAAATTCCAATTAGTTAACATACAGCGTAACATTTGTTTCGTGTGTACAACTTGGTGATTCAGCACTCAGTCAGTGAAGCGTGTGACTCTTGGTCTCAGGTTGTGAGTTTGAGCTCCACAACTAATTAAGAGTTTACTTAAAAATAAAAAGTTATTTTTCTTTTTTAAAAAAGGTTTATTTATTTATTTTGACAGAGAGAGAGAGAGAGAGAGAGAGTGAGAGTGAGTGAGTAGGGAGGGGCAGAGAAAGAATCCCAAGCAGACTTCACACTCAGCACAGAGCCCAATGTAGGGCTTGATCTCAAGACCCTGGGATCATGACCTGGGCTGAAATCAAGGATCAGGCACTTAACCAACTGAGCTACCCAGGTGCTCCTAAAAAGTTCTTTTTCTAAAAAGATCTTTTGTATTATTCCTTAGTTCTCTTTAAGAAAATCTTTCAAATAAACCTTCCACATAACATTATTCCTAATGCAGTATTTTAAAGATACCAAATAATAAATCCTTACCCATTGATACAAATTATATGTTATTATAAAGATAATTACCTTACCGATGCATCCATTCAACCAACAAGTATTTGTTGAACATCTAGTATGTACCAGAAATTATTGTATGTACTGGTGATGTTGTAATGACCAAGAAATGGACTATCTATTCACTTTAATTACCTGTATTGTTTGCTTTTGGCCAATACTATCTCTTTCAATCACTGTGTGTTTGTGTGCATGTGCATGCCCGTGTGTGTGTGTATTTAATTTGCTATGGTTGATTGTTCTCAATTATTAAAATAGATGCATACACTTGGTTAGTTTTTATTTCTAAATGAAATTTGAAATCTACTTTTGCAGAAGAGTAGTTCAATGTCAGTTAAAAGAGAAGTATTTATGGAGATTTGGTAGAGAATGAATTGGATATAGTTTGACTCTAAATATTCTCATTCTAGAAACAACTATCTATTTATTAAAATTTCATGTGTTTTACTTTTGTTAAGTTACTCAGATCTTTGAATTACTGGAATGTATTTATCTTGCAAAGCACTTAATTTTTTTCTTATTTGTTGCATACTTTTAATTTGTAATAGAGAAGTGAAATTTTTTATTTCATTGTCTAATTATGTATTTGAAATTTTTTGTATCAATATGCTTATTCCACTACTGCATACCAGCACAAAAATAATAGACATTCTTCTTTAATGTCAAATACAATGAATCTACTTTTAAGGATCCACTATTATGTATAAAATTTATTAAAACTAAATCTTCTTCAAATTGATGATATAAGTTCTATCCTGAAGCATGATTTTAAGGAAAGGGTATTTATTGTTATAGTTTCTTTCCCAATCAAGTGTGAGGAGAGTATGTGTTTATGTTTAACATGATGATCACATGGATATTTTACTAATTTCCATCTTTCAGGATACATCTCATTTGGGCTCATTTGAATTTTCCAAATGAGCATGGAGAGAAAAAGAGAGAGATGCAAGCTAAGAAACATACTTTATCCATTCATCACTCAATGGACATTTGAGTTCTTTCCATAATTTGGCTATAGTAAATAATGCTACTGTAAACATCAGGATACATGTATCCCTTTGAATTAGTATTTTTGTATTTTTCGGGTAAATACCTAGCAGTGCTAATGCTGGATTATAGGGTAGTTCTATTTTTACCTTTCTGAGAAAGAATTCCCATACTGTTTTCTAGAGTGGCTGCACCAGTTTATATTCCCAGCAACAGTGCAAGAAGGTTCCCCTTTCTCCACATCCTCACCAACACCTGTTATTTCTTGTGTTGTTGATTTTAACCATTCTGACAAGTGTGAGGTAATACCTCACTGTAGTTTTGATTTTTATTTCCCTGATGATCAGTGATGTTGAACATATTTTCATGTGTCTGTTGGCCATCTGCATGTCCTCTCTGGAAAAATGTCTATTCATGTCTTCGGCCCATTTTTAATTGGAATGTTCATTTTTGGAGTATTGAGCTTGATAAGTGCTTTCTATATTTTGGATACTAACCCTTTATCAGATGTCATTTACAAATATCTTCTCCCATTCCATAGGTTGCATTTTTCAGTTTTGTTGATTGTTTCCTTTGTTGCGCAGAAGCATTTTATTCTGATGAAGTCCTAATAGTTTATTTTTGCTTTCCTTTCCCTTGCCTCAGGAGACATATCTAGAAAGAAGTTGTTGTGGCCAATTTCAGACGTTACTGTCTGTGTTCTCCTTGAGTATTTCTATGGTATCAGGTCTTATATTTAGGTATTTAATCCATTTGAATTTATTTTTGTGTATGGTGTGAGAAAGTGGTCGTTTCATTCCTTTGCATGTTGCTTACTAATTTTCCCAGAACCATTTGTTGAAAAGATGGTCTTTTTCCAATAGGATATTCTTTCCTTCTCTGTCAAGGATTAATTGACCATATAATTGAGGGTTCATTTCTGGGGTTTCTATTCTCTTCCATTGATCTAGGTGTCTGTTTTTGTGCCAGTACCATACTGTCTTGATGACAACAGCTTTGTAATATAATGTGAAGTCCAGAGTTGTGTTGTCTCCAGCTTTGCTTTTCATTTTCAAGGTTGCTTTGGTTATTTGGGGTCTTTTGTGGTTCCATACAAACTTTAGGATTGTTTGTTCTATTTCTGTGAAAAATGCTGTTGGTGTTTTGATATGGATTGTATTGAAGTGTGGACTGTTTTGAGCTGTATAGACATTTTAACAGTATTTATTCTTTCAATCCATGAGCATGGAATGTCATTCCATTTCTTTGTGTCATCTTCAATTTCTTTCATTAGCGCTTTATAGTTTTCAGGGTACAGGTCTTTCACCTCTTTGGTCAGGTTTATTAAGGATCATGGTTTTTGATGCAGTTGTGAATGAGATTGTTTCCTTAAATCTCTTCCTGCCGTGTCATTGTTGGTGTATAGAAATGCAACAGATTTTTATACATTGATCTTGTATTCTGCAACTTTACTGAATTCATTTATCAATTCTAGCAGTTTTTTGATGGAGTCTTTCAGATTGTCTATATAGAGTATCATATCATCTGTATATAGTGAAAATTTGACTTTCTTGCCGATTTGGATGCCTTTTATTTCTTTTTGCTGTTTGAGTGCTAAGGCGAGGACTTCCAGGACTATGTTAAATAACAGTGGTGAGAGTGGACATTCGCGTCTTGTTCCTGACCATAGAGTAAAAGTTTTCAGTTTTTCCTCATTAAGGATGATATTAGCTGTGGGCTTTGCATAAATGGCTTTGATTATGCTGGGGTATGTTCCCTCTAAACCTATTTTGTTGAGGGCTTTTATCATGAATGGATGTTGTACTTTGTCAGACACTTTTTCTGCATCTATTGAAATGATCCTATGTTTCTTATCTTTTCTTTTATTAATGTAGTGTATCATGTTGATTTATTTGCAAGTTTTGAACCACCTTTGCAACCCAGGAATACATCCCACATTATCGTGGTGAATGATTTTTTTAATGTACTGTTGGATTCAATTTGCTAGTATTTTATTGAGAATTTTTACATCCAGTTTCTTCAGCTATATTTGCATGTAGTTCTGTTCTTTAGTGGAGTCTTTATCCAGTTTTTGGCATCAGGGTAATGCTGGCCTCATAGAATGAATTTAGAAGTTTTCCTTTGCTTTGCTTTCTTTTCTTCTTCTTCTTCTTCTTCTTCTTCTTCTTCTTCTTCTTGGATAGTTTGAGAAGACTATGTATTATCCCTTCTTTCAATGTTTGGTAGAATTCACCTGTGAAGCCATCTGGCCCTGGGCTTTTATTTGTTGGGAGTTTTTTGACTACTGATCCAATTTCTTTGCTGGTTATTGGTCTGTTCAAGTTTTCTACTTCTTCCTGTTTCAGTTTTGGTAGTTTATGTTTCCATTTCTGCCAGGTTGTCCAGTTTGTTGGCATAAGTTTGTCATAATATTCCCTTATAATTGTTCATATTTCTGTGGCATTGGTTGTTATTTTTTCTCTCTCATTTGTAATTTTATTTGGTTCCTTTTTCTTTTCTTTTTGATAAGTCTGGCTAGAGGTTTATCAATTTTATTAATTTTTTCAAAGAACAATCTCCTGGTTTCATTGATCTGTTCTATTTGCTTTTTAAGCTTCTGTATCATTTATTTCTGCTGGCTTTAGGCCTCATTTTTTCTTCTTCTAACTCCTTTAGGTGTAAAAATAGGTTGTTTATTTGAGACTCTTCTTGCTTCTTGATTGAGGTAAGCCTGTATTGCCATATACTTTCTTCTTAGAACCACTTTTGCTGCATCCCAAAGGTTTTTGACCATTACATTTTTATTTTCACTTGTTTCCATGTGTTTTTTAAATTTCTGCTTTCATTTCCTCATTGACCCATTCATTGTTTAGTAGCATGTTGTTTAACCTCTGTGTATTTGTGGCCTTTACAAATTTTTTTGGAAAATTTGTGATTGACTTCTAGTTTCATAGTGTCATGGTCAGAAATGTTCATGGTATGGTTCCAATCTTTTTATATTTATTGAGGACTGATTTGTAACCTAATATGAGATCTGATCTGGAGAATATTCCATGTGCCCTTGTAAAGAATGTGTATTCTGCTGTTTTAGGATAGAATGTTATGAATATATCTGTTAAGTCCATCTGTTCCAGTGTGCCATTTAAAGTAATTTTCTTTTTTTGTTTTCTGTTTAGATGATCTGTCCATTCATATAAATAGGGTGTTAATCCCCCCACTATTATTGTATTATTATCAATGAATTCCTTTATGTTATTGTTTTATATATTTGGGAGCTCTCATATTGGGTGCATAAATATTTACAATTGTAATATCTTGTTGGATTACCTCTTTATTATAATACATGTGCCCTTCTTTGTCTCTTGCTACACTCTGTTTTAAATCATTTGTCTGATGTAAGTAATGTTACTCTGACTTTCTTTTGATATCAATATGTGTATTCAATGTTTCTTGATCCCTTCACTTTTAATCTGCATGTGTCTTCAGGTCTGAATTGAGTTTCTTGTAGGCAGAATATAGATGGGTCTTGTGTTGTGTATCCATTGTGACACCCTATGTCTTGATTGGAACATTTAGTCCATTTACATTCAAAATAATTATTGATAGATATGTATCTCAATGCCATTTAATTACTTGTTTTGTTGTCATTTCTGGAGATTCCTATGTTCCTTTCTTGTCTTTGTCACTTTTGGTCTCTCCTTTGCACTCAAAGAGTCACCATAGGAATTTTTGTATGGCTGGCTTATGGTCATGAACTCCTTTATTTTTTGTTTGTCTGGGAAACTTTATCTCCCTTTCCATTCTGAATCATAGCCTTGCTTGATATAGTATTCTTGGCTGCAGCTTTTTCCCATAAGCACTCTGAATATATCATGCTATTCTTTTCTGGCTTGCCAAGTTTCTGTGGAGAGATCTCTAGCTAGCCTCATGCTCTTGTGAAGTAAGACTTATGTCTTGCTGCTTTAGTATTTTTTCATTATTCATTTAGTATTATTTCATTATTCATCTCTGGTTGATTACTTTTTAAGTCTTTTATATCTGTGTTAAGGATCTCATTGATGTTTTCTATTCTTTTCTCAAGACCAGTGAATATCATTATTGTTGCTTTAAAATCTCCAGCAGTCATGCTACTGTTTTTGTTAGATCTCTGGTCATGGCCTTATCTTTGTTTGTTTGTTTGTTTGTTTGTTTTTCATTTGGGATAAAGTCCTTCATCTTAGCATTTTTTTTCAAATCTCTACCTTCTTCTTTGTGTTAGAAAAGTCAGTTATGACTTCTGCTTCTGAAAGTAATGGCCTTAGGTAGAGGAAGTCATGTAGTGCCCAAGGGCATGGCACTTCAGGGAGTGTCTGATGTGTGCTGTATTAACTCTGCTGTTGTGTTTTGGCTGCTCTACCTTTCAGGCCAATCATCTGCAGAGGCTTTCCTTGCCTGCTGTGGGCAGTACTGGTCCCTGGCCTGAATGTGGCAAGTTTTAACTAGCTGTGCTCTGGTCTGCTTGTGAAATGAGACCTGACATCACCTCCACCAGGATAGAAGCCTTACAGAACTCCTTGTTCAAGAGACATGGTGTGGGTACTTGTTTGTGCTGGTCTTCTGCAGGAGGGTCTTGTTATACCAGGACTGGCACAAGCTTCACTGAAAAGTGTAATCCCACCAGAATGAAGGGGTGTGGGGCTTGGGTATGCAAGTTAGGCAGCCAGTGTTGGCACTGTGCTGCTTGCCACAAGTGGCTCTGTGTTTATGCTGGAGATATGGTGGAGGCAGGATATGTTTATTTCCAGCTCCTTTGTCCCCAGAAAGGCATTTCCAAAAACACTGCCTCTCAAGGAAGCACTCCAAGAGGAGCAGTCTCCTGCCTGTGTGCCTCAGGCATTCTTCAAACTTTTGTTTCTAAGCTATTTGTCCCCAAGTTGTTTGCCTGCCTTCTCTTCAAGAACAGGGAAGTACCCTCTAGGCTCTATCCTAATCATGTTCACTGACCTTTAAATAAGCATTAATCTCTACTGCTTGTAAGAATTCACAAAATTCAGCCCCTGTCATATTCCAAGCCAATGGCTTTGGGGTAACATTCTCCTTGTATGCTCCCCTGTGTGCTCCTGTCTTTCACCTTTTTCTGCAACAATAGTTCCCTCCCTTCTGCAGCACCCATGATCCCTTTCTCCTCTAAACCATGTCTTCATACTTCCTACTTTCTTCAATGTGGCCTCTTCTCTCCCTTTAGTTGTAGAGTTTCTTCTGTCAGACTTCAGGTCAATTTGTGGGGCATTTTTGACTGATTTGATAATTATCTAGTTGTGCTCCTAGGACAAGACAAGGCTAGAGTCCTCTTACTCTACCTCCATCTTCCTCCTCCAGACCAGTTTCTTGCTTTTTTGTTTTTGTTTTTGTTTTGTTTTGTTTTTTTAACATTAAAATGGCTGGACACTCCTGAGAGAATTTAGAGTATTGGAACCCATAATTCATAAACAAGAGTTCAGAAAGCAATCAATTAATTACAAAAAAAAAAGACAATGTCCTCAGATAAACAGATCCTGAATAACATTGGGAAGCTTAAACAAAAGGAGGGACCTCAAATCCAAGAAGATGCTTTCAAAACCAAAAGGAAGAAGACTACTCACAGAATTGGAAAACACAAGGTGCTCAGATGTGTACATTAGCTCCTCAGAGGTTCAGCTTATTTGCATTCCACTTCTGACACCATGAAATATGTTTTTAAAAGAGAAAGTTAACTAATTCCTCTGAAGCCCATTGAAGTGGTGGTGGCTTCTCATTGGCTGAAGGCAAGGGCAGCCTGCTCTTGCCAGACCAAAAGGAAATCTTTCTTCCTGCTAAATGCTGTAACCTGTGATGAATGGTATGTGCATGAGAACCCTCCCTTCATGGCTTCCTCATACAAAGTTAGTTAGGTTTCCTTAGCATACCTTCACAAAATTGATCTAGAAATCCAGAGACATTCCAATAAAAATCCCATCAAGCTTGTAGGAGTGTGCATGTTAGTGCATGTGTTAGAATTTATCAAGGTAATTATAAAAGTTTTATGGAAATTAAAAGAACTTAAAAAGCCAAAACTACTTTTAAAGAAAAGTATACTACATTTTATTGCACTTTGTCTTATTGCATTTCACAGATACTGTTTTTTTTTTTTAACAAATTGAAGGCTTGTGGAAACCTTCATTGAAGAATTCATTGAGGAATTTGAGAAATTCAATAGGCATGACTCTTTCCAACAGCATTTACTCACTTCATGTCTCCGTGTCACATTTTAGTAATTCTTGCAATATAATGTATTCTCATTATATTTGTTATAGTGATCTGTCACCAGTGATTACCAATAATGAGAGCTCAGATGATAGTTAACATTTTTTAACAATAAAGTATTTTTTTAATTAAGATATATACATTGATTTTTGGCACATAAAGCTATTGCACAGTTAATAGACTTGTGCAGTATAGGGTAAATATAACTTTTATAGGGACTGGAAAACCAAAAAGTGTATTGATTCACTTTATTGCAATATTTGCAATATTATCCAGTGGTCTGGAACCCAATCTGCACTATGTACTATAAAGCTGCATTAATTAAGCTCGTGTGTTAATGACTTCAAAGAGACACAGATCAGTGCAACAGAATACAGATTACAGAAACAGATTATCTTTTCATCTCTCTCACCCTCCCTCTATATGTCTATATGTATGTGTACATAAATGCACACACACACACACACACACACACGCACACACACTGGATTTCTTTGTAGCAAAGATAACAAAGTAATTCCATGAGTAAAGCACTGTCATGCCAACAAATGGTTCTAGGAAAACTACGCTGTTACTCTGACAGAAACCCCAAACCTTTCATCATGCCATATAAAAATGCTAATTTGAAATGAATCTTTAAGCCAAACATAATTACTAAAGGCATAAAACTTACATATAGGGAAAATATAGGGAAAGTCTTCATGAACATATGTATAGAAATATTTTTAGGTGGGTGCAAAATTCACCAACCAAAAAAGAAAAACAAAAAATAAGTTGGACTTCATTGAAATTAACAAAATCTGATTTTTGAAAAGCGCTGTTAAGTAAAAAATCAAACCATAAGATTGGAAAAAATAGCATATGTGTATATATGATAAAATATCTGTATCAATAATTTAAAAAAATAGGCAAACTATGTTAGTCAACATTTTACGAAAGTAGATAATGACACAGATGTCTAATAAACACATAAAAAGACAATGTTTATCTTCAGAGAAACTATTTAAATCACAATTCCATTTAAATCACTACTACATATCCATCACAATAGCTAAAATTACAAAGACTGACATTATTAAATATTGGCCAAGATTTGGAGCAAGTGGAACTCCCATGCATTGCGTGCAGGTATATGAAATTATACATTTTGGAAAACATTTTAGTAAATTCCTAAAGGTAAGAGTACTCTTACTATAAGACCCATACAAACCACTCCTAGGTGTTTACCTCCAAAGAAATTATGTATGTCCAAAAAAAGACTTCTGCATAAATTTTTACAGTAACGTTAGTCATAGTAGAAACTGGAAAAAATACCCTGATACCCATTAGTTGAATAGATAAAGAAATTTTGATATTTTAAATAGGGGTATATTATCCAGCAATAAAAAAACGAGACACTAACAAACATACAATATATATGAAACTCAGAAACATTATTCAGGGTGAAACATAATAGAGTGCATCCTGGATGTGGCTGTTGATGTAAAATTATAGTACAGATGACAATGTAGCAATAGAGATCAGATTGACGGCGCCTGGGTCAAGTAAGATGAAATCTGGAAAAGGACATAATAAGTGATTTTGAGATGTTGGAGATATTCTGTATCTTGACCAGGTTAATTATTACATAGGTATAATAAATGTGTAATATGATAATATCTTACTTTACAACTTAATATTGTCTCATTCCATGGTATGTAATTTATACTTTCATAGGACTGATTTATGAAAAACACAGATGAGTGCTATTTACTCTAATATTCCATAAGAGAGAATAAACACACAGTGATATATATGCCTAAGATATATGCCAAAAACAGAGATATTTGCCATTTCCAATGGCATAATCTGATACTATCGTGGATTAAGGTACATTAATGAATGTACAAGAAGTCACAAGGAAACTGTGCAATTGGTGTAGCAGTCCAGAGATATTCGCAATTGACTTAGTACACGAGCAATGTGAAGATTTTCACACATGTCCTGCATTCAACAATCAGCAGGCATCATATAAAAATTCATATCCTCTCCAAATTCCTATAAAAGTCAGGATATCAGATACCTATATTCTTAATATATTCCTACACATATACACACACACATACACACATATATCTTTCAAATATGTGTATGTATTTATATATGTATATATCTAATTATATATGCATTTATTAACATATATGTCATGAGGTAAATATAGTTTTTATATATTTGTGTATTCATCTAGGTGTATATATACATTTCTGAAATATGTATATATACACACACATCCCTGTGTGTATTTATATATATATAAACTATGTAAATACATAATCTTTGATATACTTGCATATATATATGTATAAAGATAAGTATATCAGTGAAAATATTCATGTATCTTGATATATTTATTAAAACATGATTTTTATATAAAATTTACACATCATTATATATAGTATATATATATATTCTTTCATTCTCTATTATATTGATATGTATTGTAAAATGATAAACTGAGGCACATTACATGTGGAAGAGTTTATCTGCACAAACAACCCTTCAAATAAGGCAGTGACAAAACCCAAATGGTTAGGGATATACAGTGGAGAGATAAGCCAGAGGTTTTTATAGAGAAGATGCAAAAACAAAGCAAGGCGATTATTTAATTGACTACAGTTTAAATGGTTGCCGTTTTGGGGAAAATATTTGTCTAAAAATGGGATAATGGATTAAAGGAGGTAAATTAGAGAGATGAAGGAGGCCAACTCTAAGAAATAGAAGGGAGAACATTAGCATACTCTATCACAGAATAAAATGGCTTCAGGATTTCCATATATAAAATATAAAAAATGTAGACAGGTATTTAACACCTTATGTAAAACTGTTTCATGTACTTTTTGACAGGAAATTTTATGTAAACAATTTGAAGTTTAAAATGATCATGCAATGGCAATGTACAAACAGAAGTAAATCAGAAAAAAAAATAGAGGAAAATAAACTTTTATGCAAAGAATTTTCCAACCAAAGGTAGTTTTAATTGTAATGGAATTACTGTCATTACTGATTTTTCATTTATCTTTACCATTAGGCTTGTATATAACACCTTCCGCATATAGCAGTGTATATTAAGTTGATAGTCACTTAAGTTTGAACCCATTCTTTCCTCTTTCCCCACATTTAAGGTATATGGTGTCATACTTTACATTCTTTTATTTTGTGAATCCCTTGACTTTTAAAGATATACATATTTTCATTGCTTTTGTGCTTTCTACTTTCCTTACTCCTACTTATGGTCTTTCCTTTCCACTCAAAGAGCCCTCTTTAACATTTCTTGAAGGAGTCTTTTGGTGGTCATAAATTCTTTTAATATTTGTTTGAGAAACTCTTGGTCTCTCCTTCTATTCTGAATGATAGCCTTGTTGGATAGAGTATTCTTGGCTGCAGATTTTTTTCCTTTCAGGACTTTGAATATAACACAGAAAAGTGCTGAAAACTCAGCTAATAGCCATATGGGGTTTCCCTTGTATGTAACTGTCTTCTTTTATATTGCTGCTTTCAAAATTCTCTCTTTATCGCTATTTTTCAAATTACTATGTGTTTTGGTGTGGACCTCCTTGGGTTGATTTTTTTGGATTATCTCTGTGCCTTTTGGATCTAGATTTCTGTTTCCGTCCCCAGATTCAGACAGTTTTCAGTTATTATTTGTTCAAATACGTTTTCTGTCCCCTTCTCTCTTTCTTCTCCTCCTGGGATTGCTATAATGTGAACGTTATTATACTTGATAGAGTTACTGAATTCCCTAAGTCTTTCTGGGTAGTTTTTTTCCTCTTACCTACTTGGCTTGGTTGCTTTCCATTGCTCTGTCCTCTAGGTCACTGATTCACTTTTCTGCTATTTCTAGTCTACTCTTTATTCCATCTAGTATAATTTTAATTTCATTTATTTATTCTTCATCTCTAATTGGCTTTTTTAAATCTTTTTTTAAGGGTCTCAAAGTTGTCTTCCACTTTTTTCTCAAGTCCAATGAGTATCTTTATGATCATTGCTTTAAATTCTCAATCAGGCATATTGCTTATTTCTGTTATCCTTAGGTCTTGCTATGATTTTGTTCTATTTTTTTTCCGATTTTGGACACATTCCTCTGTCTCCTCATTTTTTTATAACTCTCTGTGTCTGTTTCTCTGCATTAGGAAAAGTTGAAAACATCTCCTGCTCTTGAACACAGTGATCCTATGAAGAAGGGATCCTGTGGTGCCCTGCAGTGTAATGTCCTCTGTTCACTAGAACCAAGTGCTTCAGGAGTGTCTCCTATGTGTGTTGTATGTACCCTGCTATCATGATTGGACTGCATCTCCCTTCAGTCCAGTCATCTGCAGTGTCTCTCTTTGCCTGTTGTGGGCAATCTTTGGTCTCTATGGTGTTAGTGAGCCAATCTGGGGCTGCCTTAGGCTTGATTTGAGTTAGAACAGGCATTTGTCAGAGATGCAGTAGCACCAAACTTCAGGGCACTTTCCCTGTGTTGTCCCCTGAAAAGCTTTCATTGGTGGGTGGAGCCAGCAGTCAGACCAGGTGTCTGTCCCCATCCCACTCCTGAGGCTACTGGAGTGTGCGGTTATCTTTCCCTTACTTGGGAAAGGTGTCACTTTGGAGTAATGCTGACCTGTGTCAGGGCTGCTTGCTAATTGCCAGGCTTGTAGCACGGCCTTGGATGAACTCTGGGCAAGAGCATATTTGATGGGATGGATTCACCAAATTGCAGAGGGGTGAGACATGCAGTGGTAGCAAGTTAGCTAGTTAGTGTCAGTGCTACACTGGTTTCAGCTAGTGGCCCTGTGTTTTTGCTGGGTCATGGGGCAGGGAAATGGAGCTTGCCAGCTTCTTAGTTCCTAGAGGAGTCTCCTAAAAATCTGTGCCCTTGAAATACATGCTCTTAGATTAGCAAAAAGTTCTCTTTCCTGTGTGCCCCATGTGTTTTTCACACTGCTGTTTCTATGCTGTATCTCTGCAGGGCTAATTTTTGTGCTCTCTCTTTAAGGCGAGGGACTCAATTTCCCCTCACCTCCTGGCTTTCCCAGAGCTGATCCTGCTGATTTTTAAAACTCCAGGCTTTAAGTCCTACTGGTTGTAAGAACTGATGAAAATCAGCCCGTCTGGTTTCAAAGCCAAATGTCATGGGGATTCATCTTGTCCGTGAGGGCTCCCCAGTGCAAGAGTCTGCTTCTCTCTCCTCTCCATGCCTGCAGGCTCCTCCTTCCTATTGACAGTCCTGTAGGTCCATTTAGCTACCCACAACATCTACACCCTTCCTGCACTCTTCATCGCAGTCTCTTCTCTTCATTTAGTTGTGACATTGGCTCTGTACATCTTAGTTATTTCTGAGTTCTTTACACTGATGTTAGTATTATCTACTTGTATCTGTGGGATAAGGTGAGGCTAGAGTCATCCCATTCTGCCCTCTTTCCAGCAATCCTCAGACCCTTGACCCTTGATTCAAAGAGTTGATACCTTGGCTAACATCCTCAGCCCTGGCCTTGCGGTTAGGGTGACACAGAGGAAGGAACCAGCTGAAGATTTAGGAGGGGACAGATAGGGATCACGGAGTTACAGGAAATTGCTCTCCAGGAAGATCCTGGTCCTGCTTGGAGACAAAAAGAAGATATTGAGGGAGGAGTCCTCTTACCCAGGCAGGTGTGAAGTGTTCCAAGCTCATAGAGCAGTAAAAAGAGAAAGAAGTAGGCTGGGCCATAGTGCACCCAGCATGGCCAGGGCTGAGGTCCATTGGGCAGCTTTGAGGTTTGTGGGCAGTAGTACTCAGGTGTCCACCACACTGTCCTTGTCTCTTTGAGTAAAGACTGCATTGTTTTCAACTCATGCTGGCCCACCCTTAGGGCTCCCAGGTAGCTTGTCAGCTGCCATACGTGGAGGGAGAGAAGGCAACAGACACAAGCTTATGCCTTTGCACACAACTTATTTGTTCTGGTTAAGTTGTCATTGATTAAACTCTTCAGTAGTGACATAGGGGTAAATGAGTATGATTTGCTTTTCTGTTGAAGTTCTTGGTAATTACTATTCTACGTGTCATGTTTTTCTGGCATGTTTTATTTGCTCTGGTGGAGAAAAAAGGAAAAAAACATTTTTTATAAGAAATTTTCTACTTAAATCGTACTACTGCCGACTTAATTTAGTATCTCTGCAAATAAGGAAAAATCAAGAATATTGTATTTGATCTTTGATAAGGCAATCAAAAAGCACTTTTCATCAACTGTGTGCCTATCCTTACAGTAATTAGATTGTAATCAGTTGAAGAAAGGGAAAGGAAACTTTAAAATGCAACCCAAGGGGTGCCTGGGTGGCTCAGTCGTTTGGGCGTCCAACTTTGGCTCAGGTCATGATCTTGCGGTTTGTGGGTTTGAGTCCCGCGTCAGGGTCTGTGCTGACAGCTTGGAGCCTGGAGCTTGCTTTGGGTTCTCTGTCTCCTTCCATCTCTGCCTTTCCCCCACTTGTGCCCTCTCTCTCTCTGTCTATCAAAAATAAATAAATGTAAATTTTAAAAAAATTTAATGCGACCCAAGTGTTTTGTTAACAGTTACTCTAAGCACTTGCAGGGAAACTGCAGAGGTGGGGGACGGAGGGGCAGCAAGGCAAACAGGAAATGTGTCTTGGCTGGAAAAGAGCATGCAATTTTCTTTAAATATTCTAAGAGAAATCTTAAATCACACATGTCCAAGACCCAACTGACCTCCACCCACCTCTCTCCTATACTTTCTTTTATCCCACTACACCCTATTACAAGGATGAATTGTGCCAATAGTTGCAATGTTAAAGTCCAGTCAGGCTTAAAACTTGGATCTGCTAAGTGGTAGTGTACATGGGATCCTCATAAATTATTAAAATAAGGCAGGCCAGTAATTATAATGACCCAAAACAAGTCACAATAAGGATGTGGTAAAGTTATGGTAGAATCATCCTGATATATTTTTTTTTGCCACACAAGTGACCACTAAATTATACAACTGAATGTGTTTAGTATTTTCCATATATTCACAGATATGTGAAGCCATCACCACAGTCTATTTTAATTGCATCATCTCAAAAGGAACCCTGTACCCTTTAGCTATCACCCCACCCCTCACCCCAGCTTTTCATCCCCACTTAACCCAGCCGAAAATAACCACCACCCTTTGTCGCTATAGATGTCCCCATTCTGGATATTTCATACAAATGAATAACATATGGGTTTTGTGATTAGTTTTACTTACTTAGCAGAATGGTTTCAAAGGTTCGTTCATGTTGTAGAGGTATCAGTGTTTTGTTCCTTTTTATGGCTGGATAATATTCCATTGCATGCATAGATCACTATTCATACAATGTTTATCCATTCATCAGTTGATGGACATTTGGAAAAGGAATCTCTTAGCCTCTGTGGTGAGGTACCCCCAACCCTGAACCAGGAGCATCCTTGTTTATTGAGGGAGACTCTGTAGGTTCTCATTAGATTCCAGCTAGGTTGATGGCTCCCTTATCCACGTACAACACTTTGAGGTGCACTTTGAGAAGTGCACTCATCTTAGTAAGAGGGAGATGGGGAGGGGGATCCTGAAGCAAGAAAATATTACCCAGTAAAGCTCATCCCCAGCAAAAGAGGAGGAGCAAGTCTATCTTCCCCAAAGGACAATAATATATCCTAGATCCCAAGTTACATGAGGCCACAGAATTCTCACCTGGAGACACAACAGTTATCTATGATCAGAAACACAGCTGGAGCAATTCCCTGGAGATGGAATGGATGTTAGTGTCTATCTGGGGGTTCATTCTGGGGCTGGCCTTACCTGGCAACATTTCCTCTCAATATCCCTAAGCCTGGAAGGGATAGAGCAGGGAATCACGGGCAGTTGGGAGAGGTGTGGGCTGTGGGGTGTCCTCAGTGAATAAGGAATGTTCACATCTGGGGATGTGACAACTTCTCTGGTTCAAAAGTTGCTTATTTTCCCATAAAGGATCACAACATGTAGAAGAATCAATAGACACAAAACTACATACTTTCACTCTCAGGATTTATTTTTGTTTGTGAAGTTGAAAAGCTTTAAGCCATAACAAAAAGAGAGAATAGGTTTTTTTTTTTTTTTCATTCTTGAATCAGGTCAATTAATGGTTAGCATCTTGGTAATATCCTTTTTCCAACCTATGGCTTTTTGACATTGTTTAGTCACTGTTGTAAAACAAATACAGAAAGAGATATGCTAAATTTTAATTGTTAATAAAAGTGATCTCATTTTACTAGACAACTAGAGGTATAGCAAATCATTGGTATATGAGACACTGATTATAGTGTCACAATCTAGACCTGTGTTTCACAAAATGTGTAAACCTGTTTTTTTTCCTAAGTTGTCTGTGATAGCCACAGTAAAAGGAAATATTAAAAGTCATATTCACAAGCATTATATTTACACAGTTTCTACACTTCACATGGATAAAAGAAAGTCACCAGCAAGGAAACAGAGAGGAAAAGAACAGTAGAATATGTGAAGAAATAAGTAACTACTAATTTGTCTATTTTTATCTTCAGAGGAAGAGTATTTCAAGAAATCCTCTGTGCCTTTCCAACAGGTGACCCATACACATACAGTTGGAGTTGATTCACTAGCCTCCAGTTCTTACTGAGTCTGACTTTTTCCCTAAATATGTAAAAAAGCCAACCATATCATGCTGAATCCCTCCCTTACTACTTCAAAAATACTTTATATGAGAAATACTTTCTCGTGTGTGAGAAAACATGCTCCTCATCATGGCATGCCAAACATTTGTCTTGGTTCACAATTATCCATGTAGATTTTCTCTTGCAACATTCATAAATTTTAATATAAATTTAAAATGTAATAAAAGCATACATTTGAAAACAGGTCTGTGTTTACATTTAACCTTGCTTATCTTGCTGCTTTATCAATAAACGTTATTTAAGCACATTTTCTTACACTTTATATTGAAGCTGCCAGTTCATTCTGTTGGTATCCTTCAAAATTTATTCCTAAAACCTTTACTACCCCTGGTCTGAGGTACCAACCTTTCCCTCCTGGATTATTACAGTAGTTTCTCCACCAACTGGTTTCTCCACTTCTCCTCTTGCCATCATACAAACTATTTTCAACAAATCACTCTTTTTTTAATTTATTTATTTTAACAAACCAGCCTTTTACAGTGGAAGTCTTGAACATTAATCTTCCAGTGATTTCCTCTCAGAATAAAACACAGCCCTCAACACTTCCCACAGCCTAAAAGAGTTTTACTGTCTGACCTACTCACGACCACAGTCCCCTTGGTAACTCTGCTCCAGCTAAACTGACATCACTGTTAATCATCCAACATTTCTGACTTATTTTTTCATTGGATCATTCACATGCTTGGAAAACTCCTGCCTAGATATATGCATGGCGACCTCTGCCAACTCTATGCCTCTGTAAGGAGTTGATTTACAGCCGGAATGGAAAAGCTCTATCTTTATCTCTAGGAAAGCCTGGATGCTTGGTTTCACTTTTTGCCAAGACATTGGCAGTGGAATTTATAATGGACTGTTTAAAATGTAAAGGAACCTTGAGGCCTTGTGCATGAGATATCTCTCCGGTGCCCATTTTTGCCCACACTCTCTCTTGCACTGTATCCTTTACATTTAAATAAAAGTCCCATGTGAACTGAACCTGGGAATTCAAGTACCTCCTTTTAAATAAATAAACTGAGTCAATACTTGCAACTTCCTCCAAAACTTTGTTTACACATCTCTTGCTGAATAGGGCCCACTCATTCAATTATATTTGAAACCAATATCCACCTCCTCCCTCACCACCAACTCTCCCAACTCTCCCTACTGAGAAATAAGAATATTTTACATGGAGGATAGTAGTTAGTGTTTTGTTTGTTTTGGTGGCAGATAGGGAAACAGAGATCCATTGACTTAACTCTCCATCAAGGTCAGATAAGGAGGAATGGCTGATTAGTAATTGGATGAACTCTTGTTTTCATTCATGGTTGAATTTTTAATTCTTCCATTTACTCCCAGTGATAGGTCTAAAATGTAAAATATTATGATTTCTTTATGTATATGACTTATACATTTGAATATATACATACATATTCAGATATGTCAGATATATTCAGTTACATCTGTATATATATATATATATGTATGTACACATACAGAAAATATACAGATAGATATATTGAATCTATACAAATGCCAATGTTACCCCTTCTCATAGTAAAGAATTTGTCTCTCTTCTCTGGAGGGACAATGCATTTATCATTTTGCTTGACATCTAATTGGTCCTCAGTAAATGTAAATTTCATTTCCCTTCACCAGGCATACCTCATGCTACATGTGTCAAAATTTTGTGTGTGTGTGTGTGTGTGTGTGTGTGTGTGTGTTGTTGCTGTGCTTTTGTTTCGTTTTGGGGGATTTTTTTGAGAGTGAGAGAATGCACAAGCAAAGGAGGGGAAGAGGGAGGAGAAAGAAAATCTCAAGCAGACTCTACTCCCAGACCAGAGCCTGAAGTAGGGCTCAATCTCACGACCATGAGATCATGACCTGAGCTGAAATCAAGAGTTGGACATTTAATTGACTAAGCCACCCAGATGTCCCCAGATGTTGAGTTCTTTAAGAGTTAATCCTTGGATTCTGGTTGTCTTGAATGAAACTCCAGCTTCAAAATTTACTAAAATTCTGTACACATGGATAATTATTTAAATTTTTCATGTTTGTTTCCTCATTTCTAAAATAAGGCTAACAATAACTGTGGAGGCTTAGTGAGGAAAAAATATAAATGCTGGGAGTCAATCTGTGTAAATCTATCAAATTAGAACCTTAAATGTGGGAGCAGGATGCATGATGGCTTATAAATATTTTAAGAACATATTTAAAATCTCTTTAAAGTCATTTCTTATTACCAAAATGTTGCTTGATAAATCTCTGGCTAATATTAGTTAACATTAAATATTTATAAGTTAATATAAAACAAAATTATTGGGGCGCCTGGGTGGCTTGGTCGGTTGAGCGTCCGACTTTGGCTCAGGTCATGATCTCACGGTCTGTGAGTTCGAGCCCCGTGTCGGGCTCTGTGCTGACAGCTCAAAGCCTGGAGCCTGTTTCAGATTCTGTGACTCCCTCTCTCTTTGCCCCTCCCCTGTTCATGCTCTGTCTCTCTCTGTCTCAAAAATAAATAAATGTTAAAAACAAAAAAAAACAAAAAAAAACAAAAAACAAAATTATTAAATGTTTTTAGTCTTTTTTTTAGTATATGATATTGATAAATAGCAATCACGATGAAGGAATATGGAATAATAGTTTTTTTACACTGAGGTATTAAATTTTTAAAACTATTTTATGAATTATATCATTTTCAATTTTATTCCTTCAATTTACCTTTAACTTGATGACTGGTTGCTGTTACGATTGTTGTCTTCTGATATAGATCTGTGAAAAAGAAATAGCATTAATTAGGGTTAGAAACCATTGTGATTTTATGTTTTTCTCTCTTTTGGAGTATAGTTGACACACAACGTTACATTAATTTTAGGTGTACAACTTAGTGACTTGACAAGTGTATACATTATGCTATGTTCACCACAAATGCACCTACCATCTGTCCTAGTACAGCACTATTACAATGTCAGTGACTATATTTTCTATGCTGTGTCTTTTATTACCATGACTTATTCATGCCATTAGTAAAAGTCTACATCTTCTCTCCCATTTTCCCATTTTCTCCAACCCTTCAACTCCACTCCCCTCTGGCAACCATTAATTTGTTCTTTGTATTTATAGGTCTGATTCTGCTTTCTGTTTGTTTATTCATTATTTTTTCCACTTATAAGTGGACTCATGAAATTTGTCTTCTCAGTCTGACTTATTTCATTTAGTGTAATATCTTCTAGGTATTTTCTTTTTAGTTTTACTGTTTTCCACAATACCTGCACCTATTTACATTCCCACCAAGAGTGCACAAGGTTTGTTTTTTTCTTTCTCTACATATTTGCCAACACTTGTCATTTCCTGTTTTTTTGTTTTGTTTGGTTTTGTTTTGATTCTAGCCATTATGACAGGTGTAAGGCCATATCTCATTGTGGTTTTGATTTACATTTCCCTAATGATTAGTGATGTTGAACATCTTTTCATTTGTCTGTTTACTATCCGTATATTTTCTTTGGAAAAATATCTATTCAGGTTCTCTGCCCTTATTTTAACCAGATTATTTGCGGTGTTTTTTGGTATTCAATTGTATAAATTCTTTATGTATTTTAGATATTAATCACTTATCTAATATATCATTTAGAAATGTCTTCTCCCGTTCAATAGGTTGCTTTTTTGTTTTCTTGATGGTTTCTGTCACTGTGCATAAGCTTATTTTGGTGTAGTCTCAATAGTTTATTCTTGCTTTTATTTCCTTTGTCTGAGGAGACATATCTAGAAAAATGTTACTACGATCAATGTCAAAGAAATTACTGCCTATGTTTTCTTGTAGGATTTTTATGGTTTCAGGTCTCATATTTAGGTCTTTAATCCATTTTGTTTTTTGTGCATTGTATAAGAAAGTGGTCTGGTTTTATTCTTTTACATGTAGCTGTCCAGTTTCTCCAGCACCATTTGTTGCAGATACTTTTTCTCATTGCATATTCTAAGAGAATCCTTGGTTGCAGATTAATTGTCCATATAATTATGGGTTTATTTCTGTGCTCTTCATTTTGTTCCATTGATTGATGTGTCTATTTTTGTGATAACACCATACTGTTTTGATTACTACAGCTTTGTAGTATATCTTGAAATCTGGGATCGTGATACCTCTAGCATTGTTCTTCTTTCTCAAGATTGATTTGACTATTTGTGGTCTTGGGTGGTCCTATAAAAATTTTAGTGTTTGTTCTAGTTCTGTAAAAAATGCCACTGGTAATCTGACTGGGGTTGTATTTAACCTGTAGTCAGCTTTGGGTAGTATGGATATTTTAACAATATTAATTCTTCCAATCCATGTACACAAAATATCTTTCCATTTGTGTTATTTTCAATTTATTTCATCAATGTCTTTTAGTTTTCAGAGTAAAGTTCTTTCACTTCTTTGGTTAAGTTTATTCCTAGGTATTTTATTCTTTTTGTTCCAATTGCATATGGAGTTATTTCCTTAATTTCTCTTTCTGCTACTTCATTATTATTGTATGTAATCACAACTGATTTGTGTATATTAATTTTGTATACTTCAACTTTGCTGAATTCATTTATTAGTTATAACAATTTTTTGGTTTAGTCTTTCGGCCTTTCCATATATGGTACCCTGTCATTTGCAAAGAGTGACAATTTTACTTTTTCCTTACTAATTTGGATTAAAAACTTTTTTGTTGCTGTTGTCTAATTGTTATGGCTAGGACTTCCAGTACTATGTTGACAAAAGTGGCAAAAGTGGATGCCTTGTTGCTAAGCTTAGAGGAAAAGTTCTCAAAGTTTCATCTTTGAGTATGATATTAGGTGTGGGTTTTTCATATATGGTCTATGTTGAGGTATGTTTCCTATAAATCCACTATCTTAAGAGGGTTTTGATGGAAACTTTATATCATTATTTTATCTTTATTTTCACTAGTGAGAAACAGAGACATTTTCCGTCCACATAGAATAATGAGACGCATTTATCTTTACTTCTGCATTCTTTTTCCTGAATATCCATGGAGCAAAACTGTGACTTGTGTTGGTGATATGGTAAAGAAAAAAATCTGTGTGTAAGTGAAATAAGTTAGAGAAAAACAACTACCATACTATCTCACTTACGTGTGGAATCAAATTAAAAAAAAACATAACAAAACAAAAGCAAACCCATAGATAATCAGAACAAATTGGTGATTACCAAAGTTGGGGTTGTGGGATAAGTAAATGAGTGAGGGAGGGAAAAGGTAGAAACTTCCTAGTTATAAAATAAATCATGAATGTATAAGGTATAACATGGTGGTAATAATAAAGTATTGCATATTTGAAACTTGCCAAGACAATAGATCTTAAGTCTTCATCACAAGAAAATAACATTCTGTAACCATGTATGGTGACAGATATTAACTAGATTTATTTTGGTGTCCATTTCAAGTAACTGAGTTCTAATTTTAGAAACAGATGAGCAATATTAAATAAGTGTAAAATGGGCATTGTCATCTGTATTCTCCTTTTCCTATCATGTTTTTTAAACATTTTTCTCACCTTCTACCTCTTTAATTCACAAAATTTCCTTCTCTATCTCTATTAATCTCCTTGGCACAAGTGAATGTCAATGTCAAAAAAAAAAAAAGGAAAAAAATGAGATTGGTTAGGTAGTAGACAAGCAAGTATAGCAAACATGGCTTTCGTTACCGCTCTATTAGTCTCTAACTCTATTAATTTCCTTGACACAACTGAATGTCAATGCCAAAAAAACAAACAAAAGGAGATTGCTTACGTAGTAGACAAGCATGTGTAGCAAACATGGCTTTCAATTTGAGAGGCACTGTGAATTTACTAAGTACCTTTGGTTATTTCTGGACTTATAAGAAAAGGAATGACTACTTGAAATCTGAAAAACTGTGGTATATAACAAGCCTCAATATTTATAAATCCTAACCAAATTCATCCAAGATCCAAATTCAACATTTTTAAGGCCTACTTATTGTATTCTGAGTTACATTTTAGTTATTCCCCAAATGGATTTTAATATTAATTTTTAAAAATAATAGATTTACTTACTCTCCACTTACTGTTTCCACTCTGTTCCAAAATCTTATTTTATTCCATTTAAGAGCAATAATGGCAATTAAAATAAGGAAAGATAGAAAAATGTAGAAACTGATTAAGAGGCCATTTTTTTCAGGAGCAGCATGTCGTTTTGCAGGTATGTTTTGACCTTTCTCTGAAAACACGAGAATATATTTTAACATTTTCAAAACTGAAACTCAAAGTTTATTAGTAATTTCAATTATAAAAATTTTGGATTCAAATAATACAGTCATAGAATAAACAATATATATTTTAAAATGTTTTAAAAACTAAAAACATTTTTAAAATATTAAAAAAATAAAAATGTTTTCCAGTATTCTGTGACTATGCCCCGAAGTGGTTATATATTTTTAGAAGCTCAATATTAATATAAACTTGTATTTAATCTTTAGGTATATTTTTAATCTTTATGTGTTGTATTTGAACATATTTTTCTATTATATTCCCTTTTATGAACTGCTACTTAAAACATATTAAACTGATATTAATATCTACTAAATTTTTAAATTTAAAAATTAGAGTAAGGGTGCCTGGGCTGCTCAGTTGGTTAAGCGTCTGACTTCAGCTCAGGTCATGATCTAGCAGTTTGTGAGTTCAAACCCCGCTTTGGGCTCTGTGCTGGCAGCTTGGAGCCTGGAGCCTGCTTCGGATTCTGTGTCTCCCTCTCTCTCTGCCCCTCCCCCACTTATGCTCTGTCTCTATCAAAAATAAAATGTAAAAAAAAATTAAAAATTACAGTAAAAAGAAAGAACTGTTAAAAATGATTTGATAAAAAAATTATTGCCATTACTGGTGCTTACTTTTATTTAAAAGTTTTTTTGTTCCCTTTTTATTTAATTTCCTTTTTTTACTTAAGTATAATCAACATATAGTGTTACATTACTTTCAAGTGTACAATATAACAGGTGGGTGCTGTTTCAGGGACATAGTTGGAGAGAGTAAGGTGTTAAGACTGATTGCATGTATACATGTCTGAATGCAATGAAGGCTTCCACATAAACTTAGATTTTGGTGGCCAGTGCAGAGATCTATTTGTCTTGTGACCACCAAGCAAGCCTCATAAGGAAGACTGTGGATGAAAGGCAGAGATACAGCACTGCCTCACGGCCTCTGTGACTGAATCAGGATGTTGAATAACTGTAGAAATACTCAAGACTCCAGAGTTGCACCAAAGATGACTGGGAACCAATGTAAATAATTCCGGGGAGTGGCTGAAGGCAATGAAATGTGGAGGTGCTTCTACAACTGTAGAGTTCCCTCTAAAGAACAAAAAAACCAGGACCAACATGGTGGAGAAGTAGGGGGACCCATACTTCCCACATCTTTCAAAGAAAGAAGTGCAGAAGCCAAAGGACTTTTAACCCCAGAGCCTTGGAGGAAAAGAGACTGAATCTAACTGGACGAAAATGGGAAAAATGGAGAAAAGGGCTACTCCAAGAAACAAATCAAAGCACACTTGGTGGAGGGTCCAAAATATCACTATGAGTAGGGTAATAAAATAACCAAAGTCACAAAAAGAGAGCAAGTAACAATCTCCAAAGAAAACACCTCCTGAAGGGCCAGGCCTTGGATAGTGTATGACCATCCTATAATATAGCAGTGTTTGCAGGTACAGAGCACACAAGTTTTTAAAATGCACAAGGGACAGAAAACTAACCAAAATGACTAAACGGAAGAATTCTCCTCAAAAGAAATTCCAGGAAGGAGAGACAGCTAACGATTTGATCAAAAATGATTTAAGCAACATAACTGAACAAGAATTTAGAATAATAGTCATAAAATTAATTGCTAGGCTTGAAAAAAAGCATAGAGGACAGCAGAGAATATATTGCTACAGAGATCAAGGGACTAAAAAAATAGTCATGATGAACTAAAAATATGCTATAAATGAAGTGAAAAATAAGATGGAGGCAACCACAGCATGGATTGAAAAGGCAGAGGGGAGAATAGGTGAATTAAAAGATAAAATTATGGAAAAAGAGGAAGCTGAGAAAAAGAGAGACAAAAAAAATCCAGGAGTATGAAGGGAGAATTGGAGAACTAAGTGACGCAATCAACAGAACAATATCCATATCATAGGAATTCCAGAAAAATAAGACAGAGAGAAAGAGGCTGAAGGTGTACTTGAACAAATCATAGCTGAGAATTTCCCTGATCTGGGGAAGGAAACAGGCATTGAAATCCAAGAGGCACATAGAACTCCCTTCAGATGTCACTTGAATTGATCTTCATATCATAGTGAAACTGGCAAAATACAAGAATAAAGAGAGAATTCTGAAACCAGCTAGGGATAAATGGACCTTAACAATCTTCATGTGATGAACAGGAAAAATATGCAGCCAAGAATCCTTTATTCAGCAAGTCTGTCTTTCAGAATAGAGAGATAAAAGTTTTTCCAAACAAACAAAAACTGCAGGAATTCATCATCACTAAACCAGCCCTACAAGAGATCCTAAGGGGGACTCTGTGAGTTTAATGTTGCAAGGATCACAAAGTACCAAAGACATCACTAACAAGCATGAAACCTACAGATATCACAATGACTCTAAACCCATATTTTTCAATAATAACACTGAATGTAAATGGACTAAATGCTCCAATCTAAAGACATAGGGTATCAGAACGAGAAAAAAAAAAAAAAAAACAAGACCCATCTATTTGCTGTCTACAAGAGACTCATTTTAGACCTGAGGACACCTTCAGATTGAATGTGAGGGGATGGAGGGAACTATCTATCATGCTACTGGAAGTCAAAAGAAAGCTGGAGTAACCATAATTATATCAGACACACTAGACTTTAAATTAAAGGCTGTAACAAGAGATGAAGAAGGGTATTATATAATCATCACAGGGTCTATCCATCAGGAAGAGCTAACGATTATAAATGTCTATACACCGAATACGGGAGCCCCCAAATATATAAAACAATTAATCACAAACATAAGCAACCTTATTGATTAGAATGTGGTAATTGCAGGGGACTTTAATACTCCACTTACAACAATGGATAGATCATCTAGACAGAGAATCCATAAAGAAACAAGGGCCCTGAATGATACATTGGACCAATGGACTTGACAGATGTGTTTAGAACTCTGCATCCCAAAACAACAAAATATATTTTCTTGAGTGTGCATGGAACATTCTCCAAGATAGATTACATACTGGGTCACAAAATAGCCCTTCATAAGTATAAAAGAATTGAGATCATACCATGCACACTTTCAGACCACAATGCTATGAAGTTTGAAATCAACCACAGGAAAAGTCTGGAAAACCTCCAAAAACCATGGAGTTTAAAAAAACGTCCTACTAAAGAATAAATGGGTCAACCAGGCAATTAGAGAAAAAATTTTTTAAAATATGGAAACAAATGAAAATGAAAATACAACACCAAATGCTTTGGGATGCAGTGAAGGCAGTCCTGAGAGGAAAATACATTGCAATCCAGGCCTATCTCAAGAAACAAGAAAATCCCAAATACAAACTCTAACAGCACACCTAAAGGAAATCGAGGCAGAACAGCAAAGACACCCCAAACCCAGCAGAAGAAGAGAAATAATAAGGATCAGAGCAGAAATAAACAGTGTAGAATCCAAGAATGGCAAAAAAAAACACAAAAAAACAAAAAACAGTAGAGGAGACCAAGGAAGCCAAGAGTTGGTTTTTTGAAAAAATAAACAAAATTGATAAGCCTCTTGCCAGGCTTCTTCAAAAAGAAAAGGGAGGTGACCCAAATAGATAAAATCATCAATGAAAATGGAATTCTTACAACCAATCCCTCAGAAATACAAGCAATTATCAGTGAATACTATGAAAAATTACATGCCAAAAAACTGGATAACCTGGAAGAAATGGACAAATTCCCAAACACCCACACACTTCCAAAACTCAAATGGGAAGAAATAGAAATTTTGAACAGGCCCATAACTAGTGAAGAAATTGAATTATCAAAAATCTCCCAACAAATAAGAGTCCTGGACCAGATGGCTTCCCTGGGGAATTCTGCCAGACATTTAAAGCAGAAATAACACCAATCCTTCTCAAGCTGTTGCAAAGGATAGAAAGGGAAGGAAAACTTCCAGACTCATTCTATGAAGCCAGTATTACTTTGATTTCCAAACTAGACAGAGACCCAGCAAAAAAAAAAGAACTACAGGCTAATATCCCTGATGAATATGGATGCAAAAATTCTCAATAAGATACTAGCAAATTGAATTCAACAGCATATAAAAAGAATTATTCACCATGATCAAGTGGGATTCATTCCTGGGCTGCAGGGCTGGTTCAATATTCGCAAATCAATCAGTGTGATACATCACGTTAATAAAAGAAAAGATAAGAACCATGTGATCCTGTCAATCGATGTGGAAAAAGCATTTGACAAAATACAGCATCCTTTCTTAATAAAAAAACCTTCAAGAAAGTTGGGATAGAGGGAACATACTTAAACATCATAGAAGCTATGAAAAGCCCATAGCTAATATCATCCTGAATGGGGAAAAACTGAAGTTATCCCCCTGAGATCAGGAACATGACAAGGATGTCCACTCTCATCGCTGTTGTTTAACATAGTGTTGGAAGTTCTAGCATCAGCAATCAGACAACAAAAGGAAATCAAAGGCATCAAAACTGGCAAAGATAAAGTCAAACTTTCACTTTTTGCAGATGACATGATACTCTACATGGAAAACCCAACAGACTCCACCAAAAGTCTGCTAGAACTGATACATGAATTCAGCAAAGTCGCAGGATACAAAATTAATGTACAGAAATCAGTTGCATTTTTATAAACCAATAATGAAGCAACAGAAAGAAAAATAAAGAAACCGATCCCATTCACAATTGCACCAAGAAGCATAAAATACCTAGGAATAAACCTAACCAAAGATGTAAAAGATCTGTATGCTGAAAACTATAGAAAGCTTATGAAGGAAATTGAAGAGGATATAAAGAAGTGGAAAAACATTCTGTGCTCATGGATTGAAAGAATAAATATTGTTAAAATGTCAATACTACCCAAAGCTATCTACACATTCAATGCAATCCCAATCAAAATTGCACCAGCATTCTTCTCGAAACTAGAACAAGCAATCCTAAAATTCATATGGAACCACAAAAGGCCCCGAATAGCCAAAGTAATTTTGAAGAAGACCAAAGCAGGAGGCATCACAATCCCAGACTTTAGCCTCTACTACAAAGCTGTCATCATCAAGACAGCATGGTATTGGCACAAAAACAGACACATAGACCAATGGAATAGAATAGAAACCCCAGAACTAGACCCACAAACGTATGGCCAACTCATCTTTGACAAAGCAGGAAAGAACATCCAATGGAAAAAAGACAGTCTCTTTAACAAATGGTGCTGGGAGAACTGGACAGCAACATGCAGAAGGTTGAAACTAGACCACTTTCTCACACCATTCACAAAAATAAACTCAAAATGGATAAAGGACCTGAATGTGAGACAGGAAACCATCAAAACCTTAGAGGAGAAAGCAGGAAAAGACCTCTCTGACCTCAGCCGTAGCAACCTCTTACTCGACACATCCCCAAAGGCAAGGGAATTAAAAGCAAAAGTGAATTACTGGGACCTTATGAAGATAAAAAGCTTCTGCACAGCAAAGGAAACCACCAACAAAACGAAAAGGCAACCAAGGGAATGGGAAAAGATATTTGCAAATGACATATCGGACAAAGGGCTAGTATCCAAAATCTATAAAGAGCTCACCAAACTCCACACCCAAAAAGCAAATAACCCAGTGAAGAAATGGGCAGAAAACATGAATAGACACTTCTCTAAAGAAGACATCCGGATGGCCAACAGGCACATGAAAAGATGTTCAGCGTCGCTCCTTATCAGGGAAATACAAATCAAAACCACACTCAGATATCACCTCACGCCAGTCAGAGTGGCCAAAATGAACAAATCAGGAGACTATAGATGCTGGAGAGGATGTGGAGAAACGGGAACCCTCTTGCACTGTTGGTGGGAATGCAAATTGGTGCAGCCGCTCTGGAAAGCAGTGTGGAGGTTCCTCAGAAAATTAAAAATAGACCTACCCTATGACCCAGCAATAGCACTGCTGGGAATTTATCCAAGGGACACAGGAGTACTGATGCATAGGGGCACTTGTACCCCAATGTTCATAGCAGCACTCTCAACAATAGCCAAATTATGGAAAGAGCCTAAATGTCCATCAACTGATGAATGGATAAAGAAATTGTGGTTTATATACACTATGGAATACTACGTGGCAATGAGAAAAAATGAAATATGGCCTTTTGTAGCAACGTGGATGGAACTGGAGAGTGTGATGCTAAGTGAAATAAGCCATACAGAGAAAGACAGATACCATATGGTTTCACTCTTATGTGGATCCTGAGAAACTTAACAGGAACCCATGGGGGAGGGGAAGGAAAAAAAAAAAAAAAGAGGTTAGAGTGGGAGAGAGCCAAAGCATAAGAGACTGTTGAGAACTGAGAGCAAACTGAGGGTTGATGGGGGGTGGGAGGGAGGAGAGGGTGGGTGATGGGTATTGAGGAGGGCACCTTTTGGGATGAGCACTGGGTGTTGTATGGAAACCAATTTGACAATAAATTTCATATATAAATAAAAAAATAAATAAAAAATAAAATAAAAAAAATAAAAAAAAAAAAAAAAAGAAACAAAACAGATGAACATAGGCAAAGGGGGCGGGGTATTAAGAGAGAGGCAAGTAAACCATAAGAGACTCTGAAGTATAGAGAACAAACTGAAGGTTGATGGACAGGTGGTGGGTGGGGGGATGGGCTAAATGGGTGATGGGTATTAAGGAAGGCACTTGCAATGAGCACTGGGTTTTATATGTAAGTGATGAATCCCCAAATTCTGCTCCTGAAACCAATATTGGCCATATGTTAATTAACTATAATTTAAATAAAAATTTGAAAATAGAAAAAATTCTCAAATAAAGACCTTAACATTACACCTAAAACAGCTAAAAAACAACAACAACAACAAACAAAACTTAAAACCATTAGAAGAAAGGAAATAAGGATTAAGGTAAAATAAATAATATAGAAAATAATACAATAGATTAATAAAACCAGAAGCTGAGGTTTTGAGAGAAATAAATATAATTGATAAACCTCTAGCCAGACTTTCAATAAGAAAAAAGAACCAAATAAACAAATGAGAAAGGACAAATAACAACCAACACCACAGAAATTCAAATAGTTATAAGAGAATATTATGAAAAACTACATGTCAACAAATTTAACAATGCAGAAGAAATGGATACGTTCCTAGAAACATAACCTACCAAAAATGAAACAGGAAGAAATAGCATTTTTGAACAGACTAATTGCTAGCAGAGAAATTGAATTAGTAATAAAAAACTCCCAACAGGGATGCCTGGGTGGTTCAGTCAGTTAAGCATCCGACCTCAGCCCAGGTCATGATTTCACGGGTCGAGTTAGAACCCCACATTGGGCTCTGCTGACAGCTCAGAGTCTGGAGCCTGCTTCAGATTCTGTGTCTCCCTTTCTCTCTGCTCCTCCCCTACTCATGCTCTGCCTCTCAAAAATGAATAAATGTTAAAAAAAAATAAAGAAAAAAACTCCCAAAAAAGTCCAGGACCAGATGGATTCACATGTGAATTCTACCAAACATTTAAAGAGCAGTTAATATATATTTTTCTCAAACTGTTCCAAAAATCAGAAGAAGGCAATCTTTCAAATTCATTCTATGAGGCCAGCATTGCCCTGAAACAAAAATCAGATAAAGGCACTACAAAAAAGATAACTACAGGCTAATCTCTGATGAACATAGATGCAAATATCCTCAACAAAATACTAGAAACACAATCCAACAATACATT
The DNA here is from genome assembly GCF_014898765.1 of Herpailurus yagouaroundi. Classification (NCBI taxonomy): domain Eukaryota; kingdom Metazoa; phylum Chordata; class Mammalia; order Carnivora; family Felidae; genus Herpailurus; species Herpailurus yagouaroundi. The sequence continues at coordinate 4,924,350 of NW_024412376.1, forward strand.
AAAAAACCCATTCACCAAGATCAACTGGGATTTATTCCTGGGCTACAGGGTGCAATATTTGCAAATCAATCAATGTGATACATCACATTAATAGAAGAAAAGAATCATATGATTCTCTCAGTAGATGCAGAAAAAGCATTTTACAAAGTCCAACATCCATTCTTAATAAAAATCCTAAACAAAGTAGGGTAGAAGGAACATAACTCAACATAATAAAGGTCATATACTAAAAACCTATAGCTAATCTCATCCTCAATGGGGGAAAGCTGAGAGCTTTTCCTGTATGGTCAGGAACAAGATAAGGATGTCCCCTCTCACCACTGTTATTTAACATAGTACTGGAAGTCCTATCCTCAGCAATCAGCAAAAAGAAATAAAAGGCATCCAAATCAGCAAGGAAGTCAAACTTTTACTACTTGCAAATGACATGATACACTGTATAGAAAACCTGAAACTGCACCAAAAAAACTGCTAGAACTAATAAATGAAGTAAATAAAGTCACAAGATACAATACCAATCTCCATAAATCTGTTACATTTCTATATACCAATAATGAAGCAGCAGAAAGAGAAATTAAAAAAAACAATGCCATTTACAACTGTGCCAAATAATAATAAGATACCTCAGAATAAACTTAACCAAAGAGATGAAAGACCTGTACTCTGAAAACTATAAAACATTGATGAAAAAAATTAAAGATGACACAAAGAAGTGGAAAGATACTCTATGTTCATGGATTCAAAGAACAAATATTGTTAAAATATCTATACTAAACCAAGAAATCTACAATTTTAATGCAATCCCTATCAAAATACTAACAGCATTTTTCACAGAGCTAGAACAAACATTAAAATTTGTATGGATCCACAAGACTCTGAATAGCAAAAGCAATCTTTAAAAAGAAAAGCAAAGCTGGAAGTATCACAATCCCTGACTTCAAATTATTCTACAAAGCTGTAGTAATCAGAACATTGTGGCACTCTTACAAAAACAGACACACAAATCTATAGAACAGAATAGAAAACCCAGGCATGAACTCACAATTATATGATCAATTAATCTTTGACAAAGCAGGAAAGAATATCCAATGGGAAAAAGATATTCTTTTCAACAAATAATGTTGGGAAAACTGGACAGCTACATGCAAATGAATGAAATTGGACCACTTTCTTACACCACACAAAAATAAAATCAAAATAGATTAATGACCTAAATATGTGACATAAAACCATAAAAATTGTAGGAAAGAGCACAAGTTGTAATTACTGTGCCAAGAGTAATTTTTTTTCTGGGTATGTCTTTTCTGGGTATGTCTCCCAAGGCAAAGGAAGCAAAATCAAAAATAAATTATTGGGACTCCATCAGGATAAAAATCTCGTACACAAGTGAAGGAAACAATCAACAAAACTACAAGGCAACCTACTGAAAGGGAGAAGAAATTTACAAATGACGTATCTGATAAAAAGTTAGTATCCAAAATCTATCAATAACTTATAAAACTCAACACCCTTCCAAAAAATAAAACTAGAAAATGGGCTGAAGAAATGAACAACATTTCTCCAAAGAAAACATCCAGATGGCCAACAGACACATGAAAACATGCTCATAATCACTTACCATAAGGGAAATGCAAATTAAAACCACAATGAGGGGATCCTGGGTGGCTCCGTCAGTTAAGTGTCAACTCTTGATTTTGGCTTAGGTCATGATCTCACAGTTCATGGGATCAAGCCCTGCATCAGGCCCTGTGCTTACAAAGCAGAGCCTGCTTGGGATTCTTTCTCTCCTTCTCTCTGTCCTTACCCCACTCACACTCTGTTTGTCAAAATAAATATTTTTTAAAAATAAAAATAAATAAAATAAAACCAAACTGAAATATCACTTGTCAGAATGATAAAAATCAAAAACACAAGAAACAGGTGTTGACAAGGTCATGGAGAAAAAAAAATTGGTGGGAATGAAAATTGGTACAGACACTGTGGAAAACAATATGGAGGCTCTTCAAAAAGTTAAAAATAGAACTTATGATCCAATAATTGCACTACTGTATATTTACCCAAAGAATAATAAATCAGTAATTCAAAGAGATAGCATGCACCCCTGTGTTTTTTGCAACATTATTTACAATAGTCAAATTATGGGATTAGCCTAAGTGCCCATTTATTAATGAATGGATAAAGATGTTATATAAATATATATAAATGAAAAATTAGAATATAAGATTACATTATATATATTTATAAATATATAAATTATAAATATTATATATTTATTATATATTTATATATTATATAATATTTTTATATTTACATATATAAAGATATATAAATATATAAATATATATATACTATATTTATAATATAATTATAAATATATGAATGAAGCAAATATATGAATGAGCAAAGGGTGGTGGAAGAGAGAGACAGGGAGAGAGAGACAAACCAAAAAACAGAGTCTTAACTATATAGAACAAGCAGATGTTTACCAGAGGGAAAATGGATGAAAGGATGGGTGAAATAGGTAATGGGGATTAAAGAGAGCACTTGTGATGAGTACTGGGTAATTAAAGTAAAAACTTACAAAACTTAACAGAAGACCATGGGGGAGGGGAAGGGGAATAAATGTTACAGACAGGGAGGGAGGCAAACCATAAGAGACTCTTAAATACTTAGAACATACTGAGGGTTGATTGGGGTAAGGGAGAGGGAAAAGTGGGTGGTGGGCACTGAGGAAGGTACCTGTTGGGATGAGCACTGGGTGTTGTATGTAAACCAATTTGACAATAAATTATATTTAATAATAAAAAAATAAAAAATAAATGTGGTTGTTGAGGAAGTCCCCTCTGAGATGGAGTCATTAGGTTTTGAGGAGTAGGAGCCCACAGTGGGAAAATCGTCAAAGCCTCCACTCAGCTCTGTAATCCTTCTTATCCCTTCTAACTGAGTTTAGCATTAAAAGTAGGCTTCTCATTGCATAAATAAATAAATAAATAAATAACAACTTACAAAAAACTTATTAATTTTGATGTAATTCACACAATCTATCTTCTTTTTTCATATGTGCTTTGTTGTCTTTTATATCACAGCATATGCCAAGTTCATAAAGATTTACTCATATGTGTTCTAGGTGTTCCATAATGCTTTTAGATCTATAATCCATTTTCACTCAATTTTTTTATTGTTGTGATGTACCCATCTCACTTCTTTCTTTTGCATGTCCTAACATGCCATTGCACTTGTCCTAACACCATTTTGGGGAAACACTCTTTCCCCCAGTGGAATTGCTTTGGAATTCTTATAAAAAACTAGTGACTGTAAGTATAATGTTTCTGGACTATATTCTATTCCATTGAAATAATGTCTATCTTTATCCATAGGACAGTACTACATTGTCTTGGTTATTTTAACACTATAATATGTTTTGGAATTGAGAAAAGTGTTTTCAATTTCAAATTATCTTGAAAGTATGTTTTCAAGATTATTTTTTACCATTCTGTGTCCCTTGAACTTCTGTATGACTTTTAAAATCAACTTGTCAGGATTCTCAGGGAGAAGATGGCAGTGTAAGAGGACGCTGGGCTCACCACGTCCTACTGATCACTTAAATTCCACCCACGTCTGCCTACATAACCCAGAAAACTGTCAGAAGACTAGCAGAACGGACTCTCTGGAGCCAAGCGTAGACAAAAGGCCCACAGAAGAGAGTAGGAAGGGTGGAGAGGCGGTGCACACTACACGGACGTGCGGGAGGGAGAAGAGGAGGTGGAGGGGCAGCCCACCAGGCAAGGCAGAGCCCCCGAATCTGGCTTGCAAAAGCAGAGGGACCAGACTACGTGAGTTCTGACAGCCAGTGGGACTTAACATCCGGAATGTTAAAAGTCAATGCTCTGCTGAGAGTGGGAGGGCAAGAGGACACCGGGAGGGAAAGTTGCTGAGCCCCTGAAGACAGAGCTCAGCTTGGCAGGGAACAAAAGCGCTGGAAAGCGCCATATCCCTCCCCCATTCCCCAGCTGATCCCAAAGGGAACCAGTTCCTGTAACCGAACTTGCATGCACCACACAAACACCCAACGTTGTGCTTCTGTGGATCCATCCCTCCGATGGCTCTGCCTGCCTACCTCCTGGTGCTGCAGAGACCCTCCCACAGGGGACCACTGATGGCAAAGAGAGCTAAGCCTGTCCCTCCCGCCACTGTGCACCTTGTGGATCCGCCATGGCTAATGCGCCAGGTCCCATAGAAGTAGCACCACAAGCCTGGCAGTGCGCAAGTAGCCCAGACAGGGGCCACACCACTCCACAGTGAGTCATACCTTTAGAAGAGGGGAAGATAAGGTACACACCAGTCTGACTGTGGCCCCAGCCTGGGCTGGGAGCAGACATCAGGTCTGACTATGGCCCCGCCCACCAACACAAGTTACTCTGGACAGCACAGGGGAAGTATCCTACAGTTGCACGCCACTCTAGGGACTACCAAAATGATGAAATGGAAGAATTCTACTCAAAAGAAACTCCAAGAAGTAGCGACAGCTAACGACTTGATCAAAAACGATTTAAGCAATATAACGGAACATGAATTTAAAATAATAGTCACAAAGTTAATCACTGGACTTGAAAAAGGTATAGAGGACAACAGAGAATCTATTGCTACAGACATCAAGGGACTAAGAAACAGTCATCAGGAGGTAAAAAATGCTAAAATCAGGTGCAAAATGAAAAGGAGGCGACCACAGCTTGGATTGAAGAGGCAGAGGAGAGAATTGGTGAATTAGAAGATAAGATGATGGAAAAAGAGGAAGCTGAGAAAAAGATAAAAAACTCCAGCAGTATGAGGGGAGAATTAGAGAACTAGTGATGCAATCAAATGGAGCAATACCCATATCATAAGAATTCCAGAAGAGGAAGAGAGAGAGAAAGGGGCTGAACAAATCATAGGTGAGAACTTCCCTGATCTGGGGAAGGAAAAAGACATTGAAATCCAAGAGGTACAGAGAACTCCATTCAGACGTAACTTGAATCGATCTTCTGCATGACATATCATAGTGATACTGGCAAAATACAAGGATAAAGAGAAAATTCTGAAAGCAGTTAGGGATAAACATGCTCTAACATATAAAGGGAGACCGATAATGCTAGTGACAGATCTATCTACCAAAACTTGGCAGGCCAGAAAGGAATGGCAGGAAATCGTCAATATGATGAACAGAAAAAATATGCAGCCAATAATCCTTTATTCAGCAAGTCTTTCTTTCAGAATAGAAGGAGAGATAAAGGTTTTTCCAAACAAACAAAAAATGCAGGAATTCATCACCACTAAACCATCCCTCCAAGAGATCCTAAGGGGGATTCTGTGAGTGAAATGTTGCAAAGACCACAAAGTACAAGAGATATCACTACAAGCATGAAACCTACAGACATCACAATGACTCTAAACCCATATCTTTCTATACTAACACTGAATGTAAATGGACTAAATGCTCCAACCAAAAGACATAGAGTACCAGGATGGATACAAAAACAAGACCCATCGATTTGCTGTCTACAAGAGACTCATTTTAGACCGGAGGACACCATCATATTGAAAGTGAGGGGATGGAGAACTATTTATCATGCTACTGGAAGTCAAAAGAAAGCTTATTCAGACACACTAGACTTTAAATTAAAGGCTGTGACAAGAGATGAAGAAGGGCATTATATAATCATTACAGGGTCTATCTGTCAGGAAGAGCTAACGATTATAAATATCTATACACCAAATACGGGAACTCCCAAATATATAAAACAATTACTCACAAACATAAGCAACCTTATTGATAAGAATGTGGTAATTGCAGGAAATTTAATACTCCAGTTACAACAATGGATAGATCATCTAGACACATGGTGAATAAAGAAACAAGGGCCTTGAATGAGACATTGGATCAGATGGACTTGACAGATATATTTAGAACTCTGCATCCCAAAGCAACAGAATATATTCTCTTCTCAAGTGCACATGGAACATTCTCCAAGATAGATCACATACTGGGTTACAAAACAGCCCTTCATAAGTATATAAGAATTGAGATCATACCATGCATACTTTCAGACCACAATGCTATGAAGCTTGAAATCAACCACAGGAAATAGTCTGGAAAACCTCCAAAAGTGTGAAGATTAAAGAACACCCTACTAAAGAATGAATGGGTCAACCAGGAAATTAGAGAATAAATTAAAAAATATATGGAAACAAATGAAAATGAAAATACAACAATCCAAACACTTTGGAATGCAGCGAAGGCAGTCCTGAGAGGAAAACACATTGCAATACAAGCCTATCTCAAGAAACAACAAAAATCCCAAATATAAAATCTAACAGCACGCCTAAAGGAAATAGAGCAGAACACCAAAGACGCCCAGACCCAGCAGAAGAAGAGAAATAATAAAGATCAGAGAAGAAATAATATAGAATCTAAAAAAACTATAGAGCAGATCAAGGATATCAAGAGTTGGTTTTTTGAAAAAATAAAATTGATAAGCCTCTAGCCAAGCTTCTCAAAAAGAAAAGGGAGAAGGCCCAAACAGATAAAATCATGAATGAAAATGGAATTATTACAACCAATCCCTCAGAAATACAATCAATTATCAGGGAATACTATGAAAAATTATATGCCAACAAACTGGACAACCTAGAAGAAATGGACAAATTCCTAAACACCCACACGCATCCAAAACTCAAACAGGAAGAAATAGAAAACTTGAACAGACCCATAACCAGCAAAGAAATTGAATCAGTTATCAAAAATCTCCCAACAAATAAGAGTCCAGGACCAGATGGCTTCCCAGGGAATTCTACCAGACATTTAAAGCAGAGACAATACCCATTCTTCTCAAACTATTCAAAAAAATAGAAATGGAAGGAAAACTTCCAGACTCATTCTATGAAGGCAGCATTACTTTTGATTCCTAAACCAGACAGAGACCCATCAAAAAAACCAAAACTACAGGCCAATATCCCTGATGAATATGGATGCAAAAATTCTCAACAAGATACTAGCAAATCTAATGCAACAGCACATAAAAAGAAATATACACCATGATCAAGTGGGATTTTTTTCCTGGGCTGCAGGGCTGGTTCAACATTCGCAAATCAATCAACGTGATACATCACATTAATAAAAGAAAAAATAAGAACCATATGATCCTGTCAATCGATGCAGAAAAAGCATTTGACAAAATACAGCATCCTTTCTTAATAAAAACCCTCAAGAAAGTTGGGATAGAAGGAATATATTTAAACATAATAAAAGCCATTTATGAATATCCCACAGCTAATATCATCCTCAATGGGGAAAAACTGAAAGCTTTCCCCCTGAGATCAGGAACGTGACAGGGATGTGCACTCTCACCGCTGTTGTTTAACATACTGTTGGAAGTTCTAGCATCAGCAATCAGACAACAAAAGGAAATCAAAGGCATCAAAATTGGCAAAGATGAAGTCAAGCTTTCACTTTTTGCAGATGACATAATACTATATACATGGAAAACCCTATAGACTCCACCAAAATCTACTAGAACTGATACATGAATTCAGCAAAATTGCAGGATACAAAATCAATGTACAGAAATCAGTTGCATTCTTATACACTAACAGTGAAGCAACAGAAAGACAAATAAAGAAACTGATCCCATTCACAATTGTACCAAGATTCATAAAATACCTAGGAATAAACCTAACCAAAGATGTAAAAGATCTGTATGCTGAAAACTATAGAAAACTTATGAAGGAAATTGAAGAGGTTATAAAGAAATGGAAAACATTCCATGCTCGTGGATTGGAAGAATAAATATTGTTAAAATGTCAATACTACCCAAAGCTATCTAAACATTTAATGCAAAGCAATCCTAAAATTTGTATGCAACCACAAAAGACCCCGAATAGCCAAAGTAATTTTGAAGAAGACCAAAGCAGGAGGCATCACAATCCCAGACTTTAGCCTCTACTACAAAGCTGTAATCATCAAGACAGCATGGTATTGGCACAAAAACAGACACATAGACCAATGGAATAGAATAGAAACCCCAGAACTAGACCCACAAACATATGCCAACTAATCTTTCACAAAACAAGAAAAAATATCCAATGGAAAAAAGACAGTCTCTTTAACAAATGGTGCTTGCTGGGAAAACTAGACAGCAACATGCAGAAGGATGAAACTAGACCACTTTCTTACACCATTCACAAAAATAAACTCAAAACAGATAAAGGACCTGAATGTGAGACAGGAAACCATCAAAACCCTAGAGGAGAAAGCAGGAAAAACCTCTCTGACCTCAGCCGCAGCAGTTTCTTACTTGACACATCCCCAAAGGCAAGGGAATTAAAAGCAAAAATGAACTATTGTGACCTCATGACGATAAAAAGCTTCTGCACTGCAAGGAAACAATCAACAAAACTAAAAGGCAACTGACAGAATTGGAAAAATTATTTGCAAATGACATATCAGACAAAGGGCTAGTATCCAAAATCTATAAAGAGCTCACCAAACTCCACACCCAAAAAACAAATAATCCAGTGAATAAATGGGCAGAAAACATGAATAGACACTTCTCTAAAGAACACATCCGGCTGGCCAACAGGCACATGAAAAGATGCTCAATGTTGCTCCTCATCAGGGAAATACAAATCAAAACCACAGATACCACCTCATGCCAGTCAGAGTGGCTAAAATGAACAAATCAGGAGGCTATAGATGCTGGAGTTGATGTGGAGATATGGGAACCCTCTTGCACTGTTGGTGGGAATGCAAACTGGTGCAGCCACTCTGGAAAACAGTGTGAAGTTTCCTCAAAATTAAAAATAGACCTACATTATGACCCAGGAATAGCACTGCTAGGAATTTACCCAAGGGACACAGGAGTACTGGTGCATAGGGGCACTTGTACCCCAATGTTCATAGCAGCACTCTCAACAATAGCCAAATTATGGAAAGAGCCTAAATGTCCGTCAACGGATTAATGGATAAAGAAATTGTAGTTTGTATACACAATGCAATACTATGTAGCAATGAGAAAGAATGAAATGTGGCCTTTTGTAGCAACATGGATGGAACTGGAAAGTGTGATGCTAAGTGAAATAAGTCAGGCAGAGAAAGACAGATACCATATGTTTTCACTCCTATGTGGATTCTGATAAACTTAACAGAAGACCATGGGGGAGGGGAGGGAAAAAAAAAGAGGTTAGAGAGGGAGGGAGCCAAAACATAAGAGACTTTTAAAAACTGAGGACAAACTGAGGGTTGATGGGGGGTGAGAGGGAGGGGAGGGTGGGTGTTGGATATTCAGGAGGGCACCTGTTGGGATGAGCACAGGGTGTTGGTGGAAACCAATTTGACAATAAGTTTCATAAAAATTTTTTTTAATTAAAATAAATAAATAAATAAATAAAATCAACTTGTCAATTTATGGAAAAAAATGCTGCTTGGGTTTGTTAAGAATTGTTTTGAATTTACAGATCCAATTGAAAATATTTCTATATTAACAATGTTGAGACTTCCAACAACATTGAGAACATGATCTGTTTTTACCTTTATGCAGATCGTTCTTTCAATAATTTTTTTTTTAGTTTTCAGTGTATGCCTTAAGCTTTTCATTAATTTTGAAATTATATCTAAATATTTTATTTCTTTTTTTAACGTTACTTATCCATTTTGAGAGAGAGAGAGCAGGAGGAGGCAGAGAGAGAGAGAGGGAGACAGAGAATCCCAAGTAGGCTCTGCACTGTTAGCACTGCAGCACGTGGGCCTCGAACACATGAACCATGAGATCATGACCTGAACCAAAACCTAGAGTTGGATGCCTAAGCAACTGTGCCACCCAAGAGACCCTAACTGCTGTATTTACAAATACTATATGATTTCTGGTGCATCATAAATGGAAGTTTTCCTAATTTAATTTTTTGTTGTGGTAGAATACACAACACATAATATATATCATTCTAAATAGTTTTAAGTTTGCAGTCAGTGGCATTAAATACACTCACATTGTTATCAATTATCACTGTCAAACTCTAGAACTTGTTCATTGTCCCAAACTGAGCCTTTTAAACATTATGTTATCATTTCTCCCTCCCACAGCCCATAGCAACTCCCATTCTACTTTATAATAAATTGACTATGTACCTCATAAAAACATGATTATCCTAATATGACTGGCTTATTTTAGCCACAGTCTTAAGTTGTATCTATCTTGTAGCATGTTTCAGAATTTCATCCTTTTTTGAAGTTGAATAATAGTCCATTGTATATAATACCACATTTTGTTTCTCCATTTATCTGTCAGTGAATGTGTGGGGGTTTCCACCTTTTGGCTAATGTAAATACTGCTGCTATGAACATGGGTGTACAAAGATATGTTTGAGTCCATGCTTTCAATAGTTTTGGGTATATCCCTACAAGTGAAATTGCAGGATATGGTAATTCTATGTTTAATTTTATGAAGACTGTAGAGGGAGGAGCCATGGAAGAAGAGCATAGAAGATTTTTTGCATCCCTCAAACCTGAAATATAGCCAGATCAACACTAAACCATCCTTCACACCCAGAAAATTGATTTGAGGATTAACACAACTATCTGCACAACCTGAACAGAGAACTCAGCAGGTACACAGCATGGTTAGGTGAACTGGGGGAGAGAGAAGCTGTGGGGCGCAGGGAGCTGTTTCTGCACATAGAGAGTGGATGGAGATGTGGGGGAGAGTATGAAAGCAGCTGGAGAGAAAAGAGAGTATGCAGGGGTCTGAACAAAAAAGGGAGAAAGGAGAAAGGAGAGGCTTTAGATTCCATTAAGATTCTATAAACTGAGGGAGTGCAAAGTCTGAAACTTTGAAGTTCAATACCTGGCAGTGCTCTGGTGGGAAGGGAAAATCTTCAGTAGCAGAGAGTGAGGTCCAAGGCGTCCTTGGGCCACATGGGGAGAGGCGGTTCCCCTGCTGAGGACATTTGATAGAGTCTGTGCAACCACCCAACAGGCAAAAGTCCCAAGGGACCCTGGAGAACAACCACATTCACTGGTGCTGGAACAAGGATGTTAAAGGGGAAGCCTGGTGCCAGATGTGTGTTTTAATTTTCCATAATCCCTGAAATGCTGCTGCTACAAGATCGCACAAACTTCTTCTGGGGCTCGCTGGCACCCAGCTGCAGTCTCTGGGCATTGGCAGTAGCATGGTCCCACAAACATTCCTGGGTGCAGCCAGCACCTGGCTATCGCTTGGTGAGACCCATCACCAGAAGATCTGAGTGTGTCAAAGCCCCAGTCCCTCAGAAGTGAGGGTTTGGGAAACACAGCCGCATTTGAGATAAAACTCAGGAGGGAGATGCCAACTGGCAACCTGACAGCTTGGTCACAGACAGTATAAAAGTGGGGAGTGGATGGGAGCTGGAGACAAAAGAGGGGTGCATGATTGTTGGTCGGGAAGAGCACAGTGTTCTGATTCTAGATACTGGGTAGCTGAGTGACACCATTGTCACCCTTCCCATGCATGCCCATACACATCTACATGTCCACCCCAGTAAGCTAATCTTCTCTATCTAGTGTAGAACAGAGTCGTTACACTAAGCCCCGCCAACCGGGACAACCTCACTCTTCAGCAACACCACAAGTCTCTCCACCTGCTTTGTTTACGGACTATAAAGTGATTCATAGTTTGACTTCTGGGGGAAACCAATGTAATTTCAATCCTATTTCAGTCTGTTTGCTGATCTATTTAATTTTTCTTTTCTTTTCTTATTCTTGAATACAGGAGGAAAAAATATTTTATTTTCCATTTTTATTATTTAGAATCACGACAGTAAGAATACTAGCTAGGATTTAAAACAGATTAGAATCCCTTTATGCAGAGGTAAAAGCTAGTTAGGATGAAATAAAAAATGCTACAACTGAGGTGTAATCTTGAATAGACGCCACTGCGGCAAGGATGGATGAATCAGAGCAATGAATTTGCGATAGATTTAGAGGACAAACATCTGGAAAAATGAAGCAGAAAAAAAAGGAGACTAAGACAAAAGAGCATGATTTAAGAATTAGAGAAATCAGTGACTCATTAAAAAGGAAAAACATCAGAATCATAGGGTTCCCAGACGATGAACAGAGAGAAAAGGGGGTAGAAGGGTTATGTGAGCAAATCATATCAGAAAACTTTCCTAACCTGGGGAAAAACACAGACGTCAAAATCCAAGGAGCACAGAGAACTCCCATTAGATTCAACAAAAACCGACTATTAACAAGGCATATCATAGTCAAATTCACAAAACATTCAGGCAAGGAAAGAATCATGAAAGCAGCAAGGGGGAAAAAGTCCTTAACCTACAACAGAAGACAGATCAGGTTTGCAGAAAACCTATCCACAGAAACTTGGCAGGCCAGAAAGGAGTGGCAGGATATACTGAATGTGTTAAATTGGCAAAATATGCAGCCAAGAATTGTTTATCCAGCAAGGCTGTGATTTAAAATAGATGGAGAGGACAAAGCTTCCCAGAAAACAAAAATTAAAGTAGTCTGTGACCACTAACTCAACATTGCAATAAATTTTAAGGGGGATTCTCTGAGGGGAGAAAAGATGGGAAAAAAAGATAAAAAGTAACAAAGACTAGAAAGGACCAGAGAATACCACCAGAAACGCCAAATCTAAGGCAACATAATAGCAATAAATTCATATTTTTCAGTACTCACTCTAAATGTCAATAGACTAAATGCTCCAAACAAAAGACATAGGGTAAGAAAACAAGATCCATCTGTATTCTGTTTACAAGAGACCCACTGTAGACCTAAAGACACCTTCATATTGAAAGTAAGGGGATGGAGAACTATCTATCATGCTAATCATTGCCAAAAGAAAGTTGGAGTAGCAATACTTATATCAGGCAATCTAGAATTTAAAATAAAGACTGTCACAAGAGATGAAGAAGGGCAATATATCATAATTAAGGGGTCTATCCACCAAGAACATCTAACAATTGTAACTATGTATGCTCCAAATGTGGAAGAACCCAAATAGATAAATCAAGTAATGACAAACATAAAGTAATTCATTGATAATAATACCATAATAGTAGGGGACTTCAATACCCTACTTATGGCAATGGGCAGATCATCTAAACAGAAAATCAACAAGGAAACAATGGCTTTGAATGACAAACTGGACTGGATGGACTTAACAGATATATTCAGAACATTTCAGCCTAAAGCAACAGAATACACATTCTTCTCCAGTGCACATGGAACATTCTCCAGAATAGACCACATACTGGGAGAGAAATCAGCCCTCAACAAGTACAAAAAGATCGAGACCAAAATAAACTCAAAATGGCTGAAAGACCTAAATGTAAGACAGGAAACCAGTGAAGTCCTCGAGGAGAAAGCAGGCAAAAACCTCTTTGACCTCAGCCGCAGCAACTTCTTACTCAATACGTCTCTGAAGGCAAGGAAACCAAAGCAAAAATGAACTATTGGGACCTCATCAAATAAAAAGCTTCTGCACAGTGAAGGAAACAATCAGCAAAACTAAAAGGCAACCGACGGAATGGGAGAAGATATTTGTAAATGACATATCAGATAAAGGGTTAGTATTCAAAATCTATAAAGAACTTATCAAAGTCAACACCCCAAAAACAAATAATTCAGTGAAGGAATGGACAAGAGACATGATTAGACACTTCTCCAAAGAAGGGCTCCAGATGGCCAACCGACACATGAAAAAATGCTCAACATCACTCATCATCAGGGAAATATAAATAAAAGCCACAATGAGATACCACCTCACTCCTGTCAGAATGGCCAACATTAACAACTCAGAGAAAGACGATCTTTTTTGCATTGCTGGTGGGAATGCAAGCTGGTGCAGCAACTCTGGAAAACAGAGAAACTCTGGAAAACAGGTTCCTCAAAAAATTAAAAATAGAACTACCCTATGACCCAGCAATTGTACTAAGTATTTATCCAAGGGATAAAGGTATGCTGTTTCAAAGGGGCACATGCACCCCAATGTTTATAACAGAACTATTGACAATAGCCCAAGCATGGAAAGAGCTCAAATGTCCATCTATGGATGAATGGATAAAGAAGAAGTGGTATATATATATATATATATATATATATATATATATATATATAATGGAATATTACTTGGCAATCAAAAAAATGAAACCTTGCCATTTTCAACTATGTGAATGGAACTAGAGGGTATTATGCTGAGCGAAATGAGTCAGTCAGAGACAGACAAATATCATATGACTTCACTCATATGAGGAATTCAAGATACAAAACAGATGAACATATGAGAAGGGAAGCAAAAATAATATAAAAACAGGGAGTGGGACAAAACATAAGATACTCTTAAATGTAGAGCACAAACAGAGGGTTGCTGGAGGTGTTTTGGGAGGGCAGGGGATGGGCTAAATGGGTAAGGGACACTACTCTTGAAATCATTGTTACACAATATACTAACTTGGATATAAATTAAAAAATAAATAAATTATTAATTAAAAAGAAAGAATTACCATACTATTTTCTACAGAGGATGCATCATTTTACATTCCCACCAGCAATGCTTACAGCAGGTTTAATTTTTCCACATCCTTATCAACATTTGATATTTTCAGAAAAATTTTTATAATAACTATCATAATAGATATGAATTGGAATCTTGTAGTTCTGACCTGCAATTCCCTAACAATTAGTGATGTTAAGCATCTTTTCATATACTTATAGGCCATTTGTATATCTTCTTCAGAAAAATGTCTATTCAAGCCCTTGGACCATTTTTTAATTGGGTTATTAGTTTCCTGTTGAGTTATAAGAGTTCTTTACATATTCTGGATATTAATCCTTCATCGGATACATGATTAAAAACCCTTTCTCCCATTTTGTGGGTTAAATTTTCACTTTGTTGATAGTGTCCCTTGATGAACAACAGTTTTCAATTATGATGAATTCCAATTATTTTTTCTTTGCCTGTGCTTCTGGTGTCATATGCAAGAAGTCATTGCCAAATCTAATGTTATGAAGATTTCCCCACATTTTCTTTGGAGAATTTTATAGTTTTAGCTGGTACGTTTAAAAACTTTGATCCATGGAGTTATTTTGTCTATTGTATAAGTAAGCATCCACCTCAGTCTTTTGCATATTGATACCCAATTATCTCAATACCATTTGTTGAGAAGACTGCCCTTTCTTCCACTGAATGGTCATGGCATTCTTACTGAAAATCATTAGATCATATATGCAAATGTTTATTTCAGGGCTCCCTAATTTTTCCCACTGGAAAATTTCAGTTTTCTTATTTTGTTATTTTGTTTCCCAAGTAATATATCAATTTTCAAGAAGATACAAAAGGGCATTGGAGTAAAATTCCATATTTTTATCTTAGCTTCTATTAAATACAAGTAAGAATTCAAAAATTTTCTTTAACTGCCCATAATTGTAAAGAAAATAATGTTGATGGAGGACATTTTACAATTCTTAATCAGACAAATGCAAAGAAACAGAGAACACTATCCTCTAATGGTGATGCAGATATTAATCATGTTAATTAAATCTCATAGTACAACTCTTCAGATAATGATATCAAAATTTTCCTTCAACTCAATAATTAATGCTTAAAAAGAATATTTCTAATGGCAAGCAAGAAATATGGTATTCTCATCCAGTTATCTTCAGCAACCAATATTTTATCACAGATATTTGTAACATTCCTTATTGTAAACAAGGATCTAGGATAATATTCTTTCATCTTTTACTGTATATGGACATGAACATTTATTTGATATGGTTCGCCAGTGGACAAAAGTGTATGCAAAGTTGAATGGAAGGAGTTAGATGATGTAGGAGTGATCAACATTGTGATTAATCATTTTAATTGGTGTTTATATCATAAAATAAAAATATATTCAATTATAGTGCAACATCATTTACAATCGATAAAAAGAAAATGAAATAACAAATATGAAATAATAAAATATGCAGAGTATCTGATGAAAATTACAAAATCTGGTGAAGGAAATCAAAGAAGGCCTAAATAAATGGAGAAACATACTGTGTATTATTGGAAGATTTAGTAATAAAAAGCAAAGATGTAAAATCTTCCTAAATTGATCCTTAGGTTTAACATAATTTATAACAGCATTATTTTTCAATAACATAGACAAGTTTACTCTAAAATGTTATGGAAAGGAGACTCTAGGGTAGCCAAAACAATTTTAAAAAATAATATAGTAGGAGGAATCACTTTTCCCAATGTTAAAAATTACTGTACAACAACAATAATAAAAACATCATAGCAGTGGTGGAGAAAATGACACATAAAGCAATGGAAAACAGTATAGATAACTGAAAAATACACCAACGCAAAAATGTCCAATTAATTTTGTTTATAATGTGAAAAAACAATTCAATGAATGAAGGTAGTTTTTTTCAAGGAATTATGGTGGAGCATTTGGATACCCATTAATCAAAATGTTAATCTATCACCTTTTACAAAAAGTAACTCAAAATAGATCCATAGACTTAAAAGTTAAGACACAAAACTAACACCTTTTAGAAACAGAGAGGGAGGGATGCAAACCATAAGAGACCCTTAAATACAGAGAATAAACTGAGGGTTGATGGGTGGTGGGGGAGAGGGGAAAGTGGGTGATGGACATCAAGGAGGGCACTTGTTGGGATGAACACTCGGTGGTGTATGTAAGCCAATTCGACAATAAATTATGTTAATAAATAAATAAATAAAATAGAAATATGGCAGAAAGTTTGGGATTTAAGGTTAACAAAGAGTTCATACACTTGACATCAAAAGCATGATTGAAAAATGAAAAAAAGTACAACTTATCAAAATGAATATATTTGTTAAAAAATTGGGTCTGCAAAAAATAATTATAGAATTGAAGAAAATATGTTAAGATTACATATCCAACAAAATACATGTACCTAGAAAATTTTTTAAAAATCTGAAAACTCAACACTTAAAACTCACAATTTAATTAGAAAATGGGCAAAAAATATGAATAGATTTTTCACTGAAGAGGATATACAGATGCCAAATAAGCATCTTAAATATATTCAACATCATTACCTATTAAGGAAGTGCAAAATGAATCCATAATGATATTAATACATAGCTAACAGACTGGCTAAAAAAAGTGATATCATCAAATGTTGGCAAGGATGCCAATAAACTGGTCATTCATATGTTATTGGTGGGAATGGCAAATGTTACAGCCACTCTGAAAATAGTTTGGTAGTTTGCATCTAAAACTATAAATTACTTATCATGGACCCAGTAATTTAATTCTTGGGATATTTCCTAGGGAATTAAAAATTTACTTTCATGCATAATTTTCTATACAAATTATCATTTCATATCTATTCATAATAGCTATAAATTGTCAAACACCCAAATGTACTTCAGTGAGTAAATAATTTGACATATTTTGATACATCCATACAAAGGAATACTAGTCATCAAAAGAAATAAAGTATTTATAAATGCAACAACTTGGATGCAATCATGAAAATTATTCAAAAGAAAGAAGCCAAACTCCAAGAGATACAAATTCTGTGATCCCATTTATGTAACATTCATGAAATAATATAACTAGAGAGTGGTTTAGTGGTTGCCATGAGTTAAAATTGGCAGAAAGAAGGGATCAGTGTAGCTATATAAAAAGGTATTATTAGGGTCCATATAGTGATAATAGAGTTCTGTATCTTGATTGTGGTGGTGGTTACACAAATATGAACACGTGGTAAAACTGCATAGAACTAAATACACACACCTGTGCACTCACACACACATATATACATCCACAAATGAGTGCATGTATACTGGTGAAATCTGGATAAGGTCTGTACGTTTTATTAATGTCCGTTTCATGGTTTTGATATTGTACTATAGTATTGAATCATAGTAACACTGATGGAGGCTGAGTAAAGAGTACAAAGGACTTCTCTCTGCATTTCTTTTTGTGAATCTATAATTACTTCAACATAAAAAGTTAAATGGAAATCACAATGGAACATCACACATCTAAAAGTGGCAACACCAAACAAAACCAAAATATTGACAATATCAAATGCTTGTGAAGTGTGGATCATCTATGCAGAGAAACTGGAAATCTCATAGAGAGAATAGAGAGAGAGAAAAAAAGTGGTACAGCCACTTTGGAAAATAGTTTGGCTGTTTCTTATAAAATTAAAAATACACTTACTGAAATAATGCACTTAGTAAATGACTCAGCAGTTTCACTCTTAGATACGTATCCCAAAGAACTTATATATATATATATATGTGTATGTGTGTGTGTGTGTGTGTGTGTGTGTGTGTATATACACAAAGCTTATGTGCACATGTTCATAGTAGCTTTATTCATAATAGCCAAAATCAAGAAACAACCAAAATACCTTACAATGGCTGAATGTATAAGCAAATTATATCTTTTCTATGTAGAAGCCTATTGAATAATAAAAGAATGAACTCTTAAAACATATGGCAACAGGAACTGATCTCAAAGGCATATGTACTTAATATGACATTCTGGAAAAGGCCAATCTATAGGGACAAGAGCAGGTAATTGGTTGCCAGGAATTGGCAGTGGGGGAGGAATACAAAGGGAAATCCAGGGGAAGTTCCGAGGTGTTGGGAACAAAAGCCTGTGCTTTTTTTTTTTTCAATATCCATTGAACTGTATACCACAGAGTGAATGTTACTGTATAAAAACTTTGAAAAACCACATATGCTTAATAAAAACAAAATATTAAGAGCTGATGGCTGATTTTTTTCAAAATTTTCAAAAATATATCAATGTATAGATTTAAGAATCTCAGCCAACCAAAGCAGGATAAAATTCAAAGAGAAACACATATTGGTAAACCATAGTGAAACTGTTGAAAATCAAATATATAAAATATGTCTGAAACTCAGACAAAGAATAAAAGAAACATATTATTGGGATGAATGATACAATAGATACTGTATTCTCATCTGAAAATGTAAGCCAGGATACAAATGGGTTACATCTTTGAACTACTGAAAGTAAAACTTCCCAATGTAGAATTCTACTTCCAGTGAAAATACACTTCACAATTTTAGACATTTTTATAAAAACATTTTGAAGATAAAAACCGAGGCCATTGGTCACTGCAAGGTACAAATAAAAAGAAACACAAAAGGAAGTTTTTCAGTGTGAAAAAATATGATACACATGGAAATCTGAATGTACTGGAGGAGTTAAAAAGCCCCCTGAAAACAGTAAATGGATGAGTAAATGTAAATATTTATATTAAAAAAATCTTTAACATTCTATTAGCTACTTAAGCAAATATAATAATGTATTGTCAGGTTAACAACACATACACACACACACACACACACACACACACACACATATATATTATTACAAAAGTGCAAATGATGGAAAGACATTAATGGAATTATACTGTTATGAGATTTTTACATTTTAATATTTAGAAAAAACAAATATGCTTTATTTGTTCATGAAGGTTCACCAAATAAATTTTAAAATGTTTCATACCATTTACTATCCATATACTATGGATATAGATTTTATTATCTTTACCTTTCAATAGTATGGTTAACTAAAGATGCAAACTCATTTGTGAATTAGCACATCACAATAGTTAACATCCTTGGAATATATAAATACATAATAAAACTATCACCTGTTCTGTACTTTAACCATACCTATCTAGAAAACTCTGCCGTATAAACAGAAATGTTTTGGGAACCATGGTTAAAATTAAAGGGCTATTAGCATGCTCACTCCTTGATTGGAACTAAAAAGTATATACAAATTTTCATTGACAACATGATCTAAAGCTGTACTGTTATAGTTGCCACTAGCCACAAGCGGCTACTTAAATTTAAGTTAAATAAAGTAAATAAAGTAAAATAAAATGGAAATTATAGTTCTTTAGTTGCACTATCCACATGTCAGTTACTCAATAGCCACATAATCAGTGGAGACCATTTCTATAAGTACATAAAGCTCTACTGAAGCACACTCATCTAGATACTAACCCTCTGGAAACCAATACCCATCATTATAACTTCCTCCTGGTGATGATGGTTTTAGATAACAATTTGGAGGAGAATATCCAACATCACAGTGACAATTAAACCTATTATTGCAAACCTAAAATCAAAACCAAACAAAAAAAAAGAGAACATTTTATGTACAAGATAAAAATTAAGTGCATTATTTGTGTCTGTTA
The DNA here is from genome assembly GCF_014898765.1 of Herpailurus yagouaroundi. Lineage (NCBI taxonomy): Eukaryota > Metazoa > Chordata > Mammalia > Carnivora > Felidae > Herpailurus > Herpailurus yagouaroundi. The sequence continues at coordinate 4,944,607 of NW_024412376.1, forward strand.
GATAATATGTTATTAAAATATGATAATTTCACATATTATAGGTAGTTTTAATGGTATTTTCATGCAGAAAGTAATTTTTAAAATAAAATCTAACATAAAAAATGTCAATGCAATATCTTTTCAATGTCATGGATATTTCCATTTATTAGTCACTTGTGTTTTTAAATAAAAATAGGTAACATTATGATACAACTGAAATGCATTCTTCTAAAAAACTATAGAAATTGTAAAGCTAGAAATTATAAAATGGTGGGAGTTGACATATAATATGAATTGTGTTAGATTAAAAAAAAAATACTTGTGACAAGAGGGAACTTTTACCAAAATGATGGGGGAAAACAAAGAGGAAAAAGCATGCTTAACCAGAAATAGATACAAATGTATTTGTTAGAAATAGGAAGGCTAGAAAATATCTATAAATGTGATCTCGTGGATGAATCGAAAGGGTCACAGCTAATATCATCGTCAATGGGGAAAAAAACTGACAGCCTTTCCCGTAGTGTCAGGAACAAGACAAGGATGTCACTCTCACCATTACTGTTTAACATAGGACTGGAAGGGTTAGCCTCAGCAATTGACAACAGAAAGAAATAAAGGCATACAAATCTGCAAGGAAGAAGTCAAACTTTCACTATTTGCAGACAACATGATACTCTATGTAGAAAACCTGAATGATTCCAACAAAAAATTGCTATAACAAGTACATAAATTCAGCAGTCACAGGATAGAAAATCACTGTGCATAAATCTGTTGCATTTCTATACACCAATAGCAAAGAAGCAGAAAGAGAAATCAAGGAATCAATCCCATTTGTAATTGTACCAAAAAACAATAAGACACCTAGGAATAAGTCTAACTAAAGAGGTAAAAGATCTATCTTCTAAAAACTATAGAACACTTGTGAAAGAAATTGAAGAGGACACAAAGAAATGGAAAAGTATTCCATGCTTGTGTACTGGAAGAACAAACATTGTTAAAATATCTATACTACCCAAAGCAATCTACACATTTAATGTAATCCCTATCAAAATAACACCAGCATTTTTCATGGAGCTAAAACAAACAATCCTAAAATTTGTATGGAACCACAAAAGACTCCAAATAGTCAAAGCAATCCTGAAAAAGAAAAACAAAACTGGAGGCATCACAATTCCAGATTTCAAGCTATATTACAAAACTGTAGCCATCAGGACATAATGGTAGTGGCACCAAAAACAGACGTATAGATCAATGGAACAGAATAGAAAACCCAGAAATTGACCCGCAATTATATGACAACTAGATTGCCAACTAATCTTTGACAAAATAGTAAAAGTATATTCAATGGAAAAAGTCTCTTCAGCAAATGGTATTGGGAAATCAGACAGCTAAATGCAGAAGAATGAAACTGGGCAACACTTTCTTACACCATACACAAAACAAATTCAAAATGGATGAAAGACCTAAATGTGAAACAGGAAACTATCAAAATCCTAAAGGATTTTGAAACCTCTTTGACCTTGGTTGGAGCAATTTCTTACTAGATGCTTCACCAAAGGCAAGGGAAACAAAAATGAACATGAACTATTGGGACTTCAAATAAAAAGCTTGTGCACAGCAAAGGAAACAATCAACAAAACTAAAAGGCAGCCTACAGAGTTGGAGAAGATATTTGCAAATTACATATCAGATGAGGGTTAGTATCGAAAATCTATAAAGAACTTATCAAACTCAACACCCAGAAACAAATAATCCAGTTAAGAAATGGGCAGAAGACATGAATAGACACTCTTCCAAAGACATACAGATGGTCAACAGACACATGAAAAGATGCCCAGCATCACTCATCATCAGGGAAATAAAAATCAAAACCATGATGAAATACCACCTCACACTTGTCAGAATGGCTAAAATTAACAACACAGGAAATAGCAAGTGTTGGTGAGGATGCGGAAAAAGCAGAACACTTTTACACTGTTGGTGGGAATGCAAACTGGTGCAGCCACTCTGGAAAACAATATGAAGGTTCCTCAAAAAGTTAAAAGCAGAACTACTCTATGACCCAGAAATTGCACTAGTAGATATTTACCCAAAGGATACAAAAATACAGATTGAGGAGGTGCATGAACCCCAATGTTTTTTATGTTTGTTTTATTTTTTAGAGAGAGAGCATGAACATGGAGAGGCAGAGAAAGAGGGAGACAGAATCTGAAGCAGACTCTGCTCTGTGAGAGCAGAGCCCAATATGGGGCTTAAGCCCACAAACTGTAAGATCATGACCTGAGCTGAGGTCAGATGCTAAACCGACTGAGCCACCTAGGTTCCCCTGCACTCCAGTGTTCATAGCATAGCAGCATTATCAACAATAGCCAAACTTTGGAGAGAGCCCAAATGTCCATCAACTTGTCCATATGCAATGGAATATTACTCAGCCATCAAAAAGAATGAAATGTTGCCATTTGCAATGATACAGATGGAGCTAGAATGTATAATGCTAAGTGAAATTAGTCAATCAGAGAAGGACAAATACAATATGGCTTCACTCATTGTGGAATTTAAGAAACAAAGCAGACAAACATACGGGAAGGGAGTAAAAAAAAGAGAAGAGGGGGAAACAAACCACAAGAGACTCTTAATGATAGAGAACAAACTATGGGTTGAGAGAGACAGGTGGATGGGAGATGGGTGATGGGTACTAAGGAGAGCACTTGTTTTTATGAGCAGCGGGGTTGTACATAAGTGACAAATCACTGAATTCTACTGAAGCCAATATTGCACTGTATGTTAACTAAAATTTAAGTTTAAAGAAAAGAAAAGAAAAAACAGGGGTCAAAAGCAGAACCGAGAATCTAGAAATAGGTTCATGCAAAAATTAAACTTTAAGTAAGAAAGGAAAGAAACAGAAAAGAAACTGTTAATAATAGGACATGTAAGTGATTTGGGAGAAAATTTTGATACTTGTCACACAGCTAGGTCACTTTTTTCCTGGATTATTATATAAAATATGAAGCATTGACATGGCAAGGAGACACTAGCCACAGAGTTAAAGCCAAATGCTGGCTTGGAAAAATTTACAAAATTTACAAAATTTCTATACCCTAATACATAATTTCACAGTGAATGGACAAATAGAGAAATATAAATGGCAAATATGACCACACATACATGCTTAAGAACTTTATTTATTAACTAAATGTGAATTAACAATAGTTTAGCGTGTGAGAAGAGATTAAAAAACCTGAGAAGCTAGTCTGGCCAGAATTTCAGAAAATGCACATTTTCATCCATGATAGGTGAGAGCAAAACTGGTACAATATTTCTTAAAAACAAAATATTTCTGAAAATGTAAATGCTGCATAAGTTTGACCCATCTGATTTCATTGCTACCAATTTAAGAAATCAGATAATTGTGCAAAGGTGAGTGTACAACAATGTTCATTGTGCCATTAATAACATTAGTCAAGTAAAAATTTAACATTATCTAAAAGTCCATCAGTAAATGAATTTTCAAATATAGTATGGAGGAAACATACAAGGAAATAAATTGAAGCCACTAAGGAATAAAAGAGATCTGAGTGGACAAGAAACTGCTCTCACAAAAATATGTGTAATACATGTAATATAAGTATATTAAGTGTGTGTTTACATATATATCAGTACACATACATTCAATTGTAAGCAAAATTTATATAAGCATGTATAAAAGTATATTTGTAGCCTTCAACAAGCCCATTTCCAAAATTTCACACTCTTAATCTAACATAATAACAGACTGTTTCATTTTGCATTTTTGTACAAAGTTCAAAGCTTATTAGCCCATGAGGCCTTTAATAATCTTAACACATAAATCATGTACATAAGTATAAGTAGTGGAATCCGTTTCCTAATTTAACTTCAAGTTTCTAAAAGAAATTTCCATATCAAATTATTCTTAACCTTATTATTAGTGGAAAATGCCACTAATGGATTTTAAACACTATATATAAAAATAGAGAAACTATTACATACCCCATGTCCACTGCAATTTTTTACTGAGTCACAATTTGTTTTTACTGGGTTCTCACTTCTTTCTCTACAGAATCCTTTATAACAATACTGAAATGTTAAAACGACCAACAGAAAATATTTAAAATCAAGAGTTGAGCAATTGTACTTGATACAGAAATTAGATGCAGAAGATAGATACAGATACACATGCACACACACACAGCATGCACGCACACACCACTCTGGATTTCATGACATCTACTTCTTCTAATAAAAGAAGCTGGGAGTCCAAATGGCATATAATTACTACACATAAAATTTTGAGAATGAGATTCTATTTTCCCCATGAGGGAGCACAGCTGTGAGTTTATTGATACTAATTGGTGTAAGAACAAAAACAGCCAATTTGTACTATTTGTAATGAGCTAGGATCTGGCATTTCTATGCATTTTAATAGTATATACTCAGATTGACCCCGTGAAAGAGATGTTTTTATCCTCATTTAAAATGTTTACTTATTTATTTTTGAAAGAGAGAGCACAAGCGGGGTAGGGGCACAGAGAGAGAGAGAGACACAGAATCTGAAGCAGGCTCCAGGCTCCGAGAGCATAGAGCCTGATGCCAGGCTGGAACCCACAAACCGTGAGATCATGACCTGAGCTGAAGTTGGATGCTTAACCAACTGAGTCAACCAGGGGCCCCATCCTCATTTTATATTTGAAAAAATAAATGTGCTGTTTTGGGGACATGCATAAGTTACTGATAGAGCCAATACTCAGTGCAGGAACTACTTTAGTCACAGAGCCTCATATTGATCAATGCTAAATATCAGTGTTCTTATAATTTTTATATTTATTTTCAACTTTAATGACAATATCTCTTGTCTTTTACATTCGCACCGTGTTCTAGAGAAAGTTACTTAATCCCTCCGTGCTTTAGCTTTTCCAACTTTGAATTTGGAACAGCAATTGATAACCCAAATTTATTCAAATGTAGGTTATAAGGATGAAATAATTTGTTGGACACACATAGTAAATGCTCACTAAACACAAGATACTTTTTAAATTATTTGTTTATTTACCTCATTTGCATGTGGACTTTAAGTGCTTATTCCTCTATCCAAATTTTAATTTAATTTTAATATCTTTAGGGAAGTCAGTAAAAATTATCTGTCAGCTTTTCTCAGGTTATCTGATAGAATATACATTGTATGATGAATAGTCTTAAAAATCATTATTTTCTATCACCATTAACCAATCATAAAGGATAGAATATCAGTTGTTCAGTAACTGGAAGTGCTCTGATGAAGCCAGCAAGAATAACAAAATTTTGTACAAACCAGCATTACCTGTGCACAAAATCATTTTCATTCTAGTGCTCCTTAAACATTGCCATTGAGGCAATATTAACTAGTCATATTTCATTGGGTTGTCTTTAGGGGGAAAAGTCAGGAAAAGTTAAGACCCATGCTTCTGATACAATTTCCTTCAAGTAACAGATCAATTTGCAGCTGGCTCTTTTGTCATGACAGCAAAAACAAGAGACGCTACAAAAGTAGCTAGGCCTGGGCAATGGTTGAGATGATGTTTTGAATATAAACTAATATATAAGACTTCCTTCTTTGAACAAGAGACACAAACAGTGTCCCAGAAGCAGCCATACCATGTTTCAAAGAAAAGAAAAAACAATATAAGAAAATACATATTTCCTAAAGAGAAATGCCTGGATTATATAAGCATATCTTTGTAGAGTCCCAGGTAAGAAAAAGGGAGTTAATTTTAATCATCAATTCATTGATTAGCTTATCTAGTTTTGGACATTTAAATGTCCCAAACATATCCCTTTTCAAGTTTGAAATGAATGTGCTGAGATATGTTCATCTTCCCTGGCCTATGTACGTGAACTAGAATCACTTCTCCTGTTCTAAGCCTTATAAATAAAAAAATCAGAAGGCTTTCTGTCATATCCAATATTAAGCAAACTTACATTGCTGGAATATGCCTATCTCCATGCAGTATACTCTTCACCCAGTATATAACAGTATTCAATATATGAGTGTTTTATTTAAAATTTCATTATGATTAATAAGGAAGATGTACTTTTCTTCCAGATGTACTTTCTATTAGATGTTAATAAATAAAGACTCCCTCCTCTCCCTCTTTCTTTTTATCTATCAAGATAATTTTTACAAAGGACCCACATTTACTGAGAGTAAGATAAAGAAGTCTTTCCTTTCCAACCACTCTGAAATCAACTGAACAAGGAAAAGTAACACATAAAATAAAGTATATCTTGGATGAATTTTTAAAATAACCACAGAAAAACTCCACATCAAATTCACTCACAACAGCTCCCCTTTTCCTAATTAATGTGAGTAAAGGAGTATCAGAAAGAGGCAATTTGAAGATAAAAGATTTAAGAACTTCCTGGGATTTTGAAATAAAATGAAGGCCCTGGTGGATAAAATGAGGCGAGGAAGCAACATCATCAAATACAATGGTAAAGGAGAGACCCTGGTTGATCAACCTTGAATGCTCTGGAGGAACTGCAGCCTGAGTAAGAAGGAAAAGCAGAGGAAGAAGAGTCAAAAAGGCAGGTAGGGAAGGGTGGCTAAAATGCAGAATTATCAATGGAAATCTGTCCTCAAAACCACAGAAGTAGTTAGCTTTCATATTCACTACTCACCTCTCCTTTCTCTCAGTTACAAAATTTAGTCGACACAACACTTTTATCCCAAAGGAGAAAGTTTAGAAAGGTATTTTGTTTTCTAAAGCAACTGAATTAATGGTGACTACAGAATTGGGGCTTTTCAAATGGTTTGTCCTCTAGAAGAGGGCCATCCAATGCAGTATCATGGCCTAAAAGCCAGTTTCCACAATGAAGACTGTCATGTGACAAACCCCTGTCACATGGAAAAGGCTGCCAGTTAGTTTTTTTTTTTTTTTTTTTTTTTTTTTAGCAATAGTGTGAGAGTAAAAAGTCATGCCAGTTTAAAGCTCCTACTGAACCAAATAGGGAGAAACTTTCTTCCTCCCTCACTTCCCCCCTTCCCTTCACTTCCGTTTCTTCCATTTCCTTCCTCCCTCACTCCTTTCTTTGTTTTCCCCACATGGGGACATTGGCCAGTTGGGCATAGGCTAATGATCAGACTTTCCCAGGAGACAATCACTGCTGGAGAGATGAGTGAATTGATCTGTAAAGCTTTAAGCAGTCATACGGCTGGTGGGACAAATCAGCACAGTAATCTGTGGCATTTGTATATCTAGTTCCCATATGGTCTCATTTCAGTTCTTGTCATTGTAATTGTATTTTCCCTGAAGGTAAGATGTTGTTTCACTCTCACTACTTTTAAGATTCTTTGTCTTAATTTTCATAAATTTAATTATGCTGTATCCAACTGTGAATTTTACTAGGTTCATCCTATATGACATTCTTTCAGCTTCTTGCATTTTTAGGCTTATGCCTTTTTGGCAAATCTGGAAACTTTCCAGGCATTATTTCCTCATATACTTTTCCATTGTTAAATTCTTTCTCTTATTCTTCTAGAATGACAATATCATGGATATTATATCTTTTGCTATAATCTCACACATCCCTGAGGCTCTATTCATTGTTTTTCAGTGTACTTTCTGTTATTCAGATTGGGTATTTTCTATGGTTCTATCCTCAGCTTTACTGATTCTTTACCCTGCCACCTTCATTCTGCTCCTGAGCCCATCACCGAGTTTTATAAATTATTATTTTTTAAGTTTATTTATTTATTTTGAGAGAGACAGAAATATTTATTTGTGAGTGGGGGAGGGACAGATAGAGAGGGAGAGAGAGAGAATCCCAAGCAGGCTCTGCTCTGTCAGCACAGTTCAATGCGGGGCTCAAACTAACAAAACTGTGAGATCATGACCTGAGCTGAAACCAAGAGTCATATACTTAACCAACTGAGCCACCCATGTGCCCCTATAATTTTTTTTTTTATTTCTAAAATTTCCAGTTGGTTCTTTTTTATATCTTCTCTGTGTGTGCTGGAACTTTCTATCGTTCCATTAGTAGTTTCAAGAGCATGTTTGTAATTGCTCTTGAAATACGCTAATGATGGCTGCTTTACATTCTTTAAAGTATATTGGTGTAATCTTGGTGTTATGATGTTAGTGTTTTTTTCTCTTTCAAATTGAGATTTTCTCGGTTCTTGGTATTAAGACTGATTTTTTATTGAAACCTAGATATTTTGAATATTATGCGATTCTGAATCCTGTTTAAACCTGTTTTAGCAGTTCTCTGTTAGAGTTCTAGACAAGGGACAAGAGATATCACCTGAGATGAGAGGGCCTCCTAATTACTACAAGGGTCAGGGAAAGACAGACACCAGTAGGCTTCTGCTCATACCACCCTGGTTAGAGTGAAGGTATGACCACAATTCTTTCTATGTTGTGTGGTTGAAGTAGAGCAGTTATTATTTAAAAGTATACTGTTTTCTTGACTGCCCCTTTGGATAAAGAAGTCAGGCTTTCCTTGATGACTCTTTTTTGTCAGTTCCATTTGGCACTTCCGAGTTGCTAGCTTTTCTGACACCCAGGTTGCGATATATGAGGCAAAAATGAAAGGAAACTCACTGCTGTGTTGTTCCTTGGGTTCCAAAGTCCCTACCTAGTCTTGCCTTTCTCTCTTCAGCTTTCACAGTATTATGTTAGCTTTACATATAAAACTGTTTTTAACTGTACACAATAGAAAAGTATGTATAATACATCATTCTGGAACCCCAAATCTCTACCTGTAATTTTTAATCATCACATAATACATTTATCAATATTTTCCTTTATATTTAACTCATTTTGTAGCATTTAAGAAATCTTTGAGTATATCAGACCCTAAGCTTTCTCTGAGGTATTTATTAAAACATTTTGATCTGCAGTTCCTCTGAAATAATATTTTCTATTTTAGTCTAGAAGTCAGTTTATCATCATACCAATATTGCAATGCTTTAATTGTTTTAACTTTACAATAAATCTTGATATTTGGTAGTATGAATTTCCAGTTTCCATTTTCTTCTTTAAAATTACGTTGATTCCGATTTTGTGTCTCCCTCTCTCTCTGCCCCTCCCCCGTTCATGCTCTGTCTCTCTCTGTCCCAAAAATAAATAAACGTTGAAAAAAAAAAATTTTAAAAAAAAGGGGACGCCTGGGTGGCGCAGTCGGTTAAGCGTCCGACTTCAGCCAGGTCACGATCTCGCGGTCCGTGAGTTCGAGCCCCGCGTCGGGCTCTGGGCTGATGGCTCAGAGCCTGGAGCCTGTTTCCGATTCTGTGTCTCGCTCTCTCTCTGCCCCTCCCCTGTTCATGCTCTGTCTCTCTCTGTCCAAAAATAAATAAACGTTGAAAAAAAAAATTTTTTTAATAAAATTACATTGACAATTTGTTATTTGGGTATTGAGTTTGGTAAGTTCTTTATAGATTTTGGATACTAACCCTTTATCCCACATGTCATTTGCAAATATCTTCTCCCATTCCACCGGTTGGCTTTTTTTGTTGATTGTTTCCTTCACTGTGCAGAAGCTTTTTATTTTGATGTGGTTCCAGTAGTTCATTTTTGCTTTTGTTTCCCTTGCCTCCGGAGACATATTTAGTAAGAAGTCACTGTGACTGAGGCCAAAGTGTTTGTTGCCTGTTTCCTCTAGGGTTTTGATGGTTTCCTGTCTTACATTTAGGTCTTTCATCCATTTTGAGTTTATGTTTGTGTATGGTATAAGA
>NW_024412376.1:4954712-4997091 GCF_014898765.1 Herpailurus yagouaroundi
GTTGAAAAAAAAATTTTAAAAAAAAGGGGACGCCTGGGTGGCGCAGTCAGTTAAGCGTCCGACTTCAGCCAGGTCACGATCTCGCGGTCCGTGAGTTCGAGCCCCGCGTCGGGCTCTGGGCTGATGGCTCAGAGCCTGGAGCCTGTTTCCGATTCTGTGTCTCGCTCTCTCTCTGCCCCTCCCCTGTTCATGCTCTGTCTCTCTCTGTCCAAAAATAAATAAACGTTGAAAAAAAATTTTTTTAATAAAATTACATTGACAATTTGTTATTTGGGTATTGAGTTTGGTAAGTTCTTTATAGATTTTGGATACTAACCCTTTATCCCACATGTCATTTGCAAATATCTTCTCCCATTCCACCGGTTGGCTTTTTTTGTTGATTGTTTCCTTCACTGTGCAGAAGCTTTTTATTTTGATGTGGTTCCAGTAGTTCATTTTTGCTTTTGTTTCCCTTGCCTCTGGAGACATATTTAGTAAGAAGTCACTGTGACTGAGGCCAAAGTGTTTGTTGCCTGTTTCCTCTAGGGTTTTGATGGTTTCCTGTCTTACATTTAGGTCTTTCATCCATTTTGAGTTTATGTTTGTGTATGGTATAAGAAAGTGGTCCAGGGGCGCCTGGGTGGCGCAGTCGGTTAAGCGTCCGACTTCAGCCAGGTCACGATCTCGCGGTCCGTGAGTTCGAGCCCCGCGTCGGGCTCTGGGCTGATGGCTCGGAGCCTGGAGCCTGTTTCCGATTCTGTGTCTCCCTCTCTCTCTGCCCCTCCCCCGTTCGTGCTCTGTCTCTCTCTGTCCCAAAGATAAATAAACGTTGAAAAAAAAAAAAAAAAAAAAAAAAAAAAAAAAAAAAAAAAAGAAAGTGGTCCAGGTTTATTCTTCTGAATGGATAAAGAAGATACGGTGTATATACATACAGTGGTATATTACTCAGTGATCAAAAAAAATGAAATCTTGCCTTTTGCAACAATGTGGATGGAACTAGAACGTATTTTTTTTAATTTTTTTTAACGTTTATTTATTTTTGACACACAGAGAGACAGAGCATGAACGGGGGAGGGTCAGAGAGAGGGAGACACAGAATTGAAACAGGCTCCAGGCTCTGAGCTGTCAGCACAGAGCCCGACGCGGGGCTCGAACTCACAGACCGCGAGATCATGACCTGAGCCGAAGTCAGCCGCTTAACCGACTGAGCCACCCAGGCGTCCCGTAACTAGTATGTATTATGCAAAGCAAAATTAACCAAAGAAAGACAAATATCATATGATTACACTCATATGTGGAATTTAAGAAAAAAAACGGATGAATATAGGAGAACAGAAGGAAAAGTAGGATAAAAACAGAGAGGGAGGCAAACCATAAAAGGCGTTTAAAGACAGAGAGCAAACTGAGGGGTGTTGGAGGGGTGTTGGGCAGGGGGATGGGCTAAATGGGTGATGGGCATTAAGGAGGACACTTATTGGGAAGAGCACTTGGTGTTATATTTAAGTAATGAATCACTAAATTCTACTGAAACCGTTATTACACTATATGTTAACGCCCTTGGATTTAAATTTTTAAAAAAATTAGTGACCATTTTGTATTTCTGCCCTTTGCATTTTCATATAAACCTTTAAGTCAGTTTTCAATTTTCAACAACAATGCATCCCCTCCTCCACCAAAAAAAATAAATAAATAAAAGCAAAACCAAAAACAAATATCTGGAGTTTGATTTTTGATGGTATCATATTCATTAATTGATTTTGAGAACATTGACATCATAACAATATTAAGTCTTAAAAATAAATGAGGATGGCTTATCCCTCTATTATGTAGATCTTCTCTGTCTAGTAATGCTTTGCACTACTTTGCAATTGTCAATGTAGAAGCTGTCTTGCGTGTCTTTTATTTAGTCTTCCTAGGTTATAAATGCCTTTAAATGCTATCAATCTCACATCATGATTCTAAGACTCTTTATAAAAATTTCATTTTTTACCATTGTAAAGCTATAAAGACATAAAGTCACAGGGCTGCTACAATTTCGGCTTGTGAAGGAACAGCAAGACAACTTAAGCCAAAAAAAACAATATTTAGTAAAAATCACAAACCACAGAATTTCCATGTGCAATCGAAACAGTACAAATGCATGTTTTGTAGGTTTTTCCCTGACTTCTCACTCACTATGTTGGAAATATATATCCATGTAACTAACAATTATTTACAAATGTCACTGGATAAATATAGTATGCTGTAATTTGTCTGGCCTACCTACAATTGGGTGTTTAATGTGTCTTCATTTTATTCTGTATTGTAACTCACATCATAATTGCTCTATACAAATGTATATTTCTTATATCTAAAAATTAATTTATTATTACATTAAAAATAGCTTAAAAAGTATGTTAATATATTAAACTCTTTACACATTTCTAAATCACTTTCCAGAAAGCAGGTGCTAATTTATACTAGGTTTAAGATGATAGTAAGGTATGCTTCTCACCATCAAATATTATTCTCAATGCCCAAATAACACAAAAATAATGGTTACATATTCATTTACTTTGTATTTACTTAATCACAAGTTAGGTAGAACTTTTTCATGTTTCTTAGTCATATGTTCAATTTCATGAGATTTTTTTTGCACTGATCTATATCAGTGTGTGTGTGTGCATGTGTGTGCATGCACACATATACATAATATACACATATATTGTGATATACATATATATTATGTGATGTTGTCTCTGATACCAACTGGGTGTCCCACAATTCCATATAAGTCAATTCTGACACTATTTGGAGTTAAAATCCGATTGCACAACTTGAAAGGTTCAATGCCACAAGACTGCCCCCACTTCAGATACCAGATGCAAATCCCACACCATCCACACTTTTGACCAACTGGCTATAAATTGGAGATTTCCATGGCCCCCTCCTCAGGGTTGCTAATTTGCTCATTTGGCTCACAGAACTCAGGAAAACACTTTACTTATGCTTACCAGTTTATTACAAAGGATACAACTCAGCAACAGCTAAATGGAAGGAATATAGAGTGCAAGATATATTGGGAGTGAAGGGGCAAGGAGGAAGTCATAGTTTCCATAACATCTCCAAACATCTCATCATTGCAGCAAGTTGATTTGTTCATCAGTTTAGAAAGTCTCTGAATCTCAATGTTCAAAAGTTTTTAGAAAGTTCAAACTCTAGCCACACCACTTTCCTTTCTGATGGTCTGTGAGTGAGGCTAAAAGTTTAAACTCTAGTCATTTGGTCTTTCTGGTAACCAACCCCATCCTGAACCTGTCTAGAAACCCCACCCTAAGTCACTTCATTAGCATAAACTCAGGTTTGATTGGGAGGGGATGAATAACAAAAAACATTCCTATCACACAGGAAATTCTAAGGGGATTTAGATGCTCCATGCCAGAAACCAGGGACAAAGACCAAATTGTACCACACACACACACACACACACACACACACACACCATTTTAGTGTGTACTAATGAAAGATTAAATTAGTTAATGAATTTACGCATTTGCTCTGTCATATTTATTGTAAATTATTTTTTCAGTTTAGATTATCTTTGAAAGGATGACATATTATTTTTAATGTAGTCAGTACTAGTATCTTTCTTTGCAATACCTCATTTTTATGTCAGAATATCTTTTCTCATTCTGAGATGTTTACTAGTCACCTCCATTTTCCTCTGAATTGTCATTTCTTAAAATATTATATCTTAATGCAAATATTTTAATAAAATGTGAGATATTTGTTTACTTTTTTCCTTTGGTCAACTATTTTTTAAAACTTTTTATTTATTTATTTTGAAAGAGAGCAAGAGAGGGTGAGCATGGGAGAGGCAGAGAATGAGGAAGAGGGTGAATTCCAAGCAGGCTCCACACTGTCAGCACAAAGCCCAGTGCAGGTCTCAATCCCACAAATCATGAGATCATGACCTGAGCTGAAACCAAGAGTCACACACTTAACCAACTGAGCCACCCAGGCACCCCAGTCAACTAATTTTTTAATGGTACCAATTTAAAAATCTTTTATTCTGTTTCTCAAAATGTTTAAGAAAAAATAAAGCTTAAACTCTGTTTTATTATTGTGTCTTGTGGCAAGGCCAAATTTTATATATGTATGTATGTATATGTGTGTATGCATATATATATGTATATATGTATGTGTATATATATATATATGTACGTGTGTGTGTGTGTATATATATATATATATATATATATATATAAACTTGATATGTATATCAAACTTATTCCCCTTGTCAATTACAGAAAGATCAAATTCTTGGCTTGGCTTTTTTTTTTTTTTTTTTTTTTTTGCTTTTCTTTGTTGTTCTTAGGTTGTTCTGACTTGCTTTTCTGGCATATTATCTGATTCTTTTTTGTTCCTTGTTCATACAAATTTTTGCAGATTAGATCTTGGCCTAACAAAGAGGCTTAGATTGTTAAGTATGAAAAAACAAGTTTAAATATCTACAGCAAAACTTATAATAAAAGAATGACAGATAATGAAGCAAGCATTCCATTGACTAAAAGAAATTCCATCCTTCCAATCTTAAGATCATGACACAGTAACCAAAATTTGTAACATTATTTATAAATGAAAAATTTGAAATCTCCTTCTCTCTCTCTCTGTCTCTCTCTCCAGGAGGAACTGCTTGATATCTCAGTGAAGATTCAGTTTGTCCAGGGAGGAAGTGAGTTCAGGGTCTTCCCAGACTACCATGTTGGACCTCATCCTTCCTTATATCTCTCACTTTTTTTCTTTCTCATGCACAAACACATTCATACACAGATACTCAGACACACAAACATCGTATATGGAACAAAGTAAAATTTTTATTTACCTTATTTTGACCACATATCGTGCCATTATGCACTTGAGTAAAATCATACTCTGAAGATTGTGTTTCATTTCTCAAATATGCTGACAAACATATATGGCCTCCAAGGTAAGTATATTGAACATTAAAAGTTTTTACTGGTACTATCTGTGAATGTGTCCAGTGACAAACTATCTTTCCACAAAGGATATGCCTGGCAATATAAGGCAAAAAAAGGTTGCTCATATGTCTCTTAGGAACACAATATATTAAATCATTAACAATTCAGAACATGAAGATAATTCAAAATGTTATTCAGATCATAACACCAAAGTTATTCAGAACATATGAAGCATGACAAATAAATTTATCTGTATATACTAGGTTCATCTCTCATTTATATTAACTTATTTTTGCGTGCGCACGCACGCACACACACACACACACACACACACACAAACATGCATTTTAAAAAGCATAGTAGTCTTGAGCACCTGAGTGGCTTAGTCAGTTTGGCGGCCAACTTCCACTCAGGTCATGATCTCATGGTTCATGGGTTCAGGCCCCACGTCAGGCTCTGTGCTGACACCTCTGAGCCTAGAGCCTGTTTTGGATTCTGTGTCTCCCTCTCACTTCTACCCCCCTCCCCACTCATGATCTATCTCTCTCTCTGTGTAAAAAGTAAATAAACTTTTTTAAAAAAATTTTAAGTATAGTAGTCTAAATACACACCGAAAATTGCAACCATGTTTGGCACAGTTTCCAAATTGATCTGCGTGAAAATTCACTTCTTGTGCACATAGATAAGTAGAAACTTTAGCAACTGAAAATATAAATAGTTACAATTACTATCTTAAAAAAAACAAAAGTGGTAAATTAATATAGAAACATCTGGACAACAGCAATGCCCAGTAAGTGTCATCTACTATAATTTTTTAGTGTCATCTACTGGCTATACAAGAAGGAGAAACACTAAAAACTACCCACTTGAGAACAGGAAGATTGTGTCAAAGGCAGAAATGATTAAGAAAGCAGTCATTTGCTCTCTTACCTACAATTCTAATATTCTACTCCTCTTTGCGCCAATCACTTGAAATTTGATTAATATACTATTTTTTTTTGTTCTGTACTTATTAGGCCTATTTTGCCTCTTGATATAGTTAAAAGTCATAATGATTAACTATTTTTTTTCAAATTTGGATTTTAAACAAACATTACCCTTTATTATGGCTATAGGATGTTTTACTGACTGTAGAAAAATACAGTTTGAAAAGGAACCCCAGAAAAAAGATACAGCTATTACATTTTCCAAATAATGCTTCACACTGTACATCTGGATCTCGGCATATTCCCTCATAGCAATAGGCAGTATTATTATTACATGGTTCTAAATCAGCAGATTTCACATCAGGTACACAAGCCTCAGATGTTCCATTGCAAAATTCTGGAAAATCACATGGATCTGTCGTTTTCCTACATAAACGTCCTCTTTCAGCTATCTATGAGACAAAGAAAAACAAATATATTTTTAAAGTAGTAAACCAAAAAATGTAAAAAAAATTAAACAAGAACAGTGTATTTCTATCATTTCCATTATTATTGCATTTTAACTACTTAAACTACTTTAAGTCAAATTACGAATTTACTTGAAACCGCGAGTGAAATAGATTGGAAAAAACCTAAATGTTCATCAATGAATGAATAGATTAATAAACTGTGGTATATTCATGCAATGGAATATTTTCAGCCATATAAAGGAACACTGATACATAGGCTACAAGATGAATGAATATTCAACACTATGTTAAGTGAAGAAATCCAGACACAAAAGGTCACATATTCTATGGTTCGTATGAAATAACCAGAATAGGTTACTCCAGACAGAACACAAATTGGTGCTGTCCAATTGGTGTTGTCCAGCCAGGACTGAGGGGAAGGAAGAAAGGAGAGCAAGTGCTTAATGCTCCAGGAGTCTCCTGTTTGATTGAGGAACTTGTTTTGGAACTAGATAGAGGGCAGTTGCATAACACTGAATGTACTGAATATCACTAAATTGTTCACCTGCAAATGGTAAGTTTTATGGCAAGTTTTTCTTCACCTAATCCTTTTAAAGGCTCTACCAAATGTAAGAATTGTCCCCATTTTAAAGAACTGCCCTTTGGGTTGTAGAGAAAGGGCAATGGGCTGTGTAGAAAAGCCTTATTTGTTCAATCCTGCTGATTTGGAAACAAAGGACAAGGTGAGCGCTCTGGTGAAGGGAAGAGCAACAAGGTATATTGCCAAGTAGCAGAAACTACGTTTGCATCCTTGAAGACAAGGGACAAGTGGCTTTAATTATTAGCATAAACAGTGAAAAACACACACAGAACAAAGTAGAATTATATTAGGATAGATTTTACTGACAGACAACCTGGCAAATTTCTAATCAGATTTTGATTGTCGTTGACTCCTGAAAGTGACACAAAAAAGGCAAGATGAAGCAATCCCCAAAAGTCAAATCTTACTGAGTCTCCTTTCAGGTGTGGCTATAAAGAAATGTGAAGGGGAAATTTCCCAAAGGAAGTTAAGGATTCAATTCAGTTCCAGGACCAGCGGTCCCTTGAAAAGATAAAACTTGAATAGTAGACATGCTATATGTTGCTGACTACTCTACATGGACTCCTTTTCTGCTATTCTCAAAATGAGAGCTTTATTGTTATTGTTATTATTATTATTATTATTTGTTTATTCAAACATTGTACATCAACTGTGTGTTGGGTGCCTTATTTTTAATTTTTTGTCATAAGTTGCTTGGTTATGAAGAGCTACATTCAGATATGACCAAGAGAAATTCATAGCACCCAAATAATCTGGAATTGATATTGAATAATAACTGGATGGGCCCTGAGTAGAGACTAAAAACAGTGCAATGGAAGGCATAGCTAAGAAGGCTGAAAAAGATCTAAGTACATCTTCTGAACTTAGAAATCAATTATGTATGAATCAGGTCCATAAAGTTACATATTTGAAGTTGTGCAAAAAAACAAAGCTTAAAAAATGCTAAAAAAATGGACACACAAGAACACAAATTATGAAAGGAAATCATGTAGTATTTTGAAAGCTTACCAGACAAGTTCTTCTATCACAGCATGGTCCACTGCCACACTCTGCATTTCCAATTAGAGTACAACTTACAGGATTACAGCATTTTTTGTGAGTGCATTCCTAAAAGCAAACAGAAAAAAATAACAGGAATTTTCAATGAAATATGTAATTGTATTTATTGTCAAAATACACAAAATATTTCCCTAAGTTAATTACAATCATAGTATGATTTTTACTTCTGTATTTATTTTTAACACCACTTCAGTTAAACTTATATTTTCAGCATTGGAAAAACAATGGTAATGAAATCATTCATTCTTCCATGCTCAAGGAATTGACTGTAAAAAACTCAATGCAGTTTCTTTCAATCTTATAGGAATATATAAATGTATGCACTCTAAATTCTTAGATTTTTTTCATTCATTGTATCATTAGTACTTTTCTATCTTACCAAACCTCTTCAAGATATCATCTTTGGAATATTTAATAACTTATGGATGTGACAGAATAGAGGTTCTAAATTATAACAATGTTTTATTAACATAAATAATGTTTCAAAGAAAAAAGTTTGTAATTTTTTTACTCACAGACCTTACATTAAATATTAATTCTAGAAATTATTAGATAAGAGAGCACAAAAATATTAATGGCTCTTCATAATATACTTCAATTTCCTTCTTCCTGTAGCATAAAATAATGGTATGTCACAAGACTGATAGTAATATTTAAAAATTAGTAAAGTGGATAGTCACAAATCACTATGTGTTTCTACTTGCTTCAATATTAATATTTTTATTATTAGTATACAGAAAATTTTACATACTTGCACACTATTATTTATTTAATATTTCTGTGTCTATATTTATGTTGATGTATTCATGTGTTTATTTCCTTTATTTGTAAGCATTATATTAATGATATTAAGCCCTAGCCACCAACATATATCACTACATTTAAAATT
Organism: Herpailurus yagouaroundi; assembly: GCF_014898765.1. Lineage (NCBI taxonomy): Eukaryota > Metazoa > Chordata > Mammalia > Carnivora > Felidae > Herpailurus > Herpailurus yagouaroundi. The sequence continues at coordinate 4,963,577 of NW_024412376.1, forward strand.
TGTCATGACAACTTACTTTTGTTTGGGTGGGGTTTTTTTGGTAACTTTTTGATATTGTGGTATTGTGAAATGGTCGACTCATAAAATCTAAGAACTATCATCTTTTTTTCTGGTTTTGTTCTTTAAGTTTATGGATAAAACTTTATTCCACCATGATCCCACTAAATATGTGAGTTTATAGTATGTGTGTAAAATGTTTGTGTTATATATATGTATGCATTTCTTTTCACTTTACATTGAGTTTTTTTAGTATAATTCACACATTATATATTAGTTTCAGGTGTACAACTTTGTGCTTTGACAAGTTTATGTTATTCACAATATCAATGACTATATCCCTTACACTATGCACTTTATTCCTGTGACTTATTCATTCCATAGCCTGTATCTCCCTCTCCCAATTCACCCATTTACCCAACCATTCCCTTCATACCGCTCTAGGAACCATCATTTTGTTCTCTGTATTTATAGATCTGATTCTGCTTTTTGCTTGTTCATTTGGTGGGGTTTTTTTTTGTTTTTTTGTTTGTTTTGTTTTAGATTCAACTTATGAGTGCAATAGTATGTTACTTGTCTATCTCAGTCTGTTTTCACTTAAAAAATGTCATCTAGGTACATCCATGTTGTCTCAAATGGCACAATCTCAACCTTTTCTACAGCTGCATTGTATCTCATTGTGTGTGTGTGTGTATGTGTGTGTGCATGGTACATATATATATATACACACACATATAAATGTGTGTATATAAATATATATATATTTATTTTTTTATATTTATATATACACACACCATGGTATATATACCACTTTTCCTTATCCACTCATCCATTGACGGTAGGTAGCTTCCATGTCTTGGCTATTGTAAATAATGTTGCAATAAGTGTAGAGGTGGATGTATATTTTTGAAATAGTGTTTTTGCTTTCTTTGGGTAAATATTGGTAGTGGAAATATTGAATCATATGAATTTCTATTTTTCATTTTTTGAGGAACCTCCATACTTCATTCCCTAATGGCTCCACCAACAGTATACAGGGGCCCTTTCTCCTCATCCTCTCTAATATTTATTTCTTATCTTTTTGATTGTTACCCATTCTTTCTGGTGTAAGGTGAGATCTCATTGTGATTTTGATTTGCATTTCCCTAATGATTAGTGATGTTGAGCATCTTTTCATGTGTCCATTGGCCATTTGGATGTCTTCTTTGAAAAAAATGTCTATTCAACTTCTCTGCCCATTTTTAAATAATGTTGAGTCATATAAATTCTATATATTTTTTGTATATTAATCCCTTATCAGGCATCTCATTTGCAAATATCTCATCCTAATCAGTAGGTTGCCTTTTTTTCTTTTTTTTTTTCTTTTTTAATTTTATTTTCAGTATATTTAACATACAGTGCTATATTAGTTTCAGATTTCATACATCACACAGTGTTCATTATGACAAGTGCACTCCTTAATCCCATCACCTAATTAACTCATTACCTCAGCTACCTCTCCTCTGGCAAACATCTGTTTCTTCCCTATAATTAAGAGTCTGTTTCTCAGTTTGTGAGGATGTTGAGAAAGGGGAACCCTTTGCACTGTTGGTGGGAATGCAAACTGGTTCAGCCACTCTGGGAAATAGTAAGGAGATTCCTCAAATAGTTAAAAATAGAACTACCCTATGACCCAGCAATTGCACTACTAGGTATTTAACCAAAGAATACAAAAATACTACTGAGTATATATTCCCAAAATACAAAATACTCATTCAAAGGAATGCATGCACCCCAGTGTCAATAGCAGCATTAACTACAATAGCCAAATTATGGAAACAGCCCAAGTGTCCGCTGATTTATAAATTGATAAAGAAGATGTGACATGTATGTACAATGGAATGTTATTCAGCCATAAAAAAGAATGAAATCTTGCCAATTGCAATGACATGGATGGATCTAAAGAGTATTATGCTAAGTGAAATAAGTCAGAGAAAGACAAATATATGATTTCACACATATGTGAAAGTTAAGAAACAAATGAGCAAAGGGGAAAAAGAGAGCCAAACAAAGAAACAGACTCTTAACTATAGAGAACAAACTGATAGTTACTAGAAGGGGGATGCATGGGGAGACGTGTTAAACAGGTGATGGGGTTAAGAACTGAACTTGTTTTGATGAGCACCAGGTGCTGTATGGAACTGTTGAATCACTATATTGTATATCTAAAAGTAATATTACACTGTACGTTGATTAGAATTTAAACTTTTTTTAAAGTCTATTTTGTCTAAGTAAGTATTGCTACTCTGGGTTTCTTTTGACATCCATTTCCCTGATTAGTGTTTCTCTATCTCCTCACTTTCAATCTGCAGGTGTCTTTAAGTCTGAAATGAGTCTTTTGCTTCGAGTCCATTCACATTCCAAGTAACTTTTGATAGATATTTATTGCCATTTTATTATCTGATTTGTGATTTTTTGATAGCTTTTCTCTGATCCTTTCTTCTCTTTATCTCTTTCATAGTTTTTTGGTTTTCTTTAGTGATACACCTGAATACCTTATTCTATTTTTTGCAGAATTTCTATTACTGTTTTTTTTTATTTGTGGTTACTACAAGGTTTATATATAACAACTTCTACATATAGCAGTCTATATTAAATTGATGGTAGCTTAATTTTGATCTCATTAATTACTCCTCTCCCTTTCACACTTCAGATATTAGGCATCATATTTTATATCCTTTTATGAAAACCTTGGCTACTTTTTACAGAAACACATATTTTTACCTTTATATTTTTTTATATTTTTTATATTTTTTACTTTTCATATTATCACTTATGGTCTTTGCACTCAAAGGGCCCCCTTTAATATCTCTTGTAGAGCTAGTTTAGTAGTTATGAAATCCTTTAGTTTTTCTTTGTCAGAGACTCTTTATCTCTTCTTCTATTCTGAATGATAGCCTTGCTAGGTAGAACATCTTGGATACAGATTTTTCCCTCAGCACTCTGAATACATCATGCCAGTCCCTTATGGCCTACAAAAACTTCTGCTGAAATTAACCTCATAGCCTTGTGGGGTTTCCATTATATGTAAATGTTTTCTTTTCATTTACAACCTTTAAAATTCTTTATCACTATTTTTTTTCCCATTTTAATTACTATGTGCCTTGGTGTGGGCCTCTTTGGGTTGAATTTGCTGGGGGATTTCTGTGCCTCCTGAATTTGGATCTCTATCTCTCTTCCCAAATTTGGGAAGTTTTCAACTATTATTTTATCAAATACATTTTCAGCCCCCATTCCCTCTCCTCCCCTCTGGGATCCCTAATGTGAATGTGATTATGCTTAATGGAGTCACTGAGTTCTCTAATTATATTTTCATAATGCAGTATTTGTCTCTCCCTTGTTCAGTTTGATTGCTTTCCATTACTCTATCCTCCAGATCACTGATACATTCCTCTGCTTCCTGTAGCCTAATATTTATTACATCTATTATATTTTTAATTTCATTAATTCAGTTATTCATCTCTGATATGTTATTTTGTATCTATTTGTCAAGAGTCTCACTGATGCCCTCCATGTTTTTCTCAAGTCAAGTGAGTATCATTACTTTAAATTCTCCATCAGGCATATTATTTATCTCTGTTTCCCTTCTTGTGGCCTACTATTTAATTCATCCACTGCTTTTTAAAATTTTTTTTCACATTTATTTATTGTTGAGAGACAGAGACAGAGCATGAACAGAGGAGGGACAGAGAGAGGGGAAGACACAAAATCCGAAGCAGTCTTCAGGCTCTGAGCTGTCAGCAAAGAGCCTGATGCTGGGCCCAAACCCATGAACCACGAGATCATGACCTAAACCAAGGTTGGACACTTAACTGACTGAGCCACCCAGGTTCCCCTCCATTGCTTTTTAAATTTCATTTATTGAGTTCTTTATCTCTGATATGTTATTTTTATGTCTTTGTCCAGAGTCACCACTGATGTCATCCACTTTTTTTGGAAGCCCAGTGAGTATCTTTACAATCATTAAATTCTCTATCAGGCATATTACTTCTTTTTGTTTCAATTAAGTTCCCTGCTATGATTTTGTCATGTTCTTTCATTTGAGACAAATTCCTCTAATTTTGTCTATCTCTCTGTGTCTGTGTGTTAGGAAAATCACCTACATCCTCTGCTCTTGAAAGTAGTGGCTTTATGAAGAGGTCCTGTAGTGTCCTGTAGTGCAGTGTCCTTGGTTCACCAGAACTTGGCACTTCAGAGGAGTCTCCTATATGTGTTGATTGTGTCTTGCTATGGTGTTTGAGTACCTTTTCCCTTCAGTCTAGACTTCTGCACTGATTATATCCCTGTTGTGGGAGCATGTTAGTGGCTGCAGCCAGGGTCTGGCATGTGGTTGCTGAGGTGACCACAGTCATGTGGTGGCTAAGCACGGTGTGAGGCCATGAGCACAGAGGCTGGGCATGGAGCAAGGTGGTAGCTCAATAAGTCACTCACAGCGTTAGCAAAATTTGTGCTGAGTGGTAGTCTTAGGTTGGATCCCCCCAAAGCAGGGCAGTGGCCAGGGGCACAACTCACGTTAGCAGCAGCAGACAGGGATGTGCTTTGGTGTCTCTCTTGAGTGGATGGAGGTCCCCAAAGGCCATTTCTACAGAATTGTAGGATATCTTGGAATCTGAGATTGTGATACCTCCATCTTTGTTCTTTCTCAAGATCACTTTGACTATTCAGGGTCTTTGATGGTTCTATACAAATTTTAGTGTTATTTGTTCTAGTTCTGTGAAAAATGCTGTTTGTATTTTAATAGGGATTGCACTGAATCTGTAGATTGCTTTAAGTAATATGGACATTTTAGCAATATTAATTCTTCCAATACATAATCATGGAATATCTTTCCATTTGTTTGTGTCATCTTCAATTTCTTTTATGAATGTTTTTCAGTTTTCAGAGTACAGATCCTTTACCACATCCAACATAATACTCAATGTTGAAAAATAGAGATTTTCTTCTAAGATCAGACACAAGACAAGAATGTCCACTCTTACCACTTTTTTCAACATAGTACTAGAAGTCCTAGCCACAGCAATCACACGAGAAAAAGAAAAAAGAGGTATCCATATTGGTAAAGAAGAAGTTGAACTGTCTCTATTTGCAGATAACATAATACTAGACACAAAACATTCTAAAGACTCCCCTAAAAAACTACTAGAAGTAATAAATTAATTCAGTAAAGTTGCAGGATACAAAATTAATACACAGAAACCAGTAGTATCTCTATACACTAATAACAAAACCACAAAGTAGCAGAAGCAAAAATTAGAGAACAATGCCATTTATAAATGCACCAAAAAGAATAAATTACTTCGGAATAAACTTAACAAAAGAGGTGAAAGACCTATAAACTGAAAACTATAATATATAGAATGTTTTGAGTGTTATGCTGTAAGAGAAGCTGTAATCAGGGATCTTTCTTTCAAAACAGTAAATATATCAAGTGCATTTATAAAATAATAATTTATTCTTGATCTCTTGTACTACCTGGATTATCACATAATATTTTATACAAAATTAGATATAATGTTATAATTACACTAACTGCAACATTAGTGTATTATTAAAGTATATCAGACCTTTATCACTATATAACAAGTTTAAATTTACAGGAGTCAGATGATATTCTTTTTTTATTTTTATATTTCAATATTAACTAAAGTGTGTTATGCTTCACAATTTAAATATTTTATTGAAAAACTGTCAATAGTATTTAGTGCAGCTAGAGGATTGAATGGAAACTAAATATTAATTCAGGCAGGGGGAGCAAAAATCAATGACATGACAGGAAATTCCAAGGCTAGTATCAAAGAGAAAGCCTACAGTAGAGAGCAAATTTTCACAATACCCAAATCTAGACTAAATACCTGGCTTAGAAATTGACTCTTAAAGACTTATGCTTTAGGAACAGAATGCCATCATGGGACTGGAAGCCAGAACTTTATAAAACAGGTAGCCAAGGTATATCATTGAGAAATTTGAGAATCAAAAGGATGTTTTCTTTTCTCCTAGTTGTCCAAACCATTTTTAAATGTCTCCTCAATATTTAATATCTTACTGAAGTGGTTCTCTATTTCTGGAATAAAATACAGAAGCATATTCATTTTCATATACTCATTTTGGTTGGGAATCCTGATTATTTTGTAAGTATTTTCCAAAATATAAGTCAGTCATTCAAAGTAACATTAATTGGAGGAATCAACAACTTTCATGACTTAATTCTATTTCTATATGCCTGCAAAGGATACTGGGAATTAAAATTTTTTTAAGTATCCAATTTACAATAACATTCAAAACATTAAATGTTTAGGGTTAACTTTAAGAATTAAAGATACCTAAATAAATGGAACAATATGCCATGATCATGGTTTGAAATCATAACATTACGAATAACTCACTTCTTTACAAATTCATCTATAGATTTTTAAAAATCCCAGTCAAAATTCCAGCAGAATTAGGATTTTTTTTCTTTAGGGGATGTGAGTAGAAATAGAAAAGTTGATTCTAAATTTTACATAGAAATGCAAAGACCTAAAATCACCAAATCTATCTTGATTAAAGAAGTGCAAAATATGAAGACACATTTTACCTGATTTTATGAGTTAGGGTAAGGAGAGCTGGTATTGGTATAAGGCTAGATATATGAAACAATGGAACACAAAGTATGTGATGAACCGTTTTTCAATACAGGTGCCAAGAAAAATATAGCTATTCAACAAATGGTCCTGGAACAACTGGATATACATATAGAAAAAATATATCCTGATTCTTAACTTACAAACATTTCTCAAAACGGATCATAGATATACATATAAAAGCTAAAATCAATAAACTTCTAGAACACTTATGAGAAAGCTTCACAACCATGGGATAGATAGGGCGCAAGTAGCATAACACATAAAAAAAAAAGATAAACTGAACTCCGCCCAATTAAAAATTTGACTTTTTGAAAGATATCTTTAAGAAGATACAAAACCAAGCCACATACTGGGAGAAAATCTGGCAAAAGACTTGCATATAGTTTATATTAAGAATTTCTAGGGGTGCCTGGGTGGCTCAGTTGCCTAAGCATCCAACTTTGGCTCAGGTCATGATCTCCTGGTTTGTGAGTTCAAGCCCTACATCAGGCTCTGTGTTGACAGTTCAGACAGTTCAGATTCTGTGTCTCCCTCTCTCTGCCCCTCACTCACTCTCTCTTTCTCTTTCTTAAAATTAAGTAAACATTATTTTAAAAAAAGAATTTCTCTAACTACATAATAAAAAAGCAAATAACCTTATAAATATGTACAAAATGTTTGAACAGACACTTTAAAAAGGAGGCATATGAAAGTCCCGTAATCATATGAAATACTGTCCAGTATAATTATTCCTAGAGGAAACACAAATTAAAAACACAATGAGATACCAGCACAAATTCAAATGACTAAAATGAAAAAGACTGGCAATAACAAAAGTTGATGACGATAAGGAAAAATTACAACTCTCATACACAGATGGTTGGCATATAAAATGTTACAACATTTTGGAAAGAAGTTTGACATGTTGTTATAGGTTTAATAGTTAATCAACTACCATGTCACTCAGCAATTCCACTCCTATATATTTACCCAAGAGAAATGAAAACATAAGTCCAAGCAAGATTTGGATATGAATATTTTAGGAGCTTTTTTTATAATAGTCCCAAACAAAAACAACCTAAATGTTCATTAATAATTTGATGGACAAACACTCCAAGAATATCCATACAAAGAAATACTACTCTATAACAAATACAAATGAACTACAGATACATTCAATCATATGGATGAATATCAAAAATATATAAAGCAAATGTTCCAGAATCAAAAAAGATCCATAATGTATGATTCATTCATATGAATTTCAATAGGGGACAAAAATAATGAGTTATGACAGAAATCAGAAATTTAGATTCTTATAGGATTTACTTAAGGAGGTATGGGAAACTATGGTAATGTAAATGTTCTATATCTTTTACTCCACATCTAATTAAGTATATCATCACTCACTTCCAAAAACATCAGCAAGTCAGAAGAAAAACAAATATAAATAAATATAATGAAGACCACCTAGACACATCACAAATCTTTTTGTTTAAAACCAAAGACAAGGTCACAATGCATTTCTAGACACAAAGATGGGTTCTATGGATCATTTGGCTAGGTATGGCAGACAGAAGCAGAATTGGGTACTGACATCTTTAGTGACAATGGGACAAATGGTTTTTGACTATCATTGTTGAGACTCCTGATAAGTTCCATCAGTGGGGAATGATGGTCTTATAATACTAAAAAAAGAAAAAAAATGTTATTATGGTTGTTGTTCACTCACCTACACTATCAAGAAAGTGAATCTACTTTCTTTCTGATGGTGGCCAGAGTTATAGATAGTAAAATTCATGGTGACTAAGAGCAGTTAATCACTCCAACATTTACTGAGTTATGTTCTGACAATGCAAGAGAAAGGAAAGAAATTAGATATACTTGGGCAAAAACCTGATAAAATTATTAAAGCTACCTCATCCAATTACAATATTAGAGATCTATGCTAGATTTGAAGGCTAGGAAGTCATTGTTACTCAAGAACTAACCTCATTCTCAAGGCGCCTGGGTGGCTCAGTCAGTTAAGTGTCCGATTTCTGCTGAGGTCATGATCTCGTGGTATATGAGTTCAAGCCCCACATAGGGCTCTGTGCTGACAGCTCAGAGCCTGGAGCCTGCTTCAGATTCTATGTCTCCCTCTCTCCCTCTCTTCCCCTCCCCTGCTCATGCTCTGTCTTTCTTTGTCTCTCAACAACAAATAAATCTTTAAAAAAAATTAAAAAAAAAAAAAGAACTAACTTCATTCTCTAAGTACAGTTGGTCAATGACCACTCTGGCTAATGGCATGCACATGAAGAATGGGAATGTGAAAACCTCTTGGGGTTTATTGCAGTAGGTCTTTACAGCCATAATAAAACTGGCCTATCCATAATGAATCTCCATTCTCCAATAAATACCTTGAAATCCAGTGGGTCAAGCTACCTCTTCCCTTAGGTGCACTGTGACTCTGTCCTAGATTTTTAATAAAGACTAAGTGCTCAGATGATGAAATGGTCACCCAAATCAGTTCACTTAAAACCATTCTAGTGCAACCAGCCTATCAGAGACAACTCATTTTCCTCTTGTGTCTAGGAATAGTCTCTGGAAACTATTCATGAACTGGGCAATAAGGTCTCCAGAATGGATGCGTTGGCAAAGTCCAAACAAAATTCCATGCAAGTCAAGGGCCAGAAGATAAATAAATCAACCAATAATTGAAGTCTGAGCCATAGGTTCATGTAGATCTGGATATTAAGCCAGAGAGAATCTAATGAGAACATTAATAGTCTGCCCTTGGGAGAAATTCTCACTACTGACCTAAAGAAGACCCATGGTACTTAAATACTTGGGCCATGACAATGGACTGTTCCTGGCCACTCTTGTGCTTTACTGTGGACAAGTAAAAGGAAGACAAGAGGGCCTCAATTCCTTATCTGACATAATGCATTTGGATTAGCATTGACCCAACACCTTTGGCACCTTCCTTCAAAAATAAACAGAGCAAGGATATAGGGTTTCATCCAAATAGAATGAAAGCTATATATGTTGGTTAAGGTGTGGCAGTGAACTGATGATAGTTGGCCTGCCCTTTCCTCTCTCCTAAGCGTTGCAGCACAGTCCATTATGGTACTGAGAAATGGATACATGCACTCCAATGATTTCACTCACATGTCGAACTTAAAAAATAAAGTAGATAAACATAGAGGGGAAAGAAGAAAGAAGCAAATCCATTAACAGACTCTTAACTATAGAGAACAAACTAAGGATTGCTGGAGGGGAGGAGGGTGGGGGATGGGTTAAATGGGTGATGACTATTAAGGTGGGCACTTGTGATGACTCCTGGGCCTTATATGTAAGTGACGAATCACTACATTCTACTACTGAAGCATGTTAACTAATGGGAGTTTACATAAAAATTTGGAGAGGAAAAAAAACAATTTCACACACTTTTAAAAATATATTACCATAGACTTATGAAATTTTAGAATTATTACTACTTTATTTTTCTAATAAAAGAAAACACATTTGACCAGATAAATTAATAGACATATACAGAGCATTCCATCCAGAAGCAGCAAGAATACACATTTTTCTCAAGTGCACATGGAAAATTCTCCATTTTAGATCATGTGTTGGCCAGAAAAGAAGTCTCAGTACTTTTAAGAAGACTAAAATCATTATCAAACATCTTTTCTGACAAAGGTATGAAACAAGAGATCAATTACAAAAAGAAAACTAGAAAAATTAAAAATTCAGTATATGGTGGTAAAATAGTATGATAGTGAATAACAAATAAGTCAATAAAGAAATTTTTTAAAACTCAAAATATACCTTGAAATGAATGAAATTTAAATGCAACATAAAAAAAATCTATGGGATGCAGTAAAAGCATTTCCAAGTGGAAAGTACATAGCAATATAGGCCTACCTCAAACAACAAAAAAATTTTAAACAATTTAATTTTATACCTATAGGAACTAGAAAAAGAAGAACAAAGTTAGTAGAAAAAAGAAAATAACAAAAATCAGATGTTAGTAAATTAAATGGAGGCTGAAATCCCAATCTAAAAGATCAATGAAACCAAGAGTCAATTCTTTTAAAAGATTAAAAATATTGACAAAGTTTTAGCTAGACTCACCAAGAAACAGAAAAATAAGTTTCATAATAAAATCAGAAATGGAAGAGGAGAGGTTACAACTGATACCATGAAGTACAAAGGTTCATAAGAGACTACTATGAAAAATTATATGCCCATAATTGAACAACTTAGTAGAAATGGATAACTTCCTAGAAATACATATACCAAAACTGAATCATTAAGAAACAGAAAATATGAATAGATTGACTACTAGTAAGGAGATAGGGTCAGTAATCAAAAAACTCCAAAGAATCATAAGACCAAGTCCAGTTGGCTTCACTGGTGAATTCTTCCAAATGTTCACAAAAAATTTAACTAAATGTTACCCTCCTAAACTCTTCCTGAAAACTGAAGAGGAGTGATCACTTTCAAACTTAGTTGATAAGGCCTGAGTGCAAATTATTCAGATGCTTTTTAAGTATATATCCATTACACACTTTGTTCATCTTTCATGCATATATTTCATGTGTATTGTATTTCACAATTATATATCACATAAATATTTATCATTAAAGTGGGCAGAAAACTTCCTTTAAGGAGAACTAAAAAATACTAATGTGTATTTTAAGAAAGAGAATATAATTTAAATAAAATTCTTCACAGTGAAACTTTGACATGCAAAAAACCCTAACAACCAAAAGAAATGATAGGTAAATAAAGTAAATATTTTCAGAATAAAAGTTATAAGGAATTTTCTAATGTAAAGCACAGAGGTGACAGAAATGCAATATTTATAAAAATGTTATGTAAGTTAATTGGGTTGTAAATTGTAAACCCCATTATTCTGAAAGTGGCCTAGATATGGTTAAAACTTAAATATGTATAGCAAAAATGCAAGAATAATCAGTAAAGGAAAATAAAAAGTATATATCCACTAAATTGCTTAAATAGAGGAAGAAAGAAAAACAAAACACACAGATCAAAAGAAATGAACAGAACAAAAATTCAATTAAAAAACAAATGTGGCAAAATGAACATAAAAATATGGAAATTTGGGGCAACTAAAGTTATAAAAAATATGCAGTACGGAGGACTGTAAGGAGTCATAACACCTAAATGTAATGAGGTATACTAGAGAAGATCCTGGCACAGAAAGAGGCTATTCAGTATAAAGAAAAGAAACCTGGGGATGCCTAGGTGGCTCAATTGGTTAAGCATCTGACTTGATTTTGGCTCAGGTCATGATCTCATGGTTCGTGAGTTTGAGTCAGGCTCCATACTGACAGGTGCAGAGCCTGCTTAGGATCTCTCTCTCCTTCTCTCTCTTCCCCTCCCTCTATAAATAAATAAATAAACCAACAAACAAACTTGAACATAAAAAAAGAAAGAAATCTGAATAAATTATAGACTTTAGTTAATTAAAAATATGCAAAAATTAATCACAAAAATGTTTAAGAGGATAATCTGATAAATAAAAGATAGATAGGATAATAAATTAAAACCCAATGTAGATCTTGAACTTAACAGTACAGGAAAAGTAAATGAGAATACAGAAATATCATAGAAATGCTAATTAAGGGAAACTAGTGTGTGCATAGATATATAGATATGTCAGACTAAATAGACTTTAAAACAGAAAGCAACACTGGAATAAAGAGATTCAGTATTTGAAAATAAAAGTTACATTTCCAGGAAGATATAACAATCTCCACCATAATTCTCTACCATATCAAAAAGCTTCAAAACACATAAATTGAATAGCATAAATTGAATAGCCTATAGTAAGAATTAGGCAAATCCAACTGCATAGTTGAAAACATAAATATTATCTCTCAAGTGCCAAGAGTTCAGGTAAATAAGATTCATACAGAAGATTTGAAGCAATCACTTAAAAATTATGATGTAATCAAGTTATATAGAATTTAGTTTCGGGGCGCCTGGGTGGCGCAGTCGGTTAAGCGTCCGACTTCAGCCAGGTCACGATCTCGCGGTCTGTGAGTTCGAGCCCCGCGTCGGGCTCTGGGCTGATGGCTCAGAGCCTGGAGCCTGTTTCTGATCCTGTGTCTCCCTCTCTCTCTGCCCCTCCCCCGTTCATGCTCTGTCTCTCTCTGTCCCAAAATAAATTTAAAAAGTTGAAAAAAAATTTTGAAAAAAAAAAAAAGAATTTAGTTTCTAACAATTCAAGAGTTTACATTTTCTCAACCAAATATGGGACATTCCAAAAAATCAACATGCAATATAAAGACAGGCATAATAAAATGCAGATTCGCTATCTTACCAAGAACTGAAAGAAAAAAAAAGGTAATGGCAAATACTTAAATATAACAGTAACAAACCAAGGATTATTAACCCAATTCTGTGAAGTTAAGTTAAATAAAGTTACCCCAGATGCAAGGACAGAAATCAGGAGATGAGGAGGTAAACAACAACATACATGTAAGAACTTAATGAACCAATACAGTCTCTCTGGAGGAATTCAGGACATGATTGAGGTAATGATATTAGTATAGATGTTAATAATGTTTATGATACAGAAAGGTGGGTATTGCTATTAATGGTTACATAATAAAGAAAATCTACCTCTTTAATCCATGCTACACTTACCCCTCACTTAAACTCTTCAAATGCTTCAAATTCAGGATGTCAGTTATCAAAAGCCCCATACCTCCATATCTTAGATGTTTAATAAAATGGTTCAGCATTTCAAAGAAAGTCCTCCTATATCACATCTATATTTATAAAACTACATGAGAAACACAAAAACAAATCTTTAGATAAATTATTAATGTTTGTCACTAACCTCTGGAAGACCACAATCACACTGTTCTGGTGGTTCCACAATTTTATTACCACAAATTGCAGTTCTTCCTTGGCGAACCACTTCTGAAACTGTTTTATTCTGAAGACATTCAAATTCAGGCTGTGAAACCTTGTGCTTAAATTCATCCATGCTGCAACTGCTAAAATACTTTACACCATGGGAATGTCTAAAAGTAAATCATATTCTTCAGATAAATGGAATAAAATCAGTATCAAAGTAACACTCTATGAATTACTGAAAAGTACTATAAATTCTGTAATATTTCACTTACCAAAGAGCCAAGAAGGAAGGAAGTGTTTTTATTGTTAATACAAGTTATAAATAACAGCAATAAGTTTATTTCTATGGTAACTCAATATAATAGAACATGTAGAGGAAGTTAAGGTGACATGAGTTAGAATATATTAAAACACAATGCTTGCCACACAAAAATCTTTCTTTATACATATCCTATTATTACTTTCATTATGACTTCCAACATCACAATTATAATCATTATTATAAGCACTAATTATAAGAAAATGAAACATAATAGAAAATTTATGTAGAAAACTGAAGAAATATAATTGAAAATGTTAGTGAAAAATCACAAGCATTTCTACTTTGATAACAAAATTGATCAATTAAAATATCTCAACATTGATTACAAAAAATGTATAAACCCTATATTCTTTTTATTTTGTTGCCTATGTTAATATTTCTGTGCTTCTATATGTAATATATAATGATTTTTTATTTGATTTTGTAACAACCTAAAATATAGGGAAATGACATAAAAATCATCCAAAAGAATAAATTTTTTTCCTGGGACAATGAGGAATAAGTTGTCAAACACAATCCTAGTAACTCTAAATATTTTAATGTACAATTCTTACATAGATATTAATTCTAAAATCTTTCAAAATCAGGAAATAATTATGCATTACTAATATCTAATCTTCAGATGTCATCCAAATTTACCCTTCATCAAAATATTGGCACTTTATAGCAAAAAGATCCAGTTGAGAGTCAATAATTACATGTATTTTTTTCAGTTTCTTAAAATTTAAAATTTTATTTAAATTCCACTTAGTTAACATGTAGTGTATTATTGGTTTCTGATATAGAATTTAATGATTCATCACTTACATGCAACACCCAGTGCTCATCACAAGTGCCCTCCATAATACCTATCACCCATTTAGCCCAACCTCCCATTCAACAACCCTCAGTTTGTTCTCTATAGTCTCTATACTTAAAAGTCTTTCTTCTGCTTTGTCTCTTTTTTCTCCATGTTCATCTGTTTTATTTCTCAAATTCCACATGAAGGAAATCATATTGAATTTGTCTTTCTCTGACTGACTTATTTTGCTTAGCATTATACCCTCGAGGTCCATCCATATCATTGTAAATGGAAAGATCTCATTCTTTTTTATGGCTGGGTAATATTCTAATATATATATATATAATATTCTAATATATATATATATATAGATATAGATATATATATATCTATCTCACATATTTATCCATTCATCAATCAATGGATATTTGGGCTCTTTTCATAATTTGTCTAGAATGCTGCTAGAAACATCAGGGTATGCATGTATCCCTTGAAATCAGTCTTGTGATCCAGTATGTGATCTCAGAGAATGTTCCATGTGCACTCGAGAAGAATGTGTATTCTGCTACTTCTGGACGAAAAGTTCTGAATTTATCTGTCAAGTCCATCTAGTCCAGTGTATCATTCAGGGCCATTGTTTCTTTATTGATTTCCTGCCTAGATGATCTGTCCATTGTTGTAAGTGGAATATTAACATCACCTGCAATTATTGTATTCTTATCAATAAGATTGCTTATGTTTGTGATTGATGTATATATTTGGGTGCTTTCAAATTAGGTGCATAAACATTTATAATCGTTATCTCTTCTTGATGGATAGACACTGTAATTGTGATATAATGCCCTTCTTCATCTCTTGTTACAACCTTTAGTTTAAAATCCAGTTTGTCTGATATTAGTATGGCTATTCCAGATTTCTTTTGACTTCCAGTGGCATGATAAATAGTTCTCCATCCCCTCACTTTCAATCTGAAGGTATCCTCAGGTCTAAAATGGGTCTCTTGTAGACAGCATATAGATGGATCTTGTTTTTTTTTTTTAATCCATTTTTTTATCCATTCTGATACCCTATGTCTTTTGATTGGAGCATTTACACCATTTACATCAGAGTATTTCATCCATTATTATTGAAAGATATGGATTTAGTGTCATTGTGTTATCTGTAGGTTTCATGCTTGCGATGGTATCTCTGGACCTTTGTAGTCTTTGCAGCATTCCACTCACAGAGTCCCCCTTAGGATCTCTTGCAGGGCTAGTTTAGTGGTCATGAACTCCTTCAGTTTTTGTTTGTCTTGGAAAGCCTTTATCTCTCCTTCTACTCTGAATGACAGCCTTGCTGGATAAAGGATTCTTGGCTGCATATTTTTCCTATTCAGTACATTGAATATTTTCTGCCACTATCTTGTGGCCTGCCAAGTTTCAGTGGAAAGTTCTACTACTAACCTTATGTGTTTACCCTTTTAGGTTAAGGCCTGTTTATTCCTAGCTGCTTTCAGAATCCTTTGTCTTTGTATTTTGCCAGTTTCACTATAATACGTCATGGAGAAGACCTATTCCTGTTATGTCCGAAGGGAGTTCTCTATGTCTCCTGGATTTGGATGTCTGCTTCCTTCCCCAGATTGGGGAAGTTTTCAGCTATAATTTGTTCAAGTAAACCTTCTGCCCCTTTCTCTCTCTTCTTTTTCTGGAACTCCTATAATATGGATATTATTACCCTTCATTGAACCATTTAGTTCTCTAATTCTCCCCTCATGGTATAGTACTTTTTATCTCTCTTTTTCTCAGCTTCATCATTTTCCATAATTTTGTCTTCTATTTCACTTATTCTCACCTCTGCCTCTTCCAACCTCACTGTCACTGCATCTAGTTTATTCTGCACCTCATTTACATTTCTTAATTTGTCATGACTATTTTTCAGTTCCTTGATCTCTGCAGCAATAGATTCTCTGCTAACTTCTATGCTTTTTTCAAGCCCAGGGATTAAATTTATGACTATTATTCTAAATGCTTGATCATATATATTGCTTATATCTGTTTAGAGCAATTCTTTAGCTGTCATTTCTTCTTGGAATTTCTTTTGAGAATTCTTCTGTTTTATCATTTTGGCTAGTTTTCTTTCCCTTATATGTTTTAATAGCTTGTTATGTGTCCTGAACTGGCAAGCACTATGATATTAAAGAGGGGTCATACATTGTCCAAGGCCTGGCCCATCAGGAGGTATTTTTGCAGTGTGTTACATGCTGTCTGTTGTTGTGACTCTGGTTGCCATATCTCCCTACTTGTAGTGGTGGTTTGAACCCTCCACCAGGTGTGCTTTGATTTGTTCATTGAAGTAACCTTGGGAAAAACAATTTTTTTAAAAAAAGGGGATGGTGGTGGTGGTGGAAGAAGCCTTATCCCATACAAAGAGAGAAATGACTGGGGTGGGGAAAAATATAAAATAAAATAAAATAAAATAAAATAAAATAAAATATAAAATAAAATAAAATAAAATAAAATAAAATAAAATAGACCAGGCAGAGAAACTATATGGTTTAATCTAGAGAGAGAGGAAAATAAAGAATAAGGAGATACAGAACAGGTGTAAAGAGAACATATTAAATATGTCTGCTTATACAACCAGAATAACCAGACTAGAGAAGGGAAATATAAGAGGAAGAAAAGGAAGAAGAAGAAGAAAAAAATATATAGAATTGACCAAGAATTAAATTAAAAAATGCAAAACCCTGGGTGCCTCAGAACCAGTGGCTGCACTGATCTGGAAGAGGGCTGTCTGATTGGTCAGCATCAATCCCACTCCAATAGATAGCTAGTTACCATGTCCACAGGGGTGTGGTTTGGTGTAGGCGACCTGCCTCCACTGTGGGCCCCTTGGTACCCTGAAGCCCCACCTTTTTGGTGATGAGGAGAAAAATGGTGACACCGTCCCCTGAGGTGTCCCCCTCCCCCCAGGCTGTCCTCACAGTGCTGCATAGGTGAGAGCAGGTTGCTTCCCCCTGCCCCGCTCCACAGTCTCCCACGCCTACTAGGCACTTGACTGGAATTCAAACTCTGACGTCTTAAAAGATCTTGCTCTGCACACCCAGGTTCTGGGGAAGTGCCCTGCCTATAATGGGCCTCTGGCTGGCGGGCGCAGGCAGGGTCCTTTGTCCTTAGAATGGCTATATACCTTATTCCCCCAGCACTCCAGGGAGGGGATTGCTTTCTCCCACTGCGGACTGCGCCTCTGAGCTAGTTACCAAGCCCAGGGCTAGCTCCCCTCCTCCCAGGCGCATGAACAGGGCAGCCAGTCCCAGTTCCGAGAAAGCCCTGCAGTTAGAAATTGGATCTTTCTCCGTTTTTTTCCGATCTCCAGTCCATGGTTTTTCTCTTGTCCAAATACAATCCTACACTTCCACACCCTCTCTTTCTCTTCCTTTTGTCTCTCCATAAAAGAGGATCCCTCCTCTCTGTGCCTATGCCACCTGTTTTATCTCTCCCAGTTCACAATCATGCACCTATGGCCTGCCAAGTTGTCTCCGTGGGCCCCTGGAGATGTCTCTGTGACTCTGAAGCCTGGACTCTTGGAATTCCAAGTCCGCTGGCCTCAACACTACTGTGTTTGAGGGAAGAAGGAACTTCGGATCCCCTACTTCTCCACCATGTTGACAACTCTTCTTTTTTATCCAAATCAGTCTTTTGGATCCTATGGGTAAATACCCAGTAGTACAATTGCTGGATCACATGGTAGTTCTATTTTTAATTTTTGAGGAAGGTCCATACTGTTTTCTGGAGTGGCTGCACCAGTTTTCAGTCCCACCAACAGTGGGACTTTCTCCTCATCCTTACTAATACCTGTTGCTTCCTGGGTTGTTAACGTCAGCCATTCTGACTGGTGTGAGGTGGTATCTCATTGTAGTTTTGATTTGCATTTCTCAGATGATTCTTTTCTTGTGTCTGTTAGCCATCTTATCTTCTTTGGAAAAAGATCTATTCATGACTTCTTCCCATTGTTTAACTGGATTATTTGCTTTTTGGGTGTTGAGCTTAATAAGTTCTTTATAGATTTTGGATACTAACTCTTCATCAGATATGTCATTTGCAAATATCTTCTCCTATTCCAAACATTGTCTTTTACTTTTATTGAGTGCTCCTTCCCTGTGCAGAAGATTTTTATCTGGATAAAGTCCTAATATTTCATTTTTGCTTTTGTTCCCCTTGTCTCAGGAGACACATCTAATAAGAAGTTGCTACAGCTGATGTCAAAGAGGTTGCTGCCTGTGTTGCCCTCTAGGATTCTGATGGTTTCCTGTCTAACATTTAGGTCCCTTATCCATTTTGAATTTATTTTTGTGTATGGTGTAAGAAAGTGGTGCAGTTTCATTCTTCTGCATATTGCTGTCCAGTTTTCCCAACACCATTTGTTGAAGACACTGTGTGTTTTCCATTGGATATTCTTTCATGCTTTATCAAAAATTAGTTGACCATATAATTTTGGGTCCATTGCTGGGTTTTCTATTCTGTTCTCCTGATCTCTGATTCTTTTTCTGTACCAGTACCATACTGTCTTAATCACTACAGGAGTGTAACATAACTTGGCGTCCAAAATTGTGATAGTTCCAGCTTTGCTTTTCTTCTTCGAGATTCTTGTCTATTTGGGGTCTTTTGAGGTTCCATACAAATTTCAGGATTGTTTGTTCTAGCTCTGTGAAAAATGCTGTTGGTATTTTGATAGGGATTGAATTAAAATTGCAGATTGCTTTGGGTAATATAAACATGTTAACAATATTTGTTCTTTCAATCCATGAGCATGGAGTGATCTTCCATTTCCTTGTGTCATCTTCAATTTCTTTCATCGGTGTTTTACAAAAGTTTTCAGAGTACAGATCTTTTCCCTCTTTGGTTAAGTTTATTCTAAGTTATCTTAGGATTTTTGGTGCAGTTGTAAATGGGATCGATTGCTTGATTTCTCTTCCTGCTACTTTATTAGTGGTGTATAGAAATTCAACAGATTTCTCTATGTTGATTTTGTATCCTGCCACTTATTCAATTCATTTATCAGTTCTGGCAATTTTTGGTGGAGTCTTTTGTGTTTTCCATATAGATTATCATGCCATCTGTAAATAGCGAAAGTTGGACTTCTTCCTTGCCTTTTATTATGTTTTGTTGTCTGATTGCTGAGGCTAGGACTTCCAGTACTATGTTAAATAACAATGGTGAGAGTGAACATCCCCATCTTGTTCCTGACCTTACAGGAAAAGATCTCAGGTTTCCCTTAATGAGGATATTAGCAATGGGTTTTTCACATATGGTCATATGTTTCTTATCCTATCTTTTATTAATATGGTGTATCATGTTGACTGATTTGCAAGTATGAACCACCCTTGTAGCCCAGGAATAAATCCCACTTGATCATGGTGAATGATTCTTTTAATGTACTATCATTCAGTTTGCTAGTACCTTATGAGAATTTTTTTTATCCATTTCATTTCAATATTGGCCTGTAAATCTCCTTTATACTGGAGTCTTTTGTCAGGTTTTTGATTCAAGTTAATGCTGGCCTGCTGAAATGAGTTTGTAAATTTTCCTTTGTTTTTTATATCTTGGAATGGTTTGAGAGAGTAGGTATTAATCTTCTTTAGATGTCTGATAGAATTTACCTGTGAAGCCATCTGGCCCTGGACTTTTGTTTGTCCTGAGATTTTTGAATACTGATTCCATTTCTTTGCTGCTAATCATGTCAAGTTTTCTATTTCTTCCTGTTTCAGTTGTAGTTTATATGTTTCTAAAAGTTTATACATTTCTTCCAGGTTGTCCAATTTGTTGGCATATAATTTTTCATAATATTCTTTTATAAATTTGTTTCTCTATGGTCTTGGCTGTTATTTCTACTCTCTCATTTGTGATTCTATTTATTTGAGTCTTTTCTTCTTGATAAGTCTGGCTAGGGGGTTATCAATTTTTTTAATTATTTCAAGGAACCAGCTCCTGATTTCATCATCTGTTCTATTTTTTTTAGGCTTCTGTATCATTTATGTCTGTCCTAATCGTTACTGTTTTCTTCCTTCTGCTGGCTTTAGGCTTAATTTGTTATTTTTTCTTTAGCTCCTTTAAGTATAAGGATAAGATTTGAGATTATTACTTGAGATTTTTCTTACTTCCAGAGGTAGGCCTGCATTGCCATATACTTCCCTCTTAGGACCACTGGTGCTACATCTAAAATTTTTTGGACTGTTGTGTTTTCATTTTCATTGTTTCCATGTATTATTTAATTTGTTCTTTGATTTCCTGGTTGACCCATTCATTCTTTAGTAAGATGTTCTTTAGCCTTCATGTATTTGTAGTCTTTCCAAATTTTTTATTATGGTTGACTTCAAGTTTCATAGCATAGTGATCAGAAAATGTGCATGGTATGATGTCATTCTTTTAATATTTGTTAAGCCTGATTTGTGACTTAGTATGTGATCTATTCCAGAGAATGTCCCATGTGGACTCAAAAAGAATGTGTATTCTCCTGCTTTGGGATGAAATATTCTGAATATATCTGTTAAATCCAGCTAGCCCATTGTGTCATTCAAAGCCATTGTTTCTCTGTTGATTTTCTGCTTAGATGATCTGCCCATCAGTATAAGTGGAGTGTTAAATTCCCCTACTATTATTGTATTATTATCAATGGATTCATCTATATTTGCTATTTTTATTGATTGAGTGCTTTCACATTGGGAGCATGAGATTTACTATTTACTATTATTAGACCTTGTTGGATAGTTCCCTTCATTATGATATAATGCCCTTGTTCATCCCTTGTTACAGTCTTTGATTTAAAATGTAGTTTGTCTGATATTGCTACTCCAGCTTTCTTTTGACTTCCATTTGCATGACAAATGGTTTTCTAGCCATTCACTTTCTGTCTGCAGGTGTCCTTAGGTCCAAAATGAGTCTCTTGCAGACAGCATATAGATGGAGCTTGTTTTTTATCCAGTCTGATACCCTATGTTTTGTGATTATAGCATTTAGTCCATTCACATTCAGAGTAATTATTGAAAAATATGTATTTAGTGCCTTTTTATTACTTGTTTTGTCATTAGTTCTGGAGATTTTCTCTGTTCCTTTCCAGTCTTTGTCCATTTTGTCTTTCCTTCCCACTCGAAGAGTCCCCTTTGATATTTTTGCAGGGCTGGATGAAGGGTCACAAGTCCTTTAGTTTTTTGTTTGTCTGGGAAACTCTTTATTCTGAATTATAGCCTTGATGGATGGAGTATTCTTGGCTACAGATTTTTCTCATTCAGCTCATTAAATATATCATGACACTCCCTTCTAGTTTGCCATGTTTCTGAGGAGAGATCTGCAGCTAGAGTTATGTGTCTTCCATTGTAAGTTAGGGACTTCTTTTTCCTTGCTGCTTTTAGGATGTCTTCTTTATCACTATATTTTGCAAATTTAACTACAATATGTCTTGGTGTTAGCCTGCTTTTGTTGATTTTGATGGGAGTTCTCTGTACCTCCTGGATTTGGATTCCAGATTAGGGAAGTTTCCTTCCCCAGATTAGGAAAGTTTTCAGCTTTTATTTCCTCAAATAAGCCTTCTCCTTCTTGTTCAGCTTCATTCTTTTCCATTATTTTATATTCTGTATCACTTACTCATTCCTCTACTTTGTCCATCCTTGTAGTCATTACATCCAATCTGTTTTGAATTTCAGTTATTCCATTTTTTATTTCTGATTTTTTAAAATTCTTTTCTCTCTGTGGAAAGGGCTTCCCTGATATCATCCATTCTTTTCTCAAGCCCAGCGAGTATGCTTATAATTGATGCTTTAAATTCTCCATCAAGCATATTATAGATAGATAGATAGATAGATAGATAGATAGATAAAGAGAGAGATAATTTCTCTTAGATCTCTGGCTGTGACCTTTCTTGTTCTATCTTTTGGGATGAATTCCTCTGTCTTGTTATTTTGTCTAAGTCTCTTCTTCTGTGTGTTAGAGAAACCTGTTATGCTTCCTGCTCCTGAGAGTAATGGCTTTATGAAGAAAAGGTCATATAGTGCCCAAGAGCTGGCACTTCAGGGAATGTCTCTGGTGTGTTCTGTGTGCACTGTGCTGCTGTGTTTTGGTTGCTCTATCCTTCAGGCCAATCCTCTGCAAAAGGTTTCCTAGCCTATAGTGGGGAGTGTTTGGACCCTGACCAGACTGGTGAGTTTTAACTAAGTGTGCTCTAGTCAGCTTGGTAAATGAGACTTGAGGCTACTTCCACTAGAATTGAAGCCTTGTAAAACTGTGTTTGGGAGATGTGGTGCATGCAGGTGTTTCTGCTGGTGTTCTGGGGAAGGGGACTGCTGCACTGGTTCTCAGGCACCCTTGCCTGAGAAAAGCAGTAGCAGCAGAGCACAGGAGGGTGGGACTTGCAGGTTAGGCAGCCAGTATTGGAGCTGTGCTGTTTATTGAGGCTGGTAAGAGACAGAAGAGGGAAATGGCACCAGCCAGCTCCTCTGTCCTCAGAGAGGGGTCTCCATGCTGCTGCTCTCAGGGAAGTACTCTCGGAAGAGTGAATAATTTCTCCTCCTATGTCCCAGCCATTTTTCAGGTTGCTGTCTTCACACTGTCTCTGGGTTGCTTGCTTGTCTGGAGCCACACAGTGCAGCTCTATCCCAGCCAAGCTGCTGACTTTTAAAACTCCAAACTTTAGGGGTGTGCTATGGTGGGATACTGTGCTGGTCTCCTGGGGGAAGGTCTGGCTATGTTGGGATGGATGCAGATTTACCGTGAAAGGCAGTCACATGAGAGCACAGGGACATGAGATTTGAAGCAAGCAGCCTAAACGGCCAGTGTCCATTCAGGTTAGCCCCCCCTCAGCAGGTGTCTCTGTGTTTATGCTGAGGAACAGGTGAGGAAATGGCACCTCTCCAGGGACACCAACTCTTGTGTCCCTGGAGAGGCATCTCTGTGAATGCCACCTCTCACAGATGTGTTCCAAGAAGAGGGAACAGTCTCTCCTCTGTGCACCTTTAGGTGATCCTCATATCCAGTTATTTGGAGAGAAATACCTTGTGGTATTTTTAGTGCATTTCAATTTGGGAAACTTGTGCTTTTATTTTTTTGTTTATTTTCCAAGTTTCACTCTGTATTTTTGAGAGAATAAAATACCATTTTGTGGGAGGCTAAAATACCATGCTGACACTTTTTACCATTTGATTTCCATCCTCTCCCTTATTCTTACAACATATTCTTCCCTAGGTAAAACTCCATTCCATTTTGGTTCTTGTTCTAATATTTTCTTCTTTCCTTTCTCACTACATATCACTGGTTTTCCTCAATTACTCAGCCTGTAAATACGAAAGGACACAAAGCTAAATCTTAAGGCACCTCTCTCATCACTCTTTCAACTTCTTTGAAAATATTCTGTTCATGGTTTTAACTTCCATCAATAAATTGATGGCTCACACATTCCAAATTCCTTGTCCTCTGAGATCAGAACCTGTATAACTGTGTATTTAACTCTGATAACTCAGAATCCCCAAATTAACATAAACTGCCCTTAAGACTTCTCTTTTCCTAAATAATTGCCTTTTTCAATATCTGTTAATAATTGTGATATTTAAAAGCCTACAAATAATTCTTCATATCTTTTTCCCTCTCAATCTTGATATATTGTATTAATGAGAATCATCTCCAAAATATTACTATATAGTTGTTCCCTCTGATATATTTTATATTCATTTTAAGGTAATTTTACTATCCATACTGCATAAATCAATTTAAAATGTGTTTTGTTAACATTTATGGTAAAACTCCAACTCTTCATTATGATTACATAATCAGGCTCTTTCATACATTCCTGAATCACCGCCTGACTTATTTCCCTGACTTGTTATGCTTTAGTCTCATTGCATTTTACTTTCTTTCCCCAAGGGCTAAAACATTCTTCCTTATAGTCCCAGCCATTTTCTTTTTCATTTTTATCCTTCCCCCCAATTTCCTTATTCTAGTCTTTTGAGCTTTTCAATCTACTTGCTATTCGAATATCACTTCATTTGCTGGCCCTGAAAAGTTTTCAACAAGCTCTTTACATACATGACCAGATTAATTTCCCTCATAACTGTTTCCTCAGGAAAACTTTCCTTTATCAGAAAGTTTCTTCTTCAAATGTATTCCCTATTTATTTCCTTCTTGGCATAAGCTTAGTTTATTCTTTGTTTATTCTTGTGCCTAATTTTTAATTTTTAGACCCTGATAGACTAAGATATTTAAGACATATCTATCTTGTTAACCATTTGTAAGACTAATACAATCCCTGCAACACAGTGATTACTGTGATGATTATTACATAATATTGTTAGTTGAATGAATTTCACCTCAAGAGTGTGGTAAACCCCCAGAAGGTAATCATCAACATTCACTTTCTGTGTAACATTGAATGTAGAAATATTAAGCACATTTTCTACAATATGAAATACTCCGCTTTAAATAAGTTTAAACAAGCACCTTATGTATTTAATAAAAATATTCTTACTCAAGTTGTATTGCAAGAGATTATACATCAGTGACTACTACAAACAATTCCCAAAAGAAGACACAAATTTGATAAAAAATAAAATCTTACATTGCTTCAGGATTCATTATGCATGTAGTTCCTGGGCAGTAACAATTGTAGATCTCATCGTATGTTAATCCCAGATTAATTCCAAGCAACTGTGCCATAACAACTGAAAATGCATCTAAAGTTATCATCTGCGGATACTAAATGCAAAACAAAACAAAACAAAACAGAATTGTTTTTTCTGTTTCTTGACAGGAGGCATTTTTTTTTTACCCCCTTGATCTTTTCTTTTTGGCCATATAACCTAAATTCAAATACAAATTTAAGAAACTACTATGCCAAATATCACTATTTTCTTAGGACTATGGAAAATTAGAAAAAAAAATGGCAAATTTTGTTTTTCTTTTTGGGTTGTAGTATGTTGAATCCAAATAGCACTGATATATGACAAAATAAGATTAATGCTACCATATGGTTTTATTACATATTATATTTCAATAAGCTTTAACAAAATTTTAGAAGAGAATGCATTGTTTCAGTAACTATATTACTTTTCAATGAACACTTAGAAAAATAAACAGATTCTTAAGGGTTGAATTTTCAATCAGTTTTGACTTCAGAAATGTTTTTGGGAGAGAGCCAAATTAATTTTTTTTAAAGACAGAATACAATGACAACTTGCAGGTAGCATTTTTGTCTTCAAAAAAACACTTGGAAAGTAATGATGTCACCAAGACACAAACCCCCAGCAACCGGTAATCTTTTTACCACTCCAATTTTTCCTTTTTCAGAATACACAGGATGTAGCCTTTTCAGATTGGCTTCTCTCACTAGCCACTACGCATTTTTCTCCATGTCTTCATGGCTTGATGGCTCATTTTTAAAAATTGGACAGTATTCCTTTATATCAATTTACTCCAGTTTGTTTATCCATTCATGTATTAAAGGATATCGTGGTTGCTTCCAATTTTTAGCAATTATGAATAAAGCTACTATAAACATTCATATACAGGTTTTCATGTGAACATAAGTATTCAAGTCATTTGGGAAATGCCAAAGAGGAAAACTGCTGGATTATATGGTAAAAAAAAAAAAAAAAAAATAGACTAAGCACTTGAATAGACATTTCTCCAGAGATAATATGCAAAAAGCAAAAAGCATATGAAAATATGCTCATATCACTAGTAATCATAGAAGTGCAAATCAAAACCACAATGAAATATCACTTCATACCAGTTAGGATAGCTGCTATTAAAAAACAAGAACAAAAACAGAAGATAATGTGTTGATAAAGATGTGATTAATATAAAATGTGAACTTTTGGTAGAATTATAAACTGTTTCAATCATCCTAGAAATAAGTATGATGGTTCCTCACAATATTAAAAGTAGACCTAGGGGCGCCTGGGTGGCGCAGTCGGTTAAGCGTCCGACTTCAGCCAGGTCACGATCTCACGGTCCGTGAGTTCGAGCCCTGCATCAGGCTCTGGGCTGATGGCTCAGAGCCTGGAGCCTGTTTCCAATTCTGTGTCTCCCTCTCTCTCTGCCCCTCCCCCGTTCATGCTCTGTCTCTCTCTGTCCCAAAAATAAATAAACGTTGAAAAAAAAAAAGTAGACCTACTATATGATGTAGCAAATACCGACTTCTGGGTATATACCCAAAATAATTAAAATCAATATATTGATGAGCTATCTGCACTCCCCTATTCATGCAGCATTACTCACAGTAGCCAAGGTATGGAAATAACCTAAGTGTCCATTGACAGATAAATGTATAAAAAATGTCATATATATGTATTTGTATGAATATTATTCAGCCATAAAAAGAATGAAACCCTGCCATTTTCAACAACATAGATGAACTTGGATGAAATTATGCAAAGTGAAATAAGCCAGACACAAAAAGACAAATATTATATGATCTCTCTTATATGTGGAATCTAAAAATGTCATACTCACAGAAACAGAATAGAATGGTGGATTCTGGGGGCTAGATTGGAAATAGGAAGTGGAAAATAGGACCATGTTGGTCAAAAAGTACGAATATTTATGTAAGTAAGATGAAAAGTTCTGGGGATCTGTTTTACAACAATGTGAACTTACCTTAGTACTACTGAATTGTACACTTAAAACTAGCAACAATGGTAGTTTTATGGTATGTGTATTTTACCACAATAGCGAAAGACTAAAAATTATAACATTTGAGTTTCAAATCTAACAAAAAAAGCATTTTATAAAAATTTGTCAAAACAGCATGGTAGAAAACTATACATATTTTGTTTCTTGAAGTAGATATTAACTTTTAATACATGAGATAATTACTGAATATATGGGAATAAAATGCATACCAGAGCAATTCCCGCAGCAAACTTTGGATTACATGCCATTCCATGATATGTTGCTCCCACATAATTAAGATGGTTCCTATAACTATAATAAATAATACATTTTCATATAATAAACTTTTTCTTCTGAATAAATGCATTTTAAATTATTACTGACTTAATGACTTTTAAGAATTAAATTTCTCAATAAAGCTTTGTTTAAAAAAATTTTTTTAATGTTTACTTATTTTTAAGAGAGAGAGAGAGAGACAGAGTCTGAGTGGAGGAGAGGCAGAGAGAGAGAGGGAGACACAGAATCTGAAGCAGGCTCCAGGCTTCAAGCAGGCTCCAGACTTCAGCACAGAGCCTGATGCAAGGCTCGAACTCACCCGTCATGAGATCATGACCTGAGCAGAAATCAGACACTTAACCTACTGAGCTACCCAGGTGTCCCTAAAGCTATGTTTCCTACAGTTCCTACGGTTCCTACGGTTCCTACAGTTCCTACACAGTTCCTACAAAGTTAAGTTCTAAAGTCTACTTTAACATTATATGGTATACAGCTCAAAACCCAGCAGTGCTTAATCCTTCCAAAACATTAATTATCACTGTTGCCATCACTGGATGGATATAGTCCTAAGACATACAAGCCAAGATAGCTTACTTCCATGATTTGCACATAGTGAACCCCTACAGTATCTAAAAAATGTTGGAATGGAGGACAGGGAGACAAGGAGACAGAATATGCAGTGGACTCATTAAGAAAAAAAAGATTGGGCACCTGGGTGGCTCAGTCGGTTAAGCTTCTGACTTTGGCTCAGGTCATGATCTCACAGTTGGTGGATTCGAGCCCCACATTGGGCTCTGTGCTGACAGCTCAGAGCCTGGAGCCTGCTTCGAATTCTCTGTCTCGCTCTCTCTCTCTACCCCTCCCCTGCTTGTGCTTGTGCTCTCTCTCTTTCTCTCTCTATCAAAAATAAACATGAAAAAAATTATTTTAAAGAAAAAAGAAAAAAAGAGATAGAACGTAGAAAGTGTCCTTATACATTTCAATCCTTAGTTACTATAGCTCCTGAGTCCCTAAACCTGCCCTTGAATTCCACAGGAAACATCAATAGATTTATAAATCTATTGCATATTATTCAGATGTTCAGAACTGTTTTTATTATTTGCATCTAAATAATCAAATAATTAAAACAAAAAAACATATATACTCTTGAAAGAAATAGTGCAAGTAGTTAAATAGCTACTCCTTTGGTCAGTATAGATATACCAGATGGTAACCACATTACTATTTTGATATATTATTTTAACCAGCATTATATGCAACTATTGCATTCTGTTAACTAATGTATTTTGTATTTAAAGTTAAAATAATGGTTTCAATTATTTACCTCTGAAAAAATCTTTAAAATCACTCAGGCCCCATGCTTATCTCAAGGTTTTCTGAATTTTCAAGTTTATCACATTTCCATAGATAAACAGTCTACTCTAATAATGGCTTACTATGACTTAGTGTCTTACATTGTCTTCAGATTTTTATATTTTTCTTTTTGTCAATACGGTATATATACAATCTTTTTTTGAGGTGTCTTGTCATAAATGCATAACATATTTTGTATATAATATTGATAGCTAACATATTAAATAATTTGATAAACCCTATATCAATGAAAATAAGATACTTACATTAATAAGTATGCCATATCATGGGACCTCTGAAACAAAAATTGTTCTTTCCATGACACAAATCTTTGTAGTACTTCATTAGCATCCCCACTAAGCGAAATCTTATTTTGATCAGACCAGAGCTCCAAAGAAGTTAGCATAACTGTCACTTTAAGCTGGGAAAATATCTGAAAACAGAAGATACATAATATACAGTTTTAGGTTATCATAAATATAACATTACATCTCTATACAAAATGCTAATATATATTCAATTTACACTTTTTTGGAGATGAAATCCATTGGTGGATGAAACTAGTTGGTAGGACTATACTTTCAAAAAACCTGTAAATGCTACATATACAAACAATATTACTGCATTAATATGGAATGTTTCTTATTTAAATGAAACATGAATACTTACAGTGTTGATTACACCAACGATATGGACAACTTTCTCAGTTGCAGCTGCTACTTCAGAGCCCATTAAATCAAACTGAAATACAAATTTTGTTTCTTAATCACTAATGAAAATTACTAAACTAACACATTTTAAATGGATACAAAATGTTAAAATAATGCAATGCTCAAGTGAAAGGGAAAAATAGAATTATTATCAAGGCTTCATAAGTTTTAGGCATAAACCTAGGGACTTTACATATTAGTCAATAACCTTAAAGTAAGAAGATTGTGATTACCTCTTACATATACAGAAAATAGTCAAAAGGATAAGAAGCAGAACTCTTACATATACAGAATGTAAGAGAATGTAACCTTAAAGTAAGAAGATTGTGATCATCTCTTACATATACAGAAAATAGTCAAAAGGATAAGAAGCAGAACTCAAGTCTCCAACTAACTAAACTACTGTCTTTTTTTTTTCTGCTATAGTATGCTGCCATCATCTGCCTTCATCCAAATAAGATGACATGACTGTATATCCTGGATAAGGAGTGTACTTTCTAAACACAGAGCTCTGAGGGCCATAATAGTGAATAATTTCAAGAATATGTCCATTCAAAGAAACAGAAATCATATTTTCTCTAAATATTTCTAATTATGTGTGCACACATTCGTAGGTGTTAGCTGAAAACATAAAATTGGCAACTTGGTATCTTCAATAATTTCCAACAAATCTATAGAAGACTACTAACAGAAAATCAAATGTGATGGATAGAGTTCTCTGATATGGCCAAAAGATGTTATCCTCCTAGGTCTTTAAAGACTATTTATGGGGCGCCTGAGTGTCTCAGTTGGTTAAGTGCCTGACTTTGGCTCAGGTCATGATCTCATGGCCCTTGAGTTTGAGCCCCGCTTCAGGCTTTGTGCTGACAGCTCAGAGCCTGGAGCCTGCTTTGGATTCTGTGTCTCCCTCTCTCTATGCCCTTCCCCTGCTTGTGCTCTGTCTCTCTCCCTCTCTCTGTCTCAAAAATAAATATCATTAAAATTTTTTGTAATAAAATAAATACTATTTATACTTTGCTATTTCTCTGTATATAAACTTTCACAATAAATGATACTGTATATTTACACAGTGCAGCATGGGTGGTATGAGTGAAGGTGACTGATCCTTTACATAACTGAAAATATGAAAAGCGAGACAAAGGAAATAAAAAATATGAGTATGGAAATAAAACCATATATGTCAATAATCACAAATTATCAACAGACCAAATAGTAGGCAAATGACAGAGACTATTAAAATCTACTATGTGCAAATTAAAATAAAAACCTCTAAATTATAAGTACATAGAGATATTAAGAGTCAAAGCATGAAAATATATACAAGTAAAATAATAGACAAAAAGCGTATATTATATGATAGTTATATTACTTAATATAAGTTACATTAATATGAAAAAACAAAGCAAAAAATGGACATAATAATTATTACAATGCATTGATAAAAATATTCAATTATCAGGAAACATGAAAGCATTTTAAATTTGACTATAACTAATAGCATAGCAACAAAATGTATAAAATAAAATTAAAATTATAAATAGAAATTGACTATCATAGGAATTTTTACATAGTTCTCTTAATCATTCATAGATCAAGCAGACAAATTAACCGTAAACACAAGAGTTTGCAAAGGCAGAGATTATCTGAGCAGAGAAAAAAAAAGACCTATCAATATTCTGTTTACAAAGCTATACTTCAAAATTTAAGACAGATAAACCAAACATAAAAGAAGAAATACTAATCATAGCATATTTTAAGGAACTCTTGGAATTTTTTGTAGTTGTTTCGGGGTTTCTTTGTTTTGTTTTGCATGTCATTTGCATTGAAAATGCCTTCTGTTCTTACTGGAATAGTAAGAGTATCCAGCTAAATGGAGAAAGAAAAAAAGGCTATTTAGATTTAATTAGCAGCCCTTGGGGGCACTATGCTTATCTCCTCCTTTGGAAAAAGCTATATAAATATCAGATCATTCTGAACACCCAAGAAATCTATCTGAGGACCTTCAGAACAAACTGCCTGACTAGGGAGAGAAGAGGCCATATTTTGTAGGGTAGGAGGTGCAGAGATGTGATTTGGCTGGTGGGGGGGGGATCAGAATCATGGGTGCTGCAGAGGGGAAGGATCCCTGATTTCAGAGAGAGAGAGGAGAGAAAGAGAGAGAGAGAGACAGGCAGACACACAGAGACAGAGAGAGACAGAGAGAGAGAGAGAGAGAGAGAGAGAGCTCTAGTGGAAATAGGATCAGGCCTCTTTTCAATACAGCTTTTAAAACTCGCCACACTCTGAACGAGGTCCAAACACTCCCCACTGCAGGCAAGGAAAAGCTCTGCCAAGAAATGAACGGAAGGAAAGGGCAACCAAACACAGCAGCAAAGTGCACACATCATATGCCAGAAACACTTCCTGATGCATCAGGCCCTGGACAGTAAATGACCTCTTCTTAATAAAGTGATTACTTCCAGGAGCAGGAAACATAAGAGGCTTTCCTAACACACAGGATAAGACAGACCTAGACAAAAATGCCAAGATGGAGGAACACATCCCAAAAGAAAGAACAAGAAAAGGTCATGATCAGGGATCTAATTGAAACAGATATAAATAATATGTCTGACTCAGAATTTAAAAACAACAGTCATAAGGATACTAGCTAGGCTTGAGAAAAGCATAAAAGACACAGGGAGTCCTTTCTATAGAGATAAAAGACCTAAAAACTTCAGAATGAAAAAAAAAATACTGTAACTGATGTGAAACCAATTGGATGTAATGAGCACAAGGATGGAAGAATCAGAGGAAAGAACAAATGATGAAACATGATATTATGGAAAATAATGAAGCTGAAAATAAGAGGGATTGAAAGGTGCTGGATCATGAATGTAGACTTGGGAACTCAGTGACTTCTTAAAGGATAGTAACATTGGTATGATAGGAGCCCACAAGAAAAAGAATAAACTATATGGTCAACTAATCTTAGACAAAGCAGGAAAGTATATCCAATGGGGGAGAAAAACAATCTCTTCAACAAATGGTATTGTGTAAAATGAACAGCAACAAGCAGAGGAATGAAACTGGACCACTTTCTTACACCCTACACAAAACTAAATTTATAATGGAAGAAAGATCTAAGTGTGAGACAAGAAACCATCAAAATCCTAGAGGAGAACACAGACAGACGGATAGCAACCTCTTTGACATAGGTTGTAGCAACTTCTTACTAGACACATCTTGGAGGCAAAAATGAACTATTGAAACCTCATCAAGGTAAAAAGCTTCTACACAGGGAAGTAAATAGTCAATAATACTAGAAGGCATTCTATGGAACGGGAGAAGGTATTTGCAAATGACCTATCTGATAAAGGGTTAGTATCCAAAATCTATAAAGAACTTTTATCAAACTCAACGCCTCCCAAAAAAATCCAGTTACATAATGGGTGAAGACATGAATAGACATTTTTCCAAAGAAGACATACAGATGGCTAACAAGACACATGAAAACATGCTTAACATCAATGATCAACAGGGAAATACAAATCAAAACCACAATGAGATACCACCCCACACCTGTCAGAATAGGTGAAATTAAAATATTAGGAAATAACAGGTGTTGGCAAGCATGCAGAGAAAGGGGAACCCTCTTACACTGTCAGAGTGAATGCAAACTGGCTCAGTCACTCTGAAAAAACAGTATGGAGACTCTTCAAACAGTTAAAATACTACTACCTGATGACTTAGCAATTGCACCACTAGATATTTACTCAAAGCATACAAAAATACTGATTCAAAGGGATACATGCACCCTGAAGCTTATAGCATCATTGGGAACAATAGCCAAGTTATGGAAAGAGACCAAGCATCCATTATTTATTAATGGATACAGATGTATGTACATCTTTGTACATGTACATGTACATGTACATCTATGTACAT
>NW_024412376.1:4997101-5048145 GCF_014898765.1 Herpailurus yagouaroundi
TATGTACATCTTTGTACATGTACATGTACATGTACATCTATGTACATCTTTGTACATGTACATGTACATGTACATCTATGTACATCTTTGTACATACATCTGCATCCATTAATAAATAATGGATGCTTGGCCTCTTTCCATAACTTGGCTATTGTTCACAAATATATTCATATATATTACATATATATATTGTTCACATATATATGTATATATATATATACACATATATATATACACTCAGCCATAAAAAAGAATGAAATCTTGCCATTTGCAACCTGTAGATGGAGCTAGAGTGTATTATGCTAATCAAAATAAGTCAGAGAAAAATAAATCCCATATAATTTCACTCATATGTGAAATTTAAAAAACAAAAAACAAGAGATGACCATAGGGGAAAGGCAAACTATAAAAGAGACACTTAAGCATAGAGAACAAACTGAAGGTTGCTGGAGGGGAGCTGGGTAGGGGATGGGTTAGATGGGTGATGGGTATTTAAGGAGAGCACTTTTTGTGATGAGCACTGGGCATTATATAAGTGATGAATCACTAACTTCTACCCCTGAAACTAATATTACATTATATGTTAACTAACTAGAATTTAAATAATAATTTGAATCATTAAAACAAAATGAAAAAAGTTCCCAAAGGGCATTAGCTAGTAAATCAGATTAAATTATATTAAATATTTTATTAATTGGATATTGTGAACATCAAAATTAAATTGAAATAATATATTTCATTAATAAGTGGGAAATAAAGCATTATAAATTAATTTACAAAATAGCATATATAAAACAAGGTATATGAATACATACAAATATGCATGTACACATTAAAAACAGGATGTGTGCATATGATTTATCACCTGGTAATAAAACTATATGTGCTTTTTTATTATTTATTTATTTTGTCTATCTATTCTTTACAGTACGTTACTGATTTTTAAAAATTATTTAAAGACCTAAATATTTCCTTTTATGACATTATGACACTCACTGAGACACTTTACGCAAAAATATCAGTGATAATGGACAAATCTGATCTTTTAACTTTTTACTCATATGACTTTACTCAAACTGATTACATAAACAAAAATTTCCATAACTAAAAAAATATTCCTATGAATAAACCTCATTTTTGAAATACGAAACTTCCACTAGAGAACTCAAGCAATTGTACACATAATCTTATAAAAGATAATATTTAACAAGGATCTCCAATTGAGTAATAAAATAGCTTGTGTTAAAATGGAAACTTACTTAAGGAAAAGAGTTTACCACAATTTGGAGCAGATTCAGAAATTTCTATAGGTAGCTGTAATCCAACAGATTTAGTGTAGTAGAACCCTTCCATACATACATATCTGTACATTATTGCTAGAATTCTATAATGATTTGGAAATCAACATCATAGATATTGGTCCCCATATGTCAATGTAAAACCAATAGACAACATTTTTTTTTATGTCTTGCTATACAGAGATACATAATGTTAACAGAGGATAATACCTGTATTGCAACCAAGGGAAGTTTCTTTTTCATATTCCCTTTGAATTTAAACATAAGACAAAGATATGATGAAATATATCAGTAATACGCACCAAGGCTTTATCCATAATGATTTGAATTTTCAGAATTCTTTTCAATAGCTCAACATCTGATTTTTTCTGTGAAACAGAGGACATCAGTTAAATAAAACATTTTTTTAATTCTTATATTGTTTGTAATCATCATCTACATTTTATACAAATATGTATACATATATATATAGACATACATACACAAAGAGAGGTATAGATACATATAAATACAGATTCATCAAGATATAAATAATAGGAAAATAAAAGAATAAATGCCCACTGAATAAATAAGCAGGTGAGATTCCAAATACAAATTCTAGGAACAAATCAGAAGCTTTTACCTATATTCTTAATCACTAGAATCCTCAAAAAGTTACCAGAGAAACCATGTTTCTTTCCTCTTAAAACCTTCCTCCAAGACCCTCCCTCTGCAACCTTCAAACTAAATAAATCCCCATCAATTTTACACCAGATGTTTGCCTCTATTTTCTCATTATTTTTATTATCTATATTAACTTGTGGCTACACTCAATAGAATGCATCCATTTTTAGAATATATGAATTAGTACTAATGTAAATATCCACGTAATAATTTCCATAAGTAAGATAAAGAAAATTTCTATCATGTTCTTCAGTCAATTGCCCACATGGCTCAAGGCAAGCAATAATCTGATTTTCTCACCACAGGGTAGAGAATTTCATGTAACTGGAATCATATGATGTGTACTTTTATATCGGACTTCTTTCACTCAGAATTCACCCATGTTGTTGTGATTGTTAGTAATTCATCAGTTCTTATTACTAAGTAGTGCACCATTTTAGGAATACACCACAACTTTTTCATACATTTACCTGTTGATGATGTGAAAGGTGAAATAAAACGGAGTCACTTACATCAAGGGGTTTTAAAATGAAACTGGGAGGCCATTAAGGAGGTGGGCCTTATGTACCTCCTCACTGGATGGAACCACAAATTTCTGAGTTGGATCCAAACTTAAATATTCCAAGGAGTCTGCACAAACATCTGCAACTTGCTATAGTAACAAACTTTTGCTTAGTGACAGCCTTAGCAGCCAATTATGTTTAGCCAAGTTTAGTTTTCTGCCAACAACAGCCAAAATCTTTGTAAGCAACATATGCAAGCATCCCCTTTCATCTTTAAAATAAAACCTTCACTTTTGTTCCCTAGGGGACAATTGGATTGCTACCCAAATCTGTACTCACCAAATTGCATTTCTGAGACCCCAAATAAATGCTTTTATTTTATTTCAGCTCCTTTCTCAGTTGACAATGATCATTTGGATTATTTAGCCATTTTGGCTAATTTTTTTTATTTTTGTTAATGTTTATTTATTTTTGAGAGACAGAGTGTGAGTGGGGGAGGGGCAGAGAGAAAGAGAGAAAGACACAGAATCCGAAGCAGGCTCCAGGCTCTGAACTGTCAGCACAGAGCCTGACGTGGGGCTGGACTCACAAGCCATGAGATCATGACCTGAGCCGAAGTCGGATGCTCAACCTACTGAACAACCCAGGTGTCCCCCATTTTAGCTATTATAAGCAAAGCTGCTATGAATATCCATGCACAGATCTTTGTGCAGTTAGCTATATTCTTTCATTGTTCTTGGTAAATATCTGAAGATGGAATACTTGAGTTATGTGATAATTGTGAGTGTGTAAAGTAAATACAAAAGTGCCAGATTGCTTTCTAAAGTAGTTTGATCATTCTGCATTTTCACCCAGAATAAGAGTCCCAATTGCTCTTCATTTTTGCCTATATTTGATATTGTCTTTTCCATCATTTCCATTTATTGGTGCTTGCTGATATCTTATTGAGGTTTTAATTGGCAGTTCCCTGATGCTTAATGTGAAACAGCTTTTCACATGTTTATGGCTCATTAATTTGGTTTCTCCTAAGTTCCCTACTAGAAATTTTATGTTTTGATATTTAAGCCAATGCTCTAATTCAGTTTTTAAAATAAGAGTCAAGATTCATTTTATTCCATATGGATGTCCAGTCTTCTAGCAGCATTTAATGCAGACATTATTCTTTAACCTTTTAAAGTCCCCAGCACCTTTGTGGAAAATCAATCTGCCATTAGTATGTGGGTCTACTTCTGACCTATTCTGTTCCACTGATCTATATGTCTATGCTTACACCAATCACGGTATGTATCTCTATAGCAGGGGTCAGCAAACTATAACCCAAGGTATGGCCACCTGTTTTGTAAAAAATATCTTATTGGAATAAAGCCACACCCATTTGTTTATATGTTATTTATGCTGCTTTCATGCTACAAAGGTAGAGTGAGGTAGCTGCAATAGATCATATACCTCACAAGCCTAAAAAATATACTACCTAGCCCTTAAAAAAAAAAAAAACAGAGGTAATGTAAGTCCTCTATTTTGTTCTTATTTTTATTTATTTTTTAAATGTTTATTTATTTTTGGGAGACAGAGAGCAAGTGGGGGAGGGGCAAAGAGAGCTGTCAGCACAGAGCCTGAAGCCGGCTCCAACTCAAGAGCTGTGAGATCATGACCTGAGCCGATTTCAGACACTTAACCGACTGAGCCACCCAGATGGCCCTATTTTGTTCTTCTTTTTAAAACTGTGTGACTATTCTAGGATCTTTGCATGTCCTTATGAATTTGAGAACCGATTTTCACAAAAATGTTTTCTGGAATTTTGATTGGGATTACACTGAATCTACAGATCAATAAGGGGGAAATGAACATCTTAACAACATCAATATCTTTGTTTCCTGTGACTTTGCTAGACTCTCTTATATTCCTGATAGCTTTGGTAGAGTTTCTTTGTGATCTCCTATATACAGAGTTAGGTCACTAAAAACATAAGGTTATTTTTTACTTTAAAAAATGTATGCCATTTATTATTCTTTTGCTTATTGTATTATCCAGAAATTCCAGTAAAATGTTGACTGAAAGTAGAGAAGGCAGACATCCTTGAATTATTCCTAATCTTAGGGGCTGTTTAGTCAGTTCAGGCTGTAACAAATATACCACAGGCTAGGTGGCTTAAACAACAAACACATATTTCTCACAGTCCTAGAGGCTGGGAAGTTCAAGATCAAGGCACCAGCAGAGGTGGTATCTGGTGAGACCACTCTTCCTAGTTTGCAAATGGCCATCTTCCTTTTATATGCTCACACAACAGAACAGAGAGAGAGATCCATGTCTCTTAATTTTTAATAAAAGCATAAATCCCATCATGAGAGCCTTATACTCACCACCTAATTTGACCCCAATTATTTTTCAAAGGCCTCAACTTCCTAATACCATCTTACTGAGGGTTAGAGTTTTAACATATGAATTTCGGGATAGAGCATGCAGTCCATAAGAGCGGCAAAACATTCTATCACTTAGCATTCATTATGTTAGGTAGATACTTATAGATGTTCTTTATCAGGTCAAAGAAGTTTTCTATTCCTAGTTTTTATCATGAATTTCCAGTCTGAAGGCAGTTACCTGGACGATTCTGTGGGATGGTCCATCCTTTTGTCCTAGTCAGGACATCAACTGATTGGATGAGGTCCATCCAAATATGAAAGGCATTTCTGCTTTACTCAAAGTCTACTGATTTAGATGTTAATCCTATTCAAAAACACCCTCGCAGAAACACCCACAAAACTTGACCAACTATCTGATCAATATATCCCAGTCAAGTTGACACATAAAATTCACCATTACACATTCTTAGGTTTTTCTCTACCATTGTTTATATATAATTGCTTTCTATTCTCTTAAACCTGACTGTAATCTCACAGTGTCTATTCTCTTATTTGTTAGTCTTATTATCAATGTCTTTCATTTTTAAAATAGCTTTTTCTCTTACATTTATTTCCTGAGCACTTCCAAGGATCTTTTAAACAGACTATATAAAGGTAGGCCCTTAGCGTACTACAGACCATATCTCTGGGGTCATGGTCATATTATCTGGGTTTGAATTTTAATGCTACATGTTACCAGAGAATTTCCTAGGAAAATAATTTAAACTCTATAAATCTGTATCCTAATCTGAAAAAGGGGGTAACAGTACCAACTTTTAGAATTGTTGAAAAAATTGGAAAGATAGGATATATGTAAAGCTCTTAAAACAATATGTGGCACCTATGAGGCAGTACATGAATATAAACGAAGTTTTTTCATTCACTTTGGATTTTGTGTTTTTCCACCTTACATTTTATACTTCTATTTCATATGCTCCGTGTTTACTCCTTTCCAATTATTATTATTTTACAACATATGTAGTTCTTTCAAGTCAAACCATTCTTGAACAAAGGGTGGGGATTAGTGACTTTTATTACACTTTTGTTTTATTATAAGAAATGGCCAATTATCCAAGGATATTTGTTTCCTTCTCCAACAGAAGAGATGTCTATGAGACACCTGTCCAGGCCCAACTCTTGGGGTGGGGATGCATTCACACTTCACCCCTTACTCTTTTTTTTTTTTTTTTAATTTTTTTTTCCAATGTTTTATTTATTTTTGGGACAGAGAGAGACAGAGCATGAACGGGGGAGGGGCAGAGAGAGAGGGAGACACAGAATCGGAAACAGGCTCCAGGCTCCGAGCCATCAGCCCAGAGCCTGACGCGGGGCTCGAACTCACGGACCGCGAGATCATGACCTGGCTGAAGTCGGACGCTTAACCGACTGCGCCACCCAGGCGCCCCTCCCCTTACTCTTGACTAAATTCAAATAACCTAGTAGGGGACTCCTGAGCCAAAGCTAGGAAGGGAATCAACCGGAAAGTTTCATCCACTTTGGTATTTTCATGAGCAAGACATAAACCTGTTAAGCCACTGAGAGTTAGGAATTGTTTGTTTCAAAATCTAGTGACATTTGACCTAATAGTGATTCTCATGAAAAATACCGATTGAGGACAGCTGCTTACACAATTCTTCCATGTTTTCATCTGGTTGAAAGTTCATGATATTTGGCAACTATTGTTTGTGAATTTGGTTGTGATTGCTTTTGGTTACTATCTTCAATCAGGATGAGATTAGGGTCTCTTTGTTTCTGCTTAATTATTTGTTTCATTTTGGGGGTAAGAACATGTCACATTAGGAGGAAAAGAAATAGTTTCAATCAAAAAATTTCAGTTATGTAGTTCTGGGTTGGTACAGAATTACAGACTGGAAATTACTTTGCCTCACTTTAAGTAATTGTGGTATTGTCTTTCAACTTCCAGTATTGCTGCTAGGAAATTTCAGGCTATTCTGCATCTTGACTATATAAGAAACCCGATTTTTTAAATATCAGAACAGAAACTCACCTTAAATAATTCTGAGAATTTTTCTTGGATTATTTATGATTTATTCAACTCTTTATTTCCTCTCTTTATTCATACTGGGACTCCTATTGTGTCACCCAAATTCTTATTTTATTTTAATTTCTTATCTTTCAAATTTCCCTGTCATTTGTCTTTATACTTTACTTTTTGTGTGATTTCTAAAATTTTATTTTGTGAACTTCCTATTGAGGTTTCTCTTTTTTTTCATTTTTATTATCATAATTTTAAATTTCTAAGAACAATTACAGGCTGAATGTAATTTTTTAAATAGCACTCTATTCTTAAATTTATAGATGAAATATTTTCCCTTATTCCTCTGAGGATATTGCCATTTTGTTTTCTTCACCCTCTGTATTCTTTGATACCTCAAGCTTTAAAAATTTGTTTTTTCATGTCTCTATCTTCCATATTAAATTGTTTCATCATATGTCTAGGGCCCCTTCATTTATTAGCAATTGAGTATTTAAGTTTATTCCCACATCCCTATGACCATAAATGGAATTTACAGGCTATTTTTTTCAGAGAAAGCAATGTGTCTGGGTTGTTGGCAGGGAAAACCCTGTCGATATGATTAGTTTTGATTCTTTTGGCTAGTTTAATTCCTTCCTGAAGAGGGGTCTTCCAATACAATTCTTAGAATGTGTAAGCCTGGTTCCCAATATCCAATGTGCCAAGTTTAATTTAAACACACCAGTTTCAGTATGATATTCCTCTTCCACCTGGAAATACAATAGAACATCTGTGTGTGGTGTCCCCATTTCAGAGACTCCCCAAAGAAAACAGCTTTCAAGTATGTCAGTCTCCAGTTGATTAGTACAGGAAGCCAAGGTTGCTAAATACTTATACAACTTATTTTCAACGAATTATCTTCTTGGGCCCACCTTTAAAATCACTTCCTACGGCAACTGGTCAGGCAATTCCAAAAACATTTGAATAGTACTGCAGTACATGTCAAGTTTCCAATAGCCTATCCCAATTACCCAGTTTAGAATTCAAATTTGGGGCACTAAATCAGCTATCTCCAACGTCCATTGTTATTACTCCTCTCCTGTTTTCTTGTGTTTGTATGTTTATGCTGGTTTAAAACTTCCTTTTCATTTCAGTGGGTTTTTAAAAAGGGGCAGGGGGGTAAAGACATGTGTTTAATATTCTTTTAATAGATAAAACCTTTATAGTATATTGTTTGGTTTCTCTTCTACTTTTCAACTCTGGATTATAATGAAGGTATTTACCTTGTTTATAAGTGTATCTGTGTTTACTTTCATGAATGTTAAAATATACTTAAAATAGAAACTTTTATGTTATTTTTTTCTGTTGCTTTGACTGAAGATATTCACTTTCTTTTTTTGTGCTCATAAAAGCATTAGTCATGTGAAAACATGTTTACTAAACCTATAGATTTAAGTGTATCAAATTCAGGATGAAAAGCAATTGTCAAGTTACTTCATAAAAGATATAAAATTCCCAAATACATACAAATATTGATCTCCAGTCCTGAAATGACATCCCTGGTTTCTTCTTAGGTTCTGAAATGTTTATCTCTATTTTACTTCATTATTACATTTTGTTTGTACCCAAACTTTCCATAATTACTTCCAATTACCTTTCCCCACAACATTAGAAAATATGGTGATCAAATAATAGTAGTAGTGATTTTTACTGGGATTTTACTTGTCTACATACTATGCTAAGGAATTTCTATCTATAAATGTACTTAATCTTTGAAATAATTGTATGAGTTAGATATTATTTTTATTATCAGTTTTTTACAGATAAGGAATTTAAACATAGATTATGTTACTCGCCAAAGTTTTTGTGGCTAAAATGGACAGACTTGTAATTCAAATCAAGGCAATGGAAGGTATATTATCTCTATCTTATCTAATCTCTGTCTTATTGCTGATTCACTGGAGTGGGTCTTTTTCCAAACTTATGTCCATCTCTTAGGGTCTTCCTCTGCCACAGAAGAGTATTCATGGAATCCTTTAAAGTTTTTCAATTTACTTATGTGATAGTACTCTATTTCAGTGGCAAAAATTGTCTTCAATTGTATTCAGTGTTGTATTAAAACATGCAGATGGTTTCCAGAGCTGGCATAAAGTTGGGGGTCATCCCTATATATGATTATATTTTATAATTTTATGAGCTGTATATGCACCAATATCTTTGACAAAATAAATACATGCAAATTAAAGCAACAATGAGATGGAGTTCATCATAAATTCAGTTTAAGTACCACTCATTACTATTTTGTTTTGCTTCTCTTTACATTTATTTTTGAGAAACAGAGTGAGACAAAGCATGAGCGGGGGAGAGGCAGAGAGAGAAGGAGACACAGAATCTGAAACAGGCTCCAGGCTCTGAGCAAGCAGTCGGCACAGAGCCTGATGTGGGGCTCGAACCCACAAACTGAGATCATGACCTGAGCCGAAGTCAGACGCTCAACCAACTGAGCCACCCTGGCGTCCCTGCTTCTCTTTAATGTGATATCCAATCATGATGACAATATATAGACAGGGATTCATATATATCCATACATATGGACATATATATATATATATATATATATATATACACACACATGTATGTATAGATAAGATAGATAGATAGATAGATAGATAGATATCACAAAGCCAGGTGACTGGATGGCTCAGTCGGTTAAACATCCAACTCTTGATTTTAGCTCAGGTCATGATCTTACAGTTCCTTAGATTGAGCCCTGCATTGGGGTTGTGCTGACAATGCGAAGCCTGCTTAGGATTCTCTCTTTCCTCTATCTTTGCCCTTCCCCCCTGCTTGTGCATGAGCACTCTCTCTCAAAATAAATAAATAAACATTAAAAAAAAT
Source organism: Herpailurus yagouaroundi (assembly GCF_014898765.1). Classification (NCBI taxonomy): domain Eukaryota; kingdom Metazoa; phylum Chordata; class Mammalia; order Carnivora; family Felidae; genus Herpailurus; species Herpailurus yagouaroundi. The sequence goes on from NW_024412376.1 coordinate 5,006,838, forward strand.
AAAAACACAAAATATGACATAATTTTGTAACATATTTAAGTACAAAAGGGTACACATCAAAATGATTGCAGTGGATTCCACAATTTCATTTACCTCTAGAAAATGGCATATGATTCATTCTTATTTTCCTTACATATGTGTCTATTTAATATTTTAATAGATGTTAACCAATATATTTAATTTAAAGTAATAACAAGTGTAATATAATTTACCGATAAGTAAAAATTTGCATTATCCTTTTAACAACAAAAAGGAAATTTACTCCACTTTGAAATTTCCTTTTTCCTATTAAAAGATAATACGCATTTTAAAATATCCTGTTTGTTGGGGCGCCTGGGTGGCGCAGTCAGTTAAGCGTCCGACTTCAGCCAGGTCACGATTTCGCGGTCCATGAGTTCGAGCCCCGCGTCGGACTCTGGGCTGATGGCTCAGAGCCTGGAGCCTGTTTCCGATTCTGTGTCTCTCTCTCTGCCCCTCCCCCGTTCATGCTCTGTCTCTCTCTGTCCCAAAAATAAATAAACGTTAAAAAAAAAAATTTAAAAAAAAATATCCTGTTTGCTATTAAAAGGATAATGCATACTTTTACTTATCATTAAATTATGTTACCTTTAAGAGGCACATGCACCCCAACGTTTATAGCAGTGCTATCAACAATAGCCAACTAATGGAAAAAGTTCAAACGCCCTTCAACTGATGAATGGATAAAGTTGTGGTGTATATATACAATCGAATACTAGTGAGTGATCAAAAAGAAGGAAATCTTGCCATTTGCAACAACGTGGATGGAACTAGAGTGAGTGTACCATGCTAAGCAAAATATGTCAGTCAGAGAAAGACAAATATCATATGATTTCACTCATGTGGAATTTAAGAAACACAACAGATGAACATAGGGGAAGGAAATGAAAAATAAGATAAAAACAGAGAGGGAGGCAAACCATAAGAAACTCTTAAAAACAGAAAACAAACTGAGGGTTGCTGGCGGGGTGTTGGGTAGGGGGAGGGGCTAAATGGGTGATGGACATTAAGGAGGGCACTTGTTGGGATGAACACTGGGTGTTATATATAAGTGATGAACCACTGGCTTCTACCCCTGAAACCAATACTACACTATATGTTAATTAACTTGAATTTAAATAAATTTTTAAAAAATCCATATACTTATAGATCTACCTTTATAATTAGATATATTAAAAGAATTGGAACAAATACTCCAATACTCCAAAAGCACTATCTCTCTATAGACAATGAGATTTAGGACAATTTCTTGCCCCTTTTCCACTTTTAAATTTTCTATCAAAATAATACTTTGCTACAAAGAAAAAATGTATTGGCAAGGAAAATTCTGAGAAAGAAATAATCAGCAAATTTGTGTAACATTATATTAGTAGAATGTTAATTCAATAACAATGCAAATATGTATATATGCATCAATATACTTGCAATTAGGAAAATGTGAGAATTTTTATTGTTTAATTATGTGTGTTTATATCTATTACATTTTCTATATATCATGTCTAAATATAAAAATATATTTAAAAATTTTTTTTACGTTTATTCTTTTTTTTTTTTTTTGAGAGACAGAGAGTGAGCAGGGGAGGGGCAGAGAGAGGGGGAGACACAATCTGAAGCAGGCTCCAGGCTCTGAGCTGGCAGCATAGAGCCTGATGCGGGGCTCAAACTTATGGATGGTGAGCTCATGACCTGAGCAGAAGTCTGACACCCAACCAACTGAGCTACCCAGGCACCCCCAAAATATATTTAAAATAAATATCTTACAATTGAAAATTTTAATATAATCAATATCAGTTTAAATCTGTTTTCCAAATGTAACACATTCCAATGTGAATAAATTTATCAAAGATAACACAAGTGAAGATCACATTTAAGTGGTTACTTACTTCTGATTTCACAAGTATCCGGTAGGACTGATCTACCACTTGGGTCGTGGGATAATTTTCTTGTAAGGGCAAAAACTCAGTTTTATTATTCTTTATTTGATAAAGCATATGCTCATATGCAGCTGCAGATTCCAATGGTTCAATGCCATAACTGACGTTCTCCAACTGCAATAATCCCCTAAATATTTAAACACATAAAAAAGAAATAAAAAGATAATTAATATAGAGTACCCACTGAGAAATGTAAATCACCATTAAATAAAAAATTTTATAGAAATTTAACAGTGGTGCTTGTGGTCTAATATCTAAGAATCATCTCTTTGTACTTTGATAAACTTTCAAACACAATTTTATAGCTTCTCTCTATTATGCCATTTGGAGTCATTGTGGTTCTAGTGTGACTAAGAAATTTGAATATTCTTCAAACTAGTTAGTGGAAGCTATTTCTGCATAAGTATTATGACTGCATGCCTGGGACAGTGATTAAAAAAGAGAAGGAGGAAAAGAAAGTATATGGGAAGAAACACAATCAAAATCTCTATTTTCTTTGTCTTCATTCTATCCTTCAAGATGTTTCTGAAAATTAAAAGATCACACAAGATTTTGGGGACGGCTGGGTGGCTCAGTTAACTGTCCAACTTCAGCTGAAGTCATGATCTTGCAGTTCATGGGTTCAAGCCCCACTTCAGGCTCTGTGCTGACAGCTCTGAGCCTGGACTGCTTCAGATTCTATATCTCTCTCTCTGTCTGCCCCTCCCCCATTCACACTCTGTCTCTATCTTTGTCTCTGTCTCTCAAAAATAAATAAACTTAAAAAAAATTTTTTTAAAGACCACACAAGATTTTCAATCATGTTCATCTCTAGAAAATGCCATTACCTGAGTCCAGAACAAGTGCTAAGTGTCACAACTGATTTTGGAACCTCTGCAGCATATCCTTGATAAAGGCAATGGCCCTAAAGAGGAGTGTATGAAGATACATTCATGAATAATTGGGCTTGTTAAGTTTTTATTTAAATTCAGTTGGTTAACACACAGTATAATATTAGATTCAGGTGCACAACACAGTGTCAATACTTCTATACAACATCCAGCGCTCATCACAACAAGTGCATGAATGATTTGTAAATAAAGTTTTTGGTTTATCCTTACTTCCTAAACATCATCAAACATTCAGATGTATCCATTACCATATTATCCACCAGATATTGCATTACTTGCAATCTCTTCCTCTTAACACTTTTTGATTAAGAATAATCATGACTCTTATCCTTCCCTAGATAATCCTTGCTATAATTCTAAATTTTTTTCAACTTCCTTTACTGCATCTTTTCTTTCTAAGCCACATTTCTTGAATGTATGTATAGTTTATAACTACTAACTTTATGTATCTCACAGTAGTAATTTGACTTCAAATCTGAACATTTCACTTATTTTTTAAGTTACCCAAAAGTATCTTAAATGATATTTCTTTTTTTTTAAATTTCTCTGTAATATCTCACCATGTTTATCATCTTATTCCAAGCTCTCCTCTCCATGGACTTTCACAGCATTAGTCTTCCCAGGTTCTCCCCTAATACTCTCTTTCAGTGAATATTCCCATCTCTCCACTTAAAATTCTAGTGATTGTACAGTCAGTTATGTTCCTTTGCTAATGCTATGCTATTATGATTCACATTCTTTCCTATGAATTTGTTTATATGTTGTTATTATACATTATTAGCTGCCATACATATTATTTCCATTTGTTCCAGATAGGAACTTTCCTCACTGAGAGGCAGTGGCACAGGTAATACCTCTTACCACCACAGGCTGCAATAGCAGAGGTCCAGTAGAGCTAGAAGAACAAAGCACAACAGAATAACTTTAAAACCTACAAGAAAGCTAAATTATCATTCAAACAACACACTCTAAATCTAAACTTAAACTGGGTGACTGCCTTCAAAAACAGAAGACTTAAATACCAAGGACACAAGCAAAAATCACCCACTATATCAAGAACTGAAGAAAAAAAAGAGAGAGAAAACAACCAACCGATGCCAATATTGATATGAGACACATGTTGGAACTAGCAGATAAGATTTTAAACCAGCCATGGAGAACTGTTTCAGTGAACAATTACAAATTATCTTGAAAGAAATTACAGAATAGAAATAAAAGCCACAAAGAAAGCAAATAAATTATTACGATAGGCTCAAAAGTAAAGTGGAGATGACAAGAGTTAGAATCTCTGAACTTGAGGACAGATCAGTGGAATTTATCCAATATATGAAACAGAAAAATGAGCTAAGAAAATCCTAGAGCCTCAAATAAGCTGTGGAACAATAGCAGATCTAAAATATATATCAGAATCCAAGAAAGAAAACAGAAAGAACGTGGAGTTGAAAAGTACTCAGAGAAATAAAGGCTGAAATTCTGGTCAGGAAGATAGAGTAGGAAGCCCTGGACCCCCTACCATAGAACAAATACACCAATTTAGCAGTAATACATGGGCAAATTCTCTTTATGATTAATCAAAAACTAATTGAAAGGCTTCTGCACCACTCCAGGAGAATGCAAAATCAGACTCATTAAAGCCAATATGGAGATTTGGTATACCTTACATCAGGGACACTGTCCAGGGCACTGCCATATGATCACAAAGAGACCCTTTGTTTCCCAGCTTGACCAGGGAAGGAAAGGGATTTTTCACATATCAGGTGCCCCAATTTTTCTGAAGGGGCTACCAAAAGAACTGTGTCACCAGTCTTGGAGCCCTGATGAGTTCAGCACAGCTAGCAACCCAGGCAAAAATAAGGGTGGTGACTTGGACTAGTTACACATAATTGATCTGCAACACAGAGTAATTGATCAGCACAGAGTAAGTTAATGAAAATTCTAGCTTTCTGCCTTTCACTAGAGAAGGAAAAAGTTTATTCATGCATGCAGTGCCCCACTCCACCAAAACTGCTCATAGAATTAGCATCTGTCTCACCAATCCTGGAGCACTGATAGAACTGGTACAATCTAGTTGCCTCTACAATCTAGAGACCAGAGATAGCAGCTTGGAATGGTAGATACCTTTGATCCTCCTTCCTAACCAGCACAGAGACAGCAGGACAAAAACAGGTGCCTGCTTCTACCTGAAGAAATAAAAAGTTAGTAGAGGCCCCCAAAATCAATGGCAAGGCTGATTTGGGGAGTCCACATCTGCATAAGGCCAGTTGGTGAAGACTGGGAGAGGTGACTGCTTTGACTATGAGCCAACAACCCAAACAGTGAGTCAAGTAAAATGAAGAATCAGGAAAAAAATGTTTCAAACAAGGAACAAGATAAATCTCCAGAAATTGACCCTATTGAAATGAATGTAAATGATTAACATTAGAGAGAAGTTAAAATGAACTCTCAGACACAAACTTCCAGCTACAAAATAATAAGTAATTATTTTAAGTTAATTATTCTATATTATACTATATTGTCTATTTGAAAGTTGCTAAGAGAATAGATCTTAAAATCCAGTAACTGTATGGTGATGGATGTTAACTAGAATAACTGTGGTAATGATTTGACAACATATACAAATACTGAATCATGTTGAACATCTGAACCTGATATAATGTTAATGCCAATTATACCTCAATAAAAAAATAACCCTCATACAGATACACACTGAGGTCAAGAGAACAATGCATGAACAAAGTAAGAATTTTTTTTCTTTTTGTTTTTAATATAATTTATTGTCAAATTGGCTAACATACAGTGTGTAAAGTATGCTCTTGGCTTTTTGGGGTAGACTCCCATGGTTCATCACTTACATACAGCACCCAGTGCTCATCCCAACAAGTGCCCTCCTCAATGCCCATCACCCAGTTTCCCCTCTCCCCCACCCCCCAATTAACCCTCAGTGTGTTCTCAGTGTTTAAGAGTCTCTATGGTTTGTAACTGTTTTTCCCCTTCTCTTCCCCCATGGTCCTCTGTTAAGTTTCTCAAGATCCACATTATGAGGTAAAACATGATATCTGTCCTTCTCTGACTGACTTATTTCACTCAGCATAATACCTTTCAACTCCATCCACATTGCTGCAAATGGCAGGATTTCATTCTTTCTCATTGCCAAGTAGTATTCCATTGTATATATGAACCACATCTTCTTTATCTATTCATCAGTTGATGGACATTTAGGCTCTTTCCATAATTTGGCTATTGTTGAAAGTGCTGCTATAAACATTAGGGTACACGTGCCTCTACGAATCAACACTCCTGTATCCCTTGCATAAATGCCTAGTAGTGCTATTCCTGGATCATAGGGCAGTTATATTTTTAATTTTTTGAGGAACCTCCTCACTGTTTTCCAGTGCAGCTTCACCAGTTTACATTCCCACCAACAGTGCAAGAGGGTTCCAGTTTCTCCACATCCTCACCAGCATCTGTTGTTTCCTGAGTTGTTCATTTTAGCCACTCTTCCCAGTGTGAGGTGGCATCTCAGTGTGGTTTTGATTTGTATTTCCCTGATAATGAGTGACAAACAAATTAATAATTTAAAAAAGAGATAGGAAAATTCACTAGAAAGTTTCAACAGCAGACTAGATCAAGCATAAGAAAAATATCAACTTAAAGACAGGTCTGAGTAGCAAACAGACTAACTTACTGGGGTATTATCAAAGCCTAACTGACCTGGGGAAGAGAAATACCCAACTCCAGCCCACTTGGGCCATTCTGCCCCACCTAAGGAGGAAGAAAAAGAAAAACTGAGAAAGATTTGTGATGTGCATAGTCCAGAGGCACAGGCCAAGTAAAACACTGAAAGTTAACCATATGACTAAAGAACACTTTTCTCCTCACAGCTGACCACTACATTACTGAAGGCATATTTATAGCAGTTCCTTTCACCTGCTACATCATGTCCAGCTATTGAGAAAAAATACCAAAGGCAAAAACACAATTTGAAAAGACAGAGCAAGTATCAGAAACAGACATGGCAGGAATGTTAGAATAATATTTATTATTATACTAAGTGCTCTAATGGATAAACTAGACACTATGTAAGAATAGATGACCAATGTAATCAGAAAGATAGAAATCCTCAGAAAGCACCAAAAATAAATGCTAGAGATGAAAAAACACCGTAACAGAAATGAAGAGTACCTTTAATGGCTCACTGGTAGTTGAGAAGTGACTGAGGAAAGAATCTCTGCACTTGAGGATATATCAACAAAACTTTAAAATCTGAAAAGAAAAAAAAGGCTAAAACAGAAGAATATATTCAAGGACTACGGTACAACCACAAAAGTTGTAACATACACACGATGGGAATAACAAAAAGAGAAGAAAAAGAGAAAGGAGCAGAAGATATATTTGAACAATAATAACTGACAATTTCCCCAAATTAATGTCAGACACCAAATCACAGATCCAAACAGCTCACAGAATTCCACACAGAATTAAAAAAACAAACAAATAAAACCCACTACACCTTGGAACATCATTTTCAAACTACAGAAAATCAAATATAAAGAAAAAGTCCTAAAAGAAGCCAGGGGGGAAAGACTTTTAACTATAGAAGAACAATAATAAGAATTACATAAGATTTCTCTTCATAAATCATGCACACAAGAAAAGATTAAAGCAAAATATTTAAAGCATTGAGAGAAAAAACACCCTTCCAACCAAGGATTCTATATCTTGCAAAATTATCCTTCAAAAAGAAAGAAGTAAAGAATTTATGAAACAAACAAAAATTAAGGGAATTTATTGCCAGCAGACTTGTTTTCAAGAAATATTTTTTAAAAATCCTATATAGAAAAGGAAAATGATATAGGTCAGAAACCTGAATCTACATAAAGGCAGACTGCTGATAAGGGAATATGATAGTAAAATAAAAACTTTTTTCTTATCCTTAACTGATATAAAAATTGTTCAAATAATAGCAACAATGTATTTAACTATATATGTTTATATGGACACCTTATATATCAGATATACATTTTATATTCATATTTCATATATATAATATGCTTATATATAAGTAAAGTGAATGAAAGCAATGATACAAGGGATGGGAGGAAAGAACTAGGGTTATTTTTTATTATAAGGGACTCACACTACTTGTGATATGATACAGTATAATCTGAAAGTGGACACAGTTGAATTCAGCAACATCACCAATCAACTGGATATAACTGACATCTATAGACTACTTCATCCAAAAATAGCAGAATACACATTTTTCTCAAGTTCATATGGAACACTCACCAAGACAGACATTCCGAGCCATAAAAAGCACACTAGCAACTTAAAAGAATAGAAATAATACAATGTCTGCTATTAGACCACAGTGGAATTAAATTACAAGTCAATGACAAGAAGATAGCTGGAAAATCCCAAACACATGCTTCCCGGGATGTTTGAGTGGCTCAGTTGTTAAGCGTCCAACTCTTGCTTTTGACTCAGGTCATGATCTCACTGTTCGTGAGTTTGAACTCCCATACTGTCAGCACAGAGCCTGCTTGGGATTCTCTCCATCTGTCTGTCTGTCTCTCTCCCTTTCTCTCTGCTCCTCCCTCCCCAGCTCATGCATGTGTGCTATCAAAATAAAAGAAAATTTTTAAAAACTTCATGCTTCTAAAGGACACATGGATCAAAAAAGAAATGTCAAAAGAAAATTTTTTTAACTAAATAGAAATAAAACACAGCTTTTCAAATTTATGGGAAGCAGCAAAAATAGTGTTTAGGGGGAAATCTATAGCATTTAATGCATATATTTAAAAAGAAGAAAGATCTAAAGTCAACAATCTAAGTTTCCCCCTTAAGTAACTAAAAAAAGAAGAGCAAATTGAATCCAAAGTAAACTAAAAAAAAGGAAATTATAAGACACTGAAAACAGGAAATCAACACAGAAAATGAATAAAACCACAAGCTGGTTCTTTGAAAATATCAATAAAATCAATAAGCCTCTAGCCACACAGTCTAACTTAAATAAGAGAAAATAATTACTAATATCAAAATTAAAAAGGCAGCATAACTATGGATCCCATAAGTACTAAAGATAATATAGGAATATGATGAGCAACTCCTCACCCACAAATTTGAAAATGTAGCTGAAATGGACCAACTCCTTGAAGAACACAATTCGTCAACCCTTACACAAGATGAAATAGACAATCTGAATGGGTGTGTATTTATTAATCAAATATAAAATTAATAATTTTCCAAAACAGAATGCGCAAGGACCAGATGGGTTCATTGTTGAACTCCTCCAAACATTTAAGGAAGAAATTATACCAATTCTCTACAAATTCTTTCAGAGTATAGAAGCAGAGGGAATACTTTCTCACTCATTCTGTGGGGACAGTATTATCCTAATACCAGTCAAAAATATTAAAAGAAAACTTCAGACTAATGTCTCTCATGAACATATATGCAAAAATCCTTAGCAACATATTAGCAAATCAAGTCCAACAATTAATAAAAATAATTATAAATCATCAACAACTTGGATTTGTCTAAAGTATGCAAAGCTGGTTCAACATTCAAAAATGAAGTAATGTAAGGTAAGCAATTACAGAAACAGGTTAAAAAAGAAAAATCAGTAATGTTTCACAGGACAAAATCAACATGTAAAAATCACTTGATTCTATACACTAACAAATTTAAAACTAATAAACTTGCTTTAAAAGCAAACCCATTTATAATAGCACCCAAAAGAATAAAAAAGGAATAAATTTAATAAAGGAAGATCTATATATACCCTATAAACTATAATACAGTGATGAAAGAAACTGATGAAGATGCAATAGTAAGATATCCTGCATTCATGAATTTTAAAAAAATATTATTAAATGCCCATACTACCTAAAGCAATCTACAAATCAACACAGTCCCTAATTCACTGGAATTCTTCACAGAACCAGAAAAAAAAAAAACTAAAATTTTTATGGAGCCACAAAAGAATCCAAATAGCCAAAGCAATCTGGAGAAAGCTGAGGAATCACAATTCCTGATTTCAAACCCTATGGCAAATCTACAGTAATCAGGAAATTATGATATTGGCTTAAAAAAACAACAGAAGAACAGAACAGAATCTAAGGCTCTTAAGCCTAGATATATACCCACACATAGAACATCAACTAATCTTTCACAAGGGTACCAAAAACAAACAATGGGGAAAGGATAGTCTCTTTAATAAATGGTGAAAAAAACTAAATATCCAAATGCAAAATAATGATATTGGACCCCTACCTTACACCACTTACAAAAATTAACTTGAAATGAATTAAAGACTTCTTCCATAAAACTAGAAGAAACACAGGAAAACCTCCTTGATGTTGGTCTTGGCAATCAGTTTTTGGCTTTGACATGAAAATCACAGGAAATAAAAGCAAAAAGTTTTAAATGGAACTGCATCAAACTAAAAAGTTTCTGCACAGCAAAGGAAATACTCAACAAAATGACAAGGCAATATATGTATTGGGAGAAAATATTTGCAAACCACATATCTGTAAGAGGTTAACCAAAATATATGAGGTATTTATATAACTCAACAGCAGAAAAACAAATAATCCAATAACAAATGAGCAAAGGACATGAAAAGATGTTTCTCCAAAGAAGATATACAACAGATATATAAAAAGGTGCTCAACATCACTAATCATGAGGAAATGCAAATCAAAACAATGAGATATCACTTCTTACCCAATAGGGTGGCTTTTTATCAAAAAGACAAGAGATAACAAGTGTTGGCAAGGATGTGGAGAAAAGGGAACCATTGTATGTGGTCAGTAAGAATGTAAATGAGTATGGTCATAATGGAAAACAATATGGAGATCGCTCAAAAAATTAAAAACAAAACTGAACTATGATTCAGCAATCTCACTTCTAGATATACATCCAAAAGAAAGGAAATCAGTTTCTCAAAGAGATATCTCCATTCATATGTTCATTGCAGGAATATTCACAATACCCATTATATGGAAACAACCGAAGTTTTCAAGGATGGATGAATGGGCATAGAAAATGTGTTATGTATGTGTGTGAATATTATTCACCCATGAGAGAGAAGGAAATTCTGCCACTTACAACAACATGGATGAACCTAGAGGACATTGTACAAAATGAAATCAACCTGAGAAATACAAATACAGTAAGATCTCACTTAGGTGTGAAATCTAAAAACAAAAAGTTGAACTCATTAAAACAGAGTAGAATGCTGGTGGTGGGGGTTGGGAGAAATGGAGAGATGCTAGTCAAAAGGTATAAGCCTTGGAGCACCTGGGTTGATTAAGCTTCTGTCAGCTCAGGTCATGATCTCACGGTTTGTGGGTTTGAGCCCCACATCGGGCTCTATGCTAACAGCTTGGAGCCTGGAGCCTGCTTCAGATGCTGTGTCTCCCTCTCTCTCTGCCCCTCCCCACCCCGTGCTCTCTCTCTCAAAATAAATATTTTAAAAAAGGTATAAGCCTTAAGTTATAAGATGATTAAGCTCTGGGGATCCAATGTATAGCATGGTGACTATAGTTAAAAATAATATGGGGCGCCTGGGTGGCGCAGTTGATTGAGCGTCCGACTTCAGCCAGGTCACGTTCTCGCGGTCCGTGAGTTTGAGCCTTGCGTCAGGCTCTGGGCTGATGGCTCGGAGCCTGGAGCCTGTTTCCAATTCTGTGTCTCCCTCTCTCTCTGCCCCTCCCCGTTCATGCTCTGTCTCTCTCTGTCCCAAAAATAAATTTTAAAAAACGTTGAAAAAGAAAAAAAAATTAAAAAAAAATAATGTGTTATACCCCTCCCCCACTCATGTACTATCTCTCTCCCTCTCAAAAAATAAATTAATTAATTAATAATAATAATAACATGTTCTATACTTGAAATTTGCTGAGGGTAAACCTTAAGCGTTCTCGCCACCCTCCCCCCCACACAAAATTATATATACAAAGTTATATATATATAGTTATATACATATAGATTTATATATATAAAGTTATGTATATATAGTTATACATAGAGACATTTATATATATAAAGTTATATATATAGAAAAGGCTGAGTGCTGTATTAATATTATGGTAGAGGGTAAATTACTTTTAATTCTAGTATAAAAGTTAAAAGACAAAAATATTAAAAATAACTATCACTAAAAAACATGTTAAAAGGTCCCCTAAAGAATGTCAAAAAGAAATTCCAAAAAACAAAGGTGATAATATCACATGAAGGCTTGGAGCATCATAAAGAATTGGGTGGGGTGGGGGGGAGATGGATTAATATAGTGGTAAATATAATGGGCAATCTCTTCATTCATGAGTTTCTTAAATCTTATTTGGTTGTTGAGACAAAAATCATAAAATATTATCTGATACTTAACGTATGTAAAGGAATATTTAATCAATTGTATTTTAAAAGTGCAGAGGATAAATGAACCCAAACAGTAACAGTTTCAATATTTTACTGAAATAGTATAAAGTCTATAATAGTAGGAAATACTTTAAAAGGAAATATTTTAAAACACTATAAATAAATCATGATGTAATCTACAAAATGTCCAAATACCCAGACGAAGGCAAGAAGAGACAAAGGAATTAGTAACATAGAAAAAAAAAAAAACAAAAACAAAAACAAAAAAGAAACACCTGGGTTATGGCAAACTAAAACCCTAAGACATCAATAATTAATTTATGTATAAATAGTCTAAAAATAGTAAAAAAAATACAGAGTACACAGGAGAAAAAAGAAACACACTGTGACCCAACTAAATACTCTTAAGAATCTCATTTCAAACATAACAGAGGTAGACTGAAATGAAAATAATGGAAAAATACATGTGACATGAGTATTCATAAAAATAAACCAAAGTGGCTCTACTAAAACCAGATAAAGTGGACTTAGTAGCAAAGAAATCTACTTGGGACAAAGAGAGTCATTGCATAATCATAAAAGCATCAATCCATCAAGAAGACATGGCAAACCTGAGGTGGCAAAGTGGCCACACTGTGGAAGGTAGGAGCTGTGGGGAGTTGATTTGGGGGAGAAAATAACTGCAGGTGCTGCGAAGGGAAGGAGCCCTGATCATGGAGAGAGGAACAAGACAGAAAGAGCGCAAGCATGTGCAAGAGACTGCACAAGAAAAACTATTCCCCAAAACCACTGACTGGGAAAAGAGGGGCTGACCACCCACTGCAAGTTTTCATAAGTAATGGAGCACAAATCTGAAGCTTTGGAGGTCTGTGCCATCACCAGGGTAGTGCATGGAGGATTTGATGGTACTCTAGTAGGGAAGGAGAGGAGAGACCTGAGAGCAGGCAGCCTGGCGCCTGGGTCACATGGAGAAACACAGTTCCCCTACTTGGAGTGCACATGGGAGTGGTGACATGGCCTCTCCAGGGACAAAAGACCCAGCCAGGTGCCATTGAGCTGCCCCATTCTCGAGCATAGGAACAGATGCACTGGCTGAGGGCAGCAAATCTCAGTGCCAGGTTTTGGCTGCACAATACCATAAATTCTAAACCACTGCACAGTTGTAAAACCAATTTCCAGGACAAACCAGCAAAGGGCAAAAGTGCAGTGAGACCCTCCCAGAGAGGGTCAGCACAGGTCCTCACAGGGTGGATCTCTAATATTTGGAGTTGTGAAATCCAGCTGTACACCTGAGATAAAATGCAGGAGTACTGTACCACCTGGCAGGCAGACAGTTCAGACACAGGCAGAGTGAAGGCAGGGATCTGGCAGAAGCCAGGGACACAAGAGGGATAATTGTTGGCTCTTCTGTGAGGGCTTCCTGAAGAGTGGTGGGCACAAATTTCCTGCTTGAGGTAGGAAACAACAGGACAATGCTATTTTCCTCCATGCCCGTCAACACTGACCAACTTCAATGAGCAAAACAGTGCCACACAGTGTAGGCTAGAACCACTTACACCAAGCCCCACCCCACTGCACCCTGCAGGTGTATCTCCAGTAGTGCAAGTTCACCTGAGAATCTGTGCAGCAGGCTTCACCCTCATAAAACACAACACAAACCACTCACACATACTAATTCTACCATTCATAGGGTGCTGCAAAGCTTCAGCTCTAAGGGAAATAGGATCTAGCTTCCCTTTGTGTGTGTGTGTGTGTGTGTGTGTGTGTGTGTGTGTGTGTTTTGTTTTTTTTGTTTTTTTTTTTTTTTTTGGCCCACTTTTTACCGTAGCCATTTCTCTCAGGAGCAGAAATTAAAAAAAAAAAGACTTTCCTAATAATCACACAAAAAACTAGTTGCACAGACAAAATGACAGATGAAGGAATTCATCCCCAAAGAAAGAACAGAAAGAAGTCACGGCTAATGATTTAATCAACACAGATACAAGTAAGATGTCTGAAACAGAATTTAAAAACAACAATCATAAGGATACTAACTGGGCTTGAGAAAAGCATAGAAGACAACAGAGAATTCCTTCCTGCAAAGATAAAAGAACTAAAAACTAGTCGAGAAGAAGTTAAAAAGAAATGCTATAACCAAGATGCAAGACCAAGTGGATGCAGTGACAACAGGATGGAGGAAGCAGAGGAACAAAATCAGTGGTACTGGAGATAAAATTATGGAAAATAATGAAGCTGAAAAAAGAGGGAAAGGAAGGTATTGGATCATGAATGTAGACTTAGGGAACTCAGTGGCTTCTTAAAGCACATTAATATTCACCTCAAAGGAGTCCCAGAAGAAGAAGAGAAAGTAAAAGGAAGAGAAGGCTTTTTTGAGCAAAGTATAGCTAAAATTTCCCTAATCTGGGGAAGGTAAGAGACATCGAAATCCTAGAAGCACAAATAATTCCCATTCAACAAAAGCCAGCCATCACTAAGACATATCATAGTCAAATTAACAAAATACACACACAGGAAACAAATCCTGAAAGCAACAAGGGAAAAAAAGTCCTTAACCTACAATGGAAGACAGAACAGGTTCACAGAAGATATGTCCACAGAAACGTGGCAGGACAGAAGAGAATGACATGATATATTCAACATGCTGAATAGCAAAATATGCAGAAAGAATGCTTTATCAAGCAAGAGGAAAGATAAAGAGTTTCCAGACAAATGAAAATTAAGGAGTTGGTGACTACTAACTAGCCCTACAAGAAATTTTAAGGGAAAGAAAGACCAAAATCAACAAAGACCAGAAAAAAACAGAGACCATCACCAGAAACACCAACTTTAGAGGTAACACAATGGCACTAAATTCATCTTTCAATAATCACTCTAAATGTAATTGGACTAAATGCTCCAAACGAAAGACAAGGGGCATAAGAATGAATTAAAGAAAAGAAGACACATCTATATGGTGCCTACAAGAGACTCATTTTAGACCTAAAGAGATCTGCAGATTGAAAGTGAGGGGATAGAGAACAATCTATCATGCTAATGGGTGTGAAAATAAAGTTGGAGTAGTGATACTTATATCAGACAAACTAGATTTTATAACAAACACGGTAAGAGGAGATGAAGAAGGGCCCTATATCCACAAAAGGAGCGTATCCCCCAAGAAGATTTAACAATGTAAATATTTATGCCCCCAACTTGTAGGAACCTAAATGTAAAAATCAACTAATAATAAACATTAAAAAATTCATTGATAATAATACAATAACAGTAAGGGACTTTAACAGCCCACTTCCCTCAATGGATAGATCACATAAGCAGAAAAATTAACAAGGAAACAATGGCTTTCAATGACACTCTAGACCAGATGGACTAAACAGGCATCCAGAATATCTCATCTTAAAGCAACAGTATACAATGTCTTCTCAAGTACACATGGAACATTCTCCAGAATAGATTACATATGGGGTCACAAATCAAGGCCACAAGTACAAAAAGATGGACATTGTCCCATGCATATTTTCAGACCACAACACTATGAAACTTGAGGTCAACCACAAGAAAAAATGTGGAAAGACCACAAATACATGGAGATTAAAGAACAACCTATTAAGAACCAATGGGTTAACCAGGAAACTAAAGAAGACATTTAAAAAATACATGGAAGCATGTGAAATGAAAACATGATGGTGCAAGCTTTGGGATGCAACTAAGCATTCCTGAGAGGGAAGTATATTGTAATACTTCAAGGAGCAAGAAAAGTCTCAAATACATAACCTATCCTTACACCTGAAGGACCTAGAAAAGCAACAGCAAATAAAGCCTAATGCCTGTAGAAGAAGGGAAATAATAAAGATTAGAGCAGAAATAAACAATATAGAAATACACAAACAAAAAAGAACAGACCATATCAATAAAACTAAGAGCTGGTTCTTTGAAAGAATTAGTAATATTGATAACCACCTAGCCAGACTTATCAAAAAGAAAAGACAAAGGATCTAAATAAATAAAATCATTAATGAAAGAGAAGAGCTCACAATCAACACCACAGAAATACAAACAGTTATATGAGAATATTATGAAAAATTATATGCAAAAAAAACTGGGGAATCTTAAAGAAATAGATGAACTACTAGAAAAATACAAATTACCAAAACTGAAACAGGAAGAAATAGAAAATTTGAACAGACCAATAACCAGTAAATAAATTAAATCAGCAACCAAAAATCCCCAAAAGTCCAGGGCCAGATGGCTTCCCAGGGGAATTCAACCAAACATTTAAAGAAGAGTTAATACCTATTCTTTTCAAATTGTTCCAAAAAAATAGAAATGGAAAGAAAACTTCCAGACTCATTCAATTAGGCCAGCATTACCTTGATTCCAAAACCAAAGTCCCCACTAAAACCAAAAATTATAGGCCAATATTCCTGATAAACATGGATGCAAAAATTCTCAACAAGATATTAGCAAATCAAATCCAATAGTACATGAGAAGAATTATTCACCATAATCAAGTGGGATTTAGTCCATGGTTCAATATTTGCAAATCAATCAAGGTGATACACCACATTAATAAAAGAAAGAATAAGATCCATACGATCTTTTGAATAAATGCAGAAAAAGCATTTGATAAAAATACCACTTCCATTCTTGATAAAAAGCCTCAACAAAGTAGGTACAGACAAAACATACCTCAACACCATAAAAGCCAAATACAAAAGGCCACAGCTAATATCATCATCAACGGGGATCTCTGAGAGCTTTTCCTCTAAGGTCAGGAACAAGACAGGGATGTCCACTCTCACCATTTCTATTTAACATAGGACTGGAAGTCTTAGCCTCAGCAATCAGACCAGAAAAAGAAATAAAAGGCATACAATTCTGCAAGGAATAAGTCAAACTTTCACTATTTGCAGATGACATGATACTCTGCAGAAAACATGAAAGACTCCACCAAAAAACTGCTAAAACCAATACATGAATACAGCAAAGTTGCAGGCTACAAAATCAATATACAGAAATTGGTTTCAATTCTATACACCAATAATGAAGCAGCAGAAAGAGAAATCAAGGAATCAATCTCATTTACAATTGCACCAAAAACCATAAGATACCTAGGAATAAATCTAACTAAAGAGGTAAAAGATCTGTACTCTGAAAACTATAGCACACTTATGAAACAAAGTGAAGAGGGCACATAAATGGGGAAAAAATTCCATCTTCATGGATTAGAAGAACAAACATTGCTAAAATGTCTATACTACCCAAAGCAATCTACACATTTAATGCAATCCCTATCAAAATACCATCAGCATTTTTCACAGACCGAAAACAAACAATACTAAAAATTCTACGTAATCATAAAAGACCTCGAATAGCCAAAGCAATACTGAAAAAGAAAAGCAAAACAGGGGGCATAATGATTCTGGGCTTCAAGTTTATTACAAAGCTGCAGTCATCAAGACAGTATGGTATTGCCACAAATGCAGACACATAGATCAATGGAACAGAATAGAAAACCCAGAAATGAATTCACAACTATATGGTCAACTCATCTTCAACAAAGCAGCAAAGAATATCCAATGGAAAAAATACAGCCTCTTCAACAAATGGTGTTGGGAAAACCAGACAGAAACAAGCAGAAGAATTAAACTGGACCATGCACAAAAATAAATTCAAAATGAATGAAAGACCTAAATGTAAGACAGGAAACCATCAAAATCCTAGAGAACACAGGCAACAACCTCTCTGACATTGACCGTAGCAACTTCTTACTAGACACATCTCCTGAGGCAAAGGAAACAAGAGAAAAAATGAACTATTGAGTCTTCATCAAGATAAAAAGTTTCTGCAGATAGAAGGAAACAATCAATGAAGATGAAAGGCAAGAGAAGATATTTGCAAATAACATATCTGATGAAAGGTTAATATCCAAAATCTGTAAGGAATATATCAAACTCAACACCCAAAAAACAAATAATCAAGTTAAGAAATGGGCAGAAGACCTGAATAGATGCTTTTCCAAAGAAGACATCTAGCTAACTAACAGAAACATGAGAAGATGCTAAACATCACTCATCATCAGCGAAATAAAAATCAAAAGCACAATGAAATACCACTTCACACCTGTCAGAATGGCTAAAACTAACAACACAGGAAACAACAGATGTTGGTGAGGATGCTGAGAGGCGAGAACCCTCTTATATTGTTTTGGGAATGCAAACTGGTGAAGCCACTCTGGAGAACAGTATGGAGGTTTCTCAAAAAGTTAAAAATAGAACTACCCTATGATCCAGCATTTGGTATTTACCAAAAGAACACAAAAATACAGATTTGAAGAGGCGCATACACCTGATTTTTATAGCAGCAATATCAACAATAGCCAAAGTATGGAAAGAGCCCAAATATCCATCGACTGATGAATGGATAAAAAAGATGTGGTATATATATGTATATATTACTCAGTCATCAAAAAGAATGAATTCTTGCCATTTCCTATGACGTAGATGGAACTGGAGTATATTATGCTAAGTGAAGTAAGTTAGAGAAAAGATAAATACCATATGATTTCACTCATATGTGAAATTTAGGAAAGAAAACAGATAAACACATGGCAAGGTGGAAAAAAGGAGAGAGGAAAGCAAATAATAAGAGACTCTTAATGATAGAGAACAAATAGGGTTGGTGGAGGGAGGTGGCTTGGGGATGTGCTAAATGGGCGATGGGTATTAAGGAGGGCACTTGTTATGATGAACACTTGGTGTCATATGTAATTGATGAATCACTAAATTCTACTCTTGAAACCAACATTACACTACAGGTTAACTAATTCGAATTTACATAAAAATTTGGGAAAAAAATCATAAAGCAAACCTTCACAAATTTAAAAGGATAGAAATCATATAAGATATATTTTCTAAACATAATGAAATCAAACTAGAAATCAAAAGACAAGGACAACAGGAAAACTCTCCAAATTTGAACAATACACTTTTAAAAACCCATGAATCAAGAAGTCTCGAAGGAAATTTTAAAAGTACATATAACTGTATTAAAGTGAAAATACAATATATTCTTTTAGGCTGCAGCTCAAGCAGTGCTAAGCAGGAAATTTTAGTCTTAAAATGCTTATAATAGTAAAGAGGGAAGGTCACAAATTGATAATATGTTGTTCTATCAATGAACTAGAAAAAAATTAACCCAAAATAAGGTATAAGGGAGAAAATAAACCTAACAGCTAAATGCTATGACATTGAAATAAGACAATAGTATGGAAAAAGCAAAAAACACTACTTCTTTGATAAATTCAATAAATTGAAAAATCTCTAGCAGGACTGACAAAGTTAAGCAGAGAGAAGATGGCAATCATTGACGTCAGAAATGAAACACTTCTATTAAAAGGATAGTAAGGACTGTGACAAGACTGCACCCATAAATTCCATACCTGAAATGGAATGGACCTATTCCTTAAAAACCACAAACCACCATAACGATACATATAAAACAGATAAAGAAGATATTCCTAAAACTATTAAATAAACTGAATTAGTAATTAAAAATCTTCCACATGCATACACACAAAAATTCCCAGGCCTAGGGATGTCACTAAAGAATTTTACCAAATATCTTAAAAATTAACATATACTTTATATAACATTTTCCAGAAAATAAAATAGGAAATAACACTTCCCAATTTATTTTATGAGGCCGTTAATACACTAACAGAAAAATTAGATAAAGTCAGTACAAAAAGAGAAAATTATAAACCAATATTTCTCATGAACCTTGATAAAAAATTCTTCAAGAAATTATTAGCAAATCAAATCCAGTCATGGATAAGAAGAATTATCCACCAGAACCAAATTGTAGCTTTCAAGATATGCAATACTGTTTTAAATCTGAAAATAAGTCATGAAATCCATCATATCAACAGGCTAAAATAGAAAACTCATATGATCATATCATACAGAAAGCCATCTGTAACACACAACATTTGATGGGGGAAAAAAAGCTGTTAGCAATCTAGAAGTAAAGATTTCATCAAATTTATAAGGAGTATATTTAAAAAAAAACAACAACCATTATCCTCAAAAAGATTCAGAAAGACTGAATACATTATCCCTAAGATTGGGAACAAGGTGAGAAAGTTTGCCCTCACTATTGTGATTCAACACAGCACTAGAAGTTGTAACAAGCACAGTAAAGCAAAGCAAAGAAATAAAAAGCATACAGACTGAAAAGGAAAAAAGAAAAATGTCCCTATTTGTAAAAGACACATCTATGTAAAAAAAAATCTCAAGGAATCTATCTAAAAAAAAAACTTTATAAAATTAATGTGTGACTTCAGCAAGGATGTAACCAGATCAACACAAACAAATAAATTGTATTTCTAGATAACAACATGTGGAAACTGAAATTAAAATACAATACCATTTACAGTTGCTCCAAAGAAAATAAAATGATCTGGTATATAACTTTAAAAAAAACTCTGTGCAGGATATGAATGCTAAAATTACAAAATGCTATTGAAAGACATAAATGAAATAAATGAAGAGACTCACTGCATTCATGGGTTGGAAGACTCAACATGTCAAAAATGTTAATTCTTGCCAAGTTGATCTATAGGGTTAATACAATGTCTATCACAATACCAGCAAATTTGTTTGTATTCATGAAGTAATTTAGTCCAAAATTTATATGAAAAAGCAAAATATTTACTATAGTCTAAAAATCTTGAAAAAGAGTAAAGTAGGAGGAATCATGGTGGCCTATATAAATACCAATTTACTAAGGTAAACTAAGGAAAATAGGATGGTATTGACAGTAGTATAGACACACAGAAGAACTGAAGAAAATAAAGAACCCAGAAATATTTCCACAAAAATATACCCCATTGACTTTTTGACAAAGATGCATGAGCAATTTGATGCAGAACAACCTTTTATATCAATGGTGTTGGAACAAATCACTTCTTCAGTCAAAAGAATGAGGCTTGATTCATTCAAGTATCACACCCTACACTAAATTATCTCAAAGTGAACAATTAAATGTAAATAAAAATATAAAGCTTTTAAGACAAAAAAATAAATAACATGCAATCTTGAGGAACTAGGGATACATGGAGTTCCTAAATTTGATACCTCAGCCTCCATTCATAAAAGGAAAAGTTGATAAATTAATTCTCATCAAAATTAAAATTTTCTGATCAATAAGAGACCTTATAGAGAGGATGCAAAGATAAATTACAGACTGGGAATAAATATTGGCAAACCACCTATCTGGCAGAGGACTTGTATTTAAAAATATATAAACTATTTAAAAACCAACAATAAAAAACAAACCAATCCCAGTAGAAAATGGGTAAAGGACATTAATAGACATTTCGTTTCATGAAAATATGTTCAATATCACTGGACATTAGGGAAATGCAAATTAAAATTGCATGAGATATCACTACACATCTATCATAATGACTAAAATTTAAAATCTTGTTACTGGGGCGCCTGGGTGGCGCAGTCGGTTAAGCGTCCGACTTCAGCCAGGTCACGATCACGTGGTCCGTGAGTTCGAGCCCCGCGTCGGGCTCTGGGCTGATGGCTCGGAGCCTGGAGCCTGTTTCCGATTCTGTGTCTCCCTCTCTCTCTGCCCCTCGCCCGTTCATGCTCTGTCTCTCTCTGTCCCAAAAATAAATAAACATTGAAAAAAAAAATTAAAAAAAAAATAAAATCTTGTTACTTTTAGGTTTTTTTTTTGAGAGAGAGAGAGCAAGCGAGCAAGGGGGAGGGACACAGGGAGAGGGAGAGAGAGAATCTTAAGCAGGTTCCATGCTCAGCATGGAGCCAGATGCCAGGCTTGATCTCACAACTGTGAGATCTTGACCTGAGCCGACATCAGGAGTCAGATGCTTTAACCAAATGAGCCACTCAGGTGCCCCTAAAAAAAATTTAAATACTGATGAAATGGTGGCAAAAATGCAGACATTCCATCTTTCCTACATTGCCAGTGGAAGTGTAAAATGGTACAGACACTCTGGAAAATACTTGATAATTTATTTTAAAAAACAAACAAACTTACCTTATGACCTAGCAATCATATTCCTGGGCACGTATCCCAGAAAAATAAAAATTGTGTACACACAAAAAATTTCACATGAATGTTCATAGAAGCAATACTTTAAATAGTTAAAGACTAGACAAGGTAAAGTGTGAGAACATGTAGAGCTGGTGTTTCTTTGTGGGAATGTGGTTGTTTAGAAATTCAATTTCTTAAATAGATTTCAAGTGATTGAGATTTTCTATTATTTCTCCTCTCAATTTTGATAAGTTGTCCTTTTCAGCAAAGTTGTCATTTCATCTAAATTACCGAATTTATTGACATAAAGCTTTCATAATCCTCCAAAATATCATTTTATTTTCTGTATGACTCATCATGTCTCCCTACATCCTTAATATTGATGGAATTTGTTTTTGTTCTAGAAGAGTCTTACTAGGGGTTATTAATGTTAATTAGTCCTTGTAAAGAACTAAATTCTGGCCTTTAATTTTTTCTATTCTTTTTCATTTTTCTATCTCATTAATTTCTACCCTTATTTGCATTATTTCTTTCATCTACTATGTTTTAACCCTTTGTAGAGTTTTGCATTTGGTATAGGAAGGCAAATTAATTTAATGGCAACCATTCTGAACCCTCTTGTTTCTGAGTTTTAGACGTTGGGTAGGGAACTGGGGTGATAAGAGTATCTCTTACTCCAAAGCTTGATCTTTCCTCCTAAGAATCAGTCTTTCTGGACTCAGTTGAATATCTGGGTGTCAGCAAAGTCACCCTCCTCTGTCCAGGCTGAAAATATAACATCTCCCAACACTGTTTGACCTTTAGTATTATCTCCATTTTACTCTCTGCCCTTTAGTAGAGTTTTATCCAGCACATAGGCAGGCTAATCTTTAGTCAGGGACATAAGGGCAACTCCCCTCTCCATAAAAAATCATATGTCTCATGGCCCCTTTTCTCTGGTTCTGTGTCATGCCAGTTACAGCTGCTTCAGCAGTGCTGAACTCCAAATTCTTC
This sequence comes from Herpailurus yagouaroundi, assembly GCF_014898765.1. Lineage (NCBI taxonomy): Eukaryota > Metazoa > Chordata > Mammalia > Carnivora > Felidae > Herpailurus > Herpailurus yagouaroundi. The sequence continues at coordinate 5,030,113 of NW_024412376.1, forward strand.
AAGTTCTGCCTGGTTCCAACTCCCTATGCTCTGGTTAAGACTTTATCCTCGAGGGCCAAGTTGAATGTGACTCATCTTCTGGCCTTTCTTTTCTCTCAGAGAAAAAAAATTCCTGATCAGCCTATTGCCAAATGTCTCAAAATAGGAGTCTCATGTATTTTGTTCTGCTTTTTACTTGCATATGGTAAAAAACAAAACAATGTTGTACTATTTTTAATTTCATTGTCTCTCAGTTGCAATGTGGCAATAGAATCTGACCCTTCACTTGCATTTACTACTTCCCAATCATCTGTTCTCACAAAATAAATATCTCACAGCCTAAAGCTAACTTTCTCACATACTTAAAATTTCTTGACTCCTATCTGCATTTTGGGAACAACACAAACTCCTATGTTTCCCATGTGAACCTATTCAGATTCTATACTCAACATGCTTTTGCATCCTCACTTTCCCTTTCTATAAGGCAGTTCTTTCTATAAGGTCATTCCACACAGTAATTCCCACTACTTCCTCCTCTGCTCAGGCCCTACAAAATCTCAATTAAAATGACTCTGGGGAAGAGCCAAGATGGTGGAACAGCATGAAAGATTTTGTGTGTCTCGTCTCCATGAAATACAGCTAGACCAACATTAAACCATCCTGCACACCTAGAAAACTGATCTGAGGATTAACACAACAATCTGCACAACCTGAACCACAGAATTCAGCAGGTACACAACATGGAAAGGTGAACTGGGGAAGAGAGAAGCCACGGAGGACAGGGAGCTGCTTTTGTGTGCAGAGAAGGGACGGAGATGGGGGGAGGAGGGGAATATGGGAAAAGCACCCCCCCAAAAGCAGCTGGAGAGAAAGTGGAAAAGTGGAAACAGCCACAGGGACTGAACTAAAAAGGGATAAAGGAGAAAGGAGAGGGTTTAAACTACATTAAGACTATAAACAGGGGGACTGCAGAGTCTGAAACTCCACAGCTAGATACCTGGCAGTGCTCTGGTGGGAAGGGCAAATCCCTTGGAGCAAAGTGGAGCCTGGGGTTCTTCAGGCCACACAGGGAGAGGTGGTTCTCCTGCTGGGAGGACACCTGGTAGAGGCTGTGTGGGTCCCCCAAAGGCAAGGGCCCAGTGGACCCAGGAGAACAACCACATTCACTGGTGCTGGAACAACATCGTTAAGGGTGAAGCATGGTGTCAGATGTGTGTTGTGATTTTCAATAATCCCTCGAACTCTGCTGCTACACTATCACACAAACTTTTTCTGGGGTGGGCTGGCACCCGGCCACAGTCTCTAGGCATCAGCAGAAGCATGTTCCCACAAACTTCCTGGGTGCAGCCAGTACCCAGCCATTGCATGGTGAGACCCTCCTGCAGAGGGGCAGAACAGGTCAAAGCCACAGTCCCTCAGAAGTAACAGGTTGGGAAAAATAGCTGCATCTGAGACAAAACTCAGGAAGGAGACACTGCCTGGGGCTTGGTCACGGACTGTGTAAAAGCGGGTAGTGGACAGAAGCCAAAGGATGGGTGCACAATTGCTGTTCAGGGAGAACAGAGTTCCAATACTACAGACTGGGTAGCTGGGTGCGCCATTTTCACCACTCCTGCGCATGAACATACACACCTACAAGCACCACAAAAATACACCCCAGTAAGCTAAGCAGCGCCATCTAGTGGAGAACAGAGCCATTACTCTAAGTCATGCCCAAATGGGCAAACTTCACTCCTCAGGAACACAAGTCTCTCTGCCTGCTTAGTGCATAGACTATAAAGCGCATCATAATTTGACTTCTAGGGAAAAATAAAGTAATTTCAGTCGTATGTCACTCGGTTCGCTGGTCCATCTATTCAATTTCCTTTCTTTTCTTTTTTGTTTCTTTTCTTTTTCTTGAATACAGAAAGAGAAAAAAATTTTTATTTCCAATTTTTGTTAAAAATACTTTTAATTTTGGGGCACCTGGGTGGCGCAGTCGGTTAAGCGTCCGACTTCAGCCAGGTCACGATCTCGCGGTCCGTGAGTTCGAGCCCCGCGTCGGGCTCTGGGCTGATGGCTCAGAGCCTGGAGCCTGTTTCCGATTCTGTGTCTTCCTCTCTCTCTGCCCCTCCCCCGTTCATGCTCTGTCTCTCTCTGTCCCAAAAATAAATAAACTTTAAAAAAAAATACTTTTAATTTTTTTCTACTATATTTTCTACTTTTGTGTAATATTTTCAAATTCTATTTTACTTCCATCAATTAATTTTAGTCTACTTCAGTGTATCCATGTATCAAAATTTCAAAGAATTTCCTTTTGTTTTTTTTCTTTTCGTTTTTTCTTTCCCCTATTTTCTCTAATCTATCAAGCCCCTTTCAACACCCAGAGTAAAAATATAGCATCATTTATTCCATTTTGTGTGTGTGTGTTTGTTTTTAATTTTTTAATTTTAGTATTTCCTTAATGTTATTTTTTTTATTTTAATTTAATCTAATTTAATTTTAATTTTTTTTATTTACCTCATTTTTTACCTCTCTGAGGGGAGAAAAGATGAAAAAACAAAAACAAATAAATAAAGACCAAAAGCAACAAAGACTAGAAAGGACCAGAGAACACCACCAGAAACTCCAACTCTACAAGCAACATAATGGCAATAAATTCATATCTTTCAGTACTCGCTCTAAACGTCAATGGAATAAATGTTCCAATAAAAAGACACAGGTTGACATAATGGATAAGAAAACAAGATCCATCTATATGCTGTTTACAAGGGACCCACTTTAGACCTAAAGACACCTTGATATTGAATGTAAGGGGATGGAGAACCATCTATGGTCAACAAAAGAAAGCCAGAGTAGCCATACTTATATCAGACAATCTAGTCTTTAAAGTAAAGATTGTATCAAGAGATGAAGAAGAGCATTATATCATAATCAAGGGGTCTATCCACCAAGAAGACCTAACAATTGTAAACATTTATGTGCCAAATGTGTCAGCACCCAAATATATAAAGCAATTAATCACAAACATAAAGAAACTCATTGATAGTAATATAATAGTAGGAGACCTCAACACCCTGCTCACAGCAATGCACAGATCATCCAATCAAAACATCAACAAGGAAACAATGGCTTTGAATGACACACTGGACCAGATGGACTTAAAAGATATGTTCAGAACATTTCATCCTAAAGCAGCAGAATATACATTCTTCTCCAGTGCACATGAAATATTCTCCAGAATAGACAACATACTGGGACATAAATCAGCACTCAACAAGTACAAAAAGACTGAGATCATACCAGGCATGTTTTCAGACCACAACACTATGAAACTCCAAATCAACCACAAGAAAATAAATTTGAAAAGGTAACAAATACTTGGAGACTAAAGAACTCCAAATACTTGGAGAGTAAATAACATCCTACTAAAGAATGAATGGGCTAACCAAGAAGTTAAAGAGGAAATTAAAAAGTTCATGGAAGCCAATGAAAATGATAACACCACAACCCAAAACCTCTGGGACACAGGAAAGGCAGTCATTAGAGGAAAGTATATAGCAATCCAGGCCTTCCTAAAGAAGGAAGAAAGATCTCAGATACACAACCTAACCTTACGCCTTAAAGAGCTGGAAAAAGAACAGCAAATAAAACCCAAAACTATCAGAAGACAGGAAATAATAAAGATTAGAGCAGAAATTAATGCTATAGAAACAACAAAAAAAAAAAAAAAAAAAAAAACCAGAACAGATCAATGAAACCAGAAGCTGGGTCTTTGAAAAAATTGACAAAATTGATAAACCACTACCCAGTTTGATCAAAAAGAATAAGAAAAGGACCCAAATAAATAAAATCAAGAATGAAAGAGGAGAGATCACAACCAACACAGCAGAAAATAAAAACAATGGTAAGAGAATATTATGAGAAATTATATGCCAATAAAATGGGCAATCTGAAAGAAATGGACAAATTCCTAGAACCATATACACTACCAAAACTGAAACAGGAAGAAATAGAAAATTTGAACAGACCCATAACCAGTAGAGAAATCAAATTAGTAATCAAAAATCTCCCAAAACACAAGAGTCCAGGGCCAGATGGCTTTCCAGGGGAATTTTCCCAAACATTTAAAGAAGAGTTAACACCTATTCTCTTGAAGCTGTTCCAAAAAACTAGAAATGGAAGGAAAACTTCCAAACTCTTTCTATGAAACCACCATTACCTTGATTCCAAAACCAGACAGAGACCCCACTAAAAAGGAGAACTATATACCAATTTCCCTGATGAACATGGATGCAAAAATCCTCAACAAGGTATTAGCCACCTGGATCTAACAATACATTAAAAAATTTATTCATCCCGAGCAAGTGGGATTTATACCTGTGACGCAGGACTGGTTCAATACCCACAAAACAATCAATGTGATTCATAACATCAAAAAAAGAAAGGACAATAACATATGATCCTCTCAATAGATGCAGAGAAAGCATTTGACAAAATACAGCATCCTTTCTTGACAAAACCCTCAAGAAAGTAGGGATAGAAGGATCATACTTCAAAATCATAAAAGCCATATACAAAAGACCCAACACTAATATCATCCTCAATGGGGAAAAACTGAGAGCTTTCCCCCTAAGGTCAGGAAAAAGACAGGGATGTCCACTCTCACCACTGTTATTCAACATAGTATTAGAAGTCTTAGCCTCAGCAATCAGACAACACAAAGAAATAAAAGACATCCAAATCAGCCAGGAGGAGGTCAAACTTTTAGTCTTCACAGATGACATGATATTCTATATGGAAAACCCAAAAGATTCCACAAAAAACTGGTAGAACTGATCCATGAAATCAGCAAAGTTGCAGAATATAAAGCCAATGCACAGAAATCGGTTGCATTCCTATACACCAACAGCAAAGTGACAGAAAGAGAAATCAAGGAATCGATCCCATTTACAGTTGCACCAAAAGCCATAAAATACCTAGGAATAAATCTAACCAAAGAGGTGAAAAATCTATACACTGAAAACTATAGAAAGCTTATGAAAGAAATTGAAGAAGACACAAAAAAATGGGAAAAGATTCCATGCTCCTGGATAGGAAGAATAAATAGTGTTAAAATGTCGATACTTCCCAAAGCAATCTACATATTGAATGCAATCCCTATCAAAGTAACACCAGAATTCTTCACAGAGCTAGAAAAAATAATCCTAAAATTTTTATGGAACCAGAAAAGACCCCAAATAGCCAAAGCAATCTTGAAAAAGAAAACCAAACAGGAGGCATCACAATCCCAGACTTCAAGCTATACTACAAAGCACATCACAATCCCAGACTTCAAGCTACACTACAAAGCTGTAATCATCAAGACAGTATGGTACTGGCACAAGAACAGACACTCAAATCAATGGAACAGAATGGAAAACCCAGAAATGGACCCACAAACGTATGGCCAACTAATCTTTGACAAAGCAGGAAAGAATATCCAATGGAATAAAGACAGTCTCTTCAGCACGTGGTGCTGGGAAAACTGGACAGCGACATGCAGATGAATGAACCTGGGCCACTTTCTTACACCATACACAAAAATAAACTCAAAATGGATGAAATACCTCAATGTAAGACAGGAAGCCATCAAAATCCTCAAGGAGAAAGCAGGCAAAAACCTCTTTTTGACCTCGGCCACAGCAACTTCTTACTCAACACATCTCCAGAGACAAGGGAAACAAAAGCAAAAATGAACTATTGGGACCTGCACAGCAAAGGAAACAATCAGCAAAATTAAAAGGCAACCAACCAACAGAATGGGAGAAGATATTTGCAAACTACATATCAGATAAAGGGTTAGTATCCAAAATCTATAAAGAATTTATCAAACTTAACACCCAAAAATCAAATAATCCAGTGAAGAAATGGGCAAAAGACATGAATAAACACTTCACCAAAGAAGACATCCATATGGCCAAACTGACAGATGAAAAAAATGCTCAACATCACTCATCATCAGGGAAATACAGATCAAAACTACAATGAGATACCACCTCACACCTGTCAGAATGGCTAAAATGAACAACTCAGGAAACAAAAGATGTTGGCAAGGATGCAGAGAAAGAAGATCTCTTTTGCACTGATGCAAACTGGTGCAGCCACTCTGGAAAACAGTATGGAGGTTCCTCAAAAATTAAAAATAGAACTACCCTACGAGCCAGCAATTGCACTACTAGGCATTTATCCAATAGGTATCCAATAGGTATCCAATAGGTATATCCAATAGGGATATAGGTATGATGTTTCCAAAGGGCACATGCACTCCAATGTTTATAGCAGCACTACTGATCATAGCCAAAGTATGGAAAGAGCCCAAATGTCCATTGGTGGATGAACGGATAAAGAAGATGTGGTATAGATATACAATGGAGTATTACTCAGTAATCAAAAAGAATGAAATCTTGCCATTTGCAACTATGTGGATGAAACTAGAGGATATTATGCTAAACAAAATTAGTCAGTCAGAGAAAGACAAATATCATATGACTTCACTCATATGAGGACTGTAAGAGACAAAACAGATGAACATGAGGAAATGGAAGCAAAAATAATATAAAAACAGGGAGGGGGACAAAACATAAGAGACTCTTAAATAAGAAGAACAAACAGAGGGTTCCTGGAGGGGTTGTGGGAGGGGAGATGGGCTCAATGGGTAAGGGGCATTAATGAATCTATTCCTGAAATCATTGTTGCACTATATGCTAACTAATTTGGATGCAAATTACAAAAATAAAATTTAAAAATATTTTCCAAAAACAAAAAAATAAATAAACAAATAAACAAACAAATAAACAAAATGACTCCGTGTTTTGGGGTTTCTTATTCTTAGCTCCTTAACTCACTTTCCCTCTAAGACCTCTAAACTTGTCATAGTTTAAAGGACCTGTTTGGATAGGAGATTCGAGTTCCAAGTTTGAAAAGTAGTTGTTCTATTCAGTCTGCCTTCCTACACATTGCCACCTTATATTTGGGCTTCTAATCTGTTTGCCCAATAATTCTGTGGGATAGAAGGCATCCTTTTGCTTTCCACCAACAGCACTTTAATGATGTATGTATATATGTATGTATGTATGTATGTATATACATATATATATACACATACATATATATAAAAACACATAAATCTACAGAACACAAAGCAAAACTTACCTTCATAAATGAAGAATCTGGATACAATGTTCCTGATTTGTTGTATGCATACACAAGGAAATGAGGGTCTAAAAATGACCTAATTCAAGGAAAGGAATGACACTTCACTGTAATAGTAATATAAATACAAGCAAAATCATGAAATTAAGCATAATTTACATTCAATTTTACAGTTTCAAATACCCAAAAATTAAATTGAGCCAGCTCTCCATTATCTCATTTGCTTTCTGACAGCATGTTTTGTATATAGGAAAACATAATAAGCAGTATAATCAGATATCAGTAGGGACATCATAATGACATAGATCTATGTATAATAAAAACCAGGACTTCCAGATTCCCACAACAAATTTTCTTTAAGATCCGACCATCAGTAAATCTCAGGGCATAAATATATTTGCTAACAAGTAGCCATGGATTGATAAGAAACAAAAAAATATATGCTTTTTCTGATAGCTTTCATGAAATTGTGCTGTGGTAAAAACAACCTCAGAATTCTCAATGCCTTAAATCAACAGTGAATGTTCTTTACATGTTTATTGTCAACTCCACACTATCTTCATTCTGGAACCTGGGAAAAGACATACCTCCTACCCGCTGAAACATGCTTTTCTTGTAGCAGAAGAGGAAAAGAAATTGTAGAAGCACACAATAGTTCTTAAAGCCTTTTTTAGAAGACTAGTGTTTTGCTCAAATTTCATAAGATAAATGATCTCTACAGACAAACCTCACATAAATGGTATGAAAGTGAAATCTTACAGAGAAGATAGCGATTCTTACGGAACAATCTGACACCATTATTTATTGTGGAGAGAACTGGGGTTTCTCAAGGATTCCAGATATCAAGGGGCAGTTCAAGGCCAAGAGTCAAAGAAGGACTAGAGCATTCACGGAGTGCATACTTTCACCACTACTTCTCTTTCCAGACCTCCTTCATCTTTGCTCATTCCTGACAGCTTTCTCTTTTCCTCAATTTAAATAACAAAACCAGAGGGCTTCCCAGAAAAAAAACTGATATTTACCACCTCATATTGCACACATATTCAAGGACATCCCAAATATTCTGGGTTGGTTTATATGCAAGTACCTAGAACACAAATTCTGACACAAGGGCAGAGCCTCATTTTAGCAACTAAGCATGGAAATGAAGGTGGTGGAAATGGAAACCCAGAATCATATCCCAGGAAAACGAAATTCAACAGATTTCTGAAAAGCATAATTAAAAGAACATATTTGCAAATGACATATCAGATAAAGAGTTAGTATCCAAAATCTATAAAGAACTTACCAACTCAACCACCAAAAGACAAATAATCCAGTGAAGTAATGGGCAGAAGATATGAATAGATACTTTTCCAAAGAAGACATCCAGATGGCTAACAGACACACGAAAGGATGCTCAGCAACACTCATCATCAGCGAAATACAAATCGAAACCTCAGTGAGATACCACCTCACACCTATCAGAATGGCAAAAATTAACAACTCAGGAAACAACAGATGTTGGCAAAAATGTGGAGAAAGGGGAACTCTTTTGCACTGTTCATGGTAATGTACACTGGTACAACCACTCTGGAAAACAGTTTGGAAGTTCCTCAAAAAACTAAAAATAGAACTATCCTACAACCCAGCAATTGCACTACTAGGTATTTATTGAAAGGATACAAAAATGCTGATTCATAGGGCCACATGCACCCCAATATTTATATCAGCACTGTCAACAAATAGCCAAAGTATGGAAAGAGCCCAAATACCCAATGACTGATGAATAAAGAAGAAGTGTGGTGTATATATATATATATATATATATATATATATATATACACACACACATATACATATATGTATACATATATACATATATATACATATATACATATATATATATATACACACACACATACACACACACACACACACACACACACACACACACACAATGGAATACTTCTTGGTGATGAAAAGAATGAAATCTTGCCATTTGCAACAACGTGGATGGAATTAGAGTGTATCATGCTAAGCGAAATAAGTCAGTCAGAGAAAAACAAGTATCATATAATTTCACTCATACGTGGAATTTAAGAAACACAACAGATGAACATAAAGGAAGGGAAGGAAAAATAAGATAAAAACGGAGAGGGAGGCAGACCATAAGAGACTTTTTTTTTCAATGTTTATTTATTTTTGAGAGAGAGTAAGAAAGAGACTGAATGGGAACATGGGAGGGGCAGAGAGAGGGAGACACAGAATCTGAAGCAGGCTCCAGGCTCTGAGCTGTCAGCACAGAGCCCTACATGGGGCCCAAACTCACAAACCATGAGATCATGACCTGAGCCAAAGTCAGAGGCTTAACCGAGTAAGCCACCCAGGAGCACCCATAAGAGACTCTTAAATATGAAGAACAAACTGAGGGTTGCCAGAGGGGAGGTGGGGGCAGGGGGAGAAAAGGGCCAAATGGGCTATAGGCCTTAAGGAGGGCACTTGTTGGGATAAGCACTGGGTGTTATATGTAAGTGATGAATCACTGGGTTCTACCCCTGAAGCCAATACTATGCTATATGTTAACTAACTTGAACTTAAATAAATAATTTTTTTTAAATAAAAGGATAAAAGTTTAGTTTGCAAGTTTATTCATCCTGGGTATAAAAGTATACTTTTGCTTCTTCACAAAACAACAAAGAAGTCTGCTTAGTGAAATAAAAAAAATACAAATGACCATTCAATGGAAAACAACATTCAATGTAAGGAAAATGAACAACAAAAGGGAAAAAGACAAAACTTCAAAGCAAGTTCCCTATGAGGTTGAATGAAGAAATTGATTACAGAAAATAATGATTATTTAAAGCAAAGTTAACAAGTTAAAAAGTTAATAGGCTTTCAAAGCATATCATTTAAGAAAAAAAATACTCAAACTAAAATGATGATGACAGTTAAAAATAATTTAATAAATGTCCCAAAGAGAATTTGTGTGCTGAGAACAGAATTAGAGGCCTAGCCAATAAACAGAACACATTTACTACCAAATAGGTAAAAAACACAGCCAAAATCTAGATGTAAAAATTGTTGAAGGAAAACCTATACTATAAAGGGCAGATCCATAAGACCCTGGATGAGACCATATATTTCCATAAAATGTTTTAAAATGTGTATGATTTGGGGTGCCTGGGTGGCTCAGTCGGTTAAGCATCCGACTTCGGCTCAGGTCATGATCTCACAGTTCATGAGTTCGAGCCCCACATCAGGCTCTGTGCTGACAGCTCAGAGCCCGGAGCCTGCTTCAGATTCTGTGTCTCCCTCTCTCTCTGCCCCTCCCCCACTCATGCTCTGTCTCTCTCTGCTTCTCAAAACTAAACGTAATAAAAAAAAATTTTTTTTTAATGTGTAATGATTTGAAACTAAAATGAAAAATTAAGGGGCGCCTGGGTGGCTCAGTCGGTTAAGCGTCCGACTTCAGCTCAGGTCACAATCTCGCGGTCTGTGAGTTCAAGCCCCACGTGGGACTCTGGGCTGATGGCTCAGAGCCTGGAGCCTGCTTCCGATTCTGTGTCTCCCTCTTTCTCTGCCCCTGCCCTGTTCATGCTCTGTCTCTCTCTGTCTCAAAAATAAATAAACGTTAAAAAAAGTTTTTTTAAATAAAATGAAAAATTAAGGGATTTATTCAATTATGAGAACAAAAGGGACATTTGCAGATATGAACAGGTTTAGAAAGCAACCCATCTGAAGAAAATAATCTGAAACTAGTCTAACTAAACAATACAAACTAAACTAATACAATATTGCATAAAATTGCAATAAAAGGAAAAAATAAAAAGAGAGCAGAAATAAAACTTGGAAAATGCAAAAACAGTTGGTAGGTAAAGAAACTGAAAGCATTGGATTTACATCATAAATGTAAAAAGAATTTTTAAAATTATACAGGAATATTATAAATTCAAGATGTGAGTGACACAAGTGAGGAACCTATGAAAGAAAATATGAGTATAATGATTATATGAATATTTCATTTTTTTAGCAATAAATCCCACAAACAAAGGAAGAAGACAATAAGTAAGCTGGATAGCATGTTTGCAACATACAGAACGTATAAAGAGTTAATATCTACAGGAAACAAACTTCCCACAGATTGATCATGGGAAAAAAAAAAACAGAAAGAAAAGCAGAAGGATAAGCCATAGATTGAAAATAAATAACCCAAAACAAATGAATAGAAATAACAATAAAATAGCATTTCTTATGCATTAACAAAAATAAGTGAGTGAAGATACTTATTTTATTAAGAATGTAGAGAACAGATATGTTTTTGAATTATTGGTGTGAGTGAAGACTGGTATAAATCCTTGGAAGTAAAAATTAGTAGCATACAGCACTCTTGACAATTGTATCATTTACTGCCCTTCAATTTCACTGGAGCCCAGAACATCATGGCCAAAGATAGCCACAATACAGCTTTTCTTGCTATAAATATACAGGTTGACAAATAACAAGTGAGATATATTTATTCGATGGCTACATATGTATTTACAATCAATGAACTCATTCTGCACAAATCTGTATGAATGACTCTCAAATAAAGATGTTATGAAAAAATTTGCACAAAAAGCACAGCCTCAAAACCAGAAACACACCCAATAACATAATTAGTATCTATTGCTCACACTTCTGGGTCAAGTGTGAGTAGACTTAGTAGTTCTGCTAATGGTGGCCGGGCTTGATCAATGGTCTGGGATTCAGCTGAATGTTGACTTATCTAGAGATGATTAGGGCACCTTGGCTGTGCCCCACCTGTCTCCATCTCCCAGCAAGTTGGCCCAAGCATATTCTCATGGGGATGGCAGACAAACAAGATGGAGAGCAGGAACGCAGGGGAGCTTTTTCAAACCTCTGTTTAAATCAAGTCAGCTAACATCTTTTTTGGCCAAAGTAAGTCACATAGCCATAGAATGGGCTACATGATTTGCAGGGCCCGTAGTGAAATTAAAATACAAGCTCTCTTGTTCAAAAGTATTAAGAATCTCAGGGAAGCAACAACAGAGAATTAAACCAAGTACAGAGCATGTCTAACCATGGAGTCCTAGAGGACCATACACCCATGAAGTTGGCCTTGCACAGATAAACTCATATCCAAGGGCTGGGAGTGGGGAGGCTGGGGTGTGATGCATATATTCCACCTCTTGATGATAGGAACTCAAAGTTACATGGCAAAGAGTGAAGATAAAGGCAAAGGTAAAGAATTGGGGTCACTTTAGTGGTCCACCATATTAAGATAAATTATATAGAGAAGTATTGTGCCATTTATGTGTATTTAAAGTAGTACTCAAAACATGATGATTATTTTTTTTTAATTTAATTTTATTTATTTTGAGAGAGAGAGAGAGAAGCAGAGAGAGAGGGATAGAGAGAATCCCAGGCAGGCTCAGTGCTATTAGCTCAGAGTCCAATGCAAGGCTCAATCTCATGAATCACGAGCTCATGACCTGAGCCAAAGCCAATAAATCAAGCAAAACATGATTACTTTTATTAATCTCTAGGCATACAGATGAATAAGGATAAAATCATGACACTAGAGTATGTGTCAGTATCATAACTGTGATTAGCACTGGGGAGTGAAAGAACTATTTCTGGAAATTGAAATGATAGATTTCACTATTACCTGTCATGTACACCTTTTAGAAAAATAGATAAATAAAATGCTTACATGTGTGTCTTTCATGATAAGAAAGTAATTATATTATTCTCATAATTTTCCTTTTTTAAATGTCTAATCCTTCAAAAGAAAAAAGCAAATATAAAAAATATTGGACTAATATAAACCATGGACTTTGGGTGATAATGACGTGCAGGCTCATCAATTATAACAAATATATCACTCTGGTGGGGCATGTTGATAATGGGGAGGCTATACATGTGTGCGGGGAGGCACAGGGTATATGCAGAAACACTGTACCTTCCACTCAATATTGCTGTGAACCTAAAACTGCTCTGAAAAATAAATATTAAATTAGAACCAGGAAACAGGAAAATGAAAATAGTTGATAATTGTTTAGATACCTTATTTAGGGAAATACAAATTGACACAAAGATGCAGTATAATATTTTGGCACATCTTGCATGCTTTTGAAAATCGAAACTGCTACTGTCTTTTCAGAAACTGGCATTATCTCTCAAAATCCTAATATAAAATGTGAGTAATAAAGAAGGTTGGTCTGGACATTATACCAGTAACTATATGCAAACTGCTTAGAAATATGTCTGGTAATTGATATGTGCCCCATAATGTCAGTTACTTTTGTTGTTTTGTTGTTATCATTATCACTATTATTACTTTTATTCATACTTCCTGATCCAGAAACACATTTCTTGATATCAGGCCTACAAAACAAAATCTCTATTACATAAAAACACACATACAAGGATGTTTATTGCAGGCCTCTTTAGTGACAATCCCTGGAAACAACCTCATTACCTATCAACCTGCCATACTACAGATGTTAGCTGTTAAAGAATGAGCTAAGATATATATATGAAGCAAGAAAATGAACACTGTTATTAAATAAGACCTGCCAATCACAGAACAGTATTTCCATTTGTCTAAAAACAAACCATTTTAGTAGGTTTCTACATATTTTATTTAAATGAAAGGTGAGATTTAGAATAGAAATAAAATGGTGGAAAGATACACACAAGGTTATTAATTGGTGAAATTGGTTTCTTCACAGAGTGAAAATTTAAGAGATTAAAAAAATGTTGGTGTTGGGTCACCTGCGTGGCTCAGTCGGTTAAGCCTCCCACCTCAGCTCAGGTCATGATCTCACAGTTCATGGGTACGAGCCTCGCATCAGGCTCTGTGCTGACAGCTCAGAGCCTGGAGCCTGCTTCGGATTCTGTCTCCCTCTCTCTCTGCCCCTCCCTGACTCGTGCTCTGTCTCTCTCTCTCTCAAAAATGAATAAACATTAAAAAAAATATTAAAAACATTAAAAAACATTCACAACATTTTAAAAAACATTAAAAACACTAAAAAAAACATTAAAAAAAATGTTTAAAGACCTACAGGCCAATATTCCTGATGAATATGGATGCAAAAATTCTCAACAAGATACTAGCAAACTGAATTCAACAGCATATAAAAAGAATCATTCACCATGATCAAGTGGGATTCATTCCTGGGCTGCAGGGCTAGTTCAATATTCACAAATCAATCAATGTGAGACATCACATTAATAAAAGAAAAGGTAAGAACCATATGATCCTGTCAATAGATGCAGAAAAAAAAATTTTAAATATTAAAAAAAATGTTGGTGTAATATCAAGTAAAATGCTTAAAATCATGTATATAATCATAAAGTCATATATAAAATGACAGCATGAACAAAATTCAATATAGACAAATAAAGCTATTGCCTTAATTGTTACAGTTGTAGCTATATTGTAAAGAGTTATATAGACTAATTTTCATCTATCTGATATACATTAACTTTACATCATGAAATTAGAATTTGGCTCAAACATTAGACTTAAAATCTCAAGATGAAAACTTGGAACTCTAGTCTGACTTGAATCACAAAGATGTAACATGTTAAATATAAGAGTCATGCTCTTGTTTAGGCTCAACTTAGGGTAGTGACTGTAAAAATTTCAGAAACTAAAAACAACTGTATGAAAAGAAGAATGTCTACTTACTGTTTTTCAAGGTGGAGAGTGTATATTTTCTGGTCAATTTTGATGGCATAAGTGACCTACAGCAAAGTATTCAGAGAGAACGTAATTATTAGAAATCAAAATTCTTAAAATTTATTTACTCTTTCATATAAACATAGATCATATCACACATGTCTCAAGATAACATATGCATATATAAGTATATTGCTATCTTCTCTCCATCTTGGAATATATGACAGAATTAACCATAATTAAATTTCAATGAAATCAAGGAGTCTAAATCTGTTTCAAAACTAAGAGCATTAGTCATTAACATTTATTATCATAATGAAATTTTAATTTAAAATGGTACATTTAGAAATGTTGAGTAATCTTGGAAGAAACCTGAATTTCATTATCTTTTCTCTACTTTGCAATTTCTACCCCAAATAAATTGAAAATTAAATACAACATGGGTCCCCTTTTAAGATGATAGGAAGCGTCCCCAAGCTGTCAGAAGTGCTACCCACAGAATCTTCATCTCCCTGTCCTCTTTAGGAATTGCCTCAGCTGAAGAGGGTCACCTCACACCAACTCACAACTTTCTGATACAGCCCCCATTTAATGAGAAGCCCCGTCATTCCAACTCCAGATCTTGATGGGCCATGCCAGCTTCACACTTTGTTGAGACTCAGTTGAGTCTCTGTCTCCCCATTCCTGCTTCTTCTCATCCTTTCCACAGGCGCTCATCACAAGAGCATACCTGCCTTCATGAGAATCCTCTCAAAGACCACATCCCAAAGAATCCAATTTGTGACATTATCATAAAACATACACATGGTTAATTTCCACATTTACAAAATGTAGAAAACATGGGGAAAAATGTGAATTTTGCTATTGAGCATGGTTGTCATTGGGTACAGTTTTCTGCATAAGTCATTTTAAACCTTCTATAGTGTTCTTTTATAACTTACAACTCTTGAAAAAGGTGTGTTGACATCTCCCCAAATTATTGTGACATTGTTTTTCTCCTTTTAATCTATAGTTTTCTTCAGTACATTTTTTGAATCTTTGTTGGTGGGTGCAAAGAGGAATAAAATTTACAAAATTGCAAATGACTGTAAAGTATGCCTCTATGTCATTTCAGAATATGACTTGAATTTGGGGTTGTAATTTCTTCAATCTCATCTATTATTGTTTAATATCCATTATGACTTATGATTTCTTCTTCAACCCATGAATAATGTAGAAGTGTATTTTTAAATTTCCATATACATTTTAAATTGTTTTAAGATTTAACTTAATTGAATTGTTACAAGATAAATACTGTATTGTCAGAATTTGATATTTTAACATTTTTTCCTTGTTTTTGTCAATTTTGTTGAATTATCTGTATATTCTTGAGAAGAATGTGCATTATTTACTATATAGTTGAATTACAGCTGGATTAGAAAAACACTACCTTTATTTCTGGAGTTGCCTACAAGTCTAGATGTTCTGACTCTCTGTTGAGACAAAGACAGTGAGGTTTATAGGGTACTTTTTAAGGTTCAAAAACTCTTTTGACTAAAGTTAACTTCTTTAATGTTTCCCTAACCAGTTTGACAAGGTTGGCTTGGCTACTTAAAGCATCACTGAAAGCTTTTTAAGGAGTCCTCCGAAAGCCAAAATTCCTACCATAAGTCTCATTATTTCAAGCCAGAGACTCAACATGTTCTAGGAACGCAGAGACTGGGTTCATATGAAGCTCACTGTTGAGTGCTTCTGGAATTCCTGATATTTGCCTGAATTCTCTTTCTCTTGCTGCACTATATGCTTTGCCATTAAATAAAAGCCTTATGGTGATATCCCATAGAGTTTAGTGAGTCCAAACAAATAGCAGAGAGGAAAAAACAATATATTCAATTTGATGGGTTCACTTCTATATAAACCCGTCAAATATTTTTGTTGTCCAAATTGTCTTTATGAATCCCTTTATGATTTGTAAACCAACATTTGAGAAAAACATTTTAAGATATCACTATGAAAATGGATTTGAAAAATTCTTCCTTTAGTGTAATCAGTCCTTATATGTGAGAGCATTTTTCTTAAAACATACAAATTTAGAACTGTTATATATTCCTAGTGAACTGAATATTTTATTAAGTAGCATGCTTATCTCTCATAATGGTGTGTGGGTATGTGTACTAAATGTTGGTTTTCTCCCACTTTTGTCATGGATACTCGTGGTTGCTTTTGGTTAGCATGTTCCCAGTATATGTCCTAAACATTTTAAATTCTCTGGGTATTTGTTTGGGTGTAATAGCTTTTATGAACACATAATTACTGGATTGTGTGTGTGTGTGTGTGTGTGTGTGTGCCATAAAAGGAGACAAACAGACCACTCAGTCTATAAAACCCACCCCAGCGTCTAACAGTTTTCCAGTTGACAATTCAATGCTCCTCTCAGATATTGCTACAGAGGTTCCAATCCTTGGATTCCTATCATATTCCCGTGTGTCTTTACATCAACACATCTTTCTTGAAAACAAAGTGTCCTAACCAAAACTAATTCATATAAAAAGGGAAGACAAGGGGCACCTGGGTGGTTCAGTTAGTTAAGCGTCTGACTGCTGGGCTCAGATCATGATCGCACAGTTTGTGAGTTCAAGCCCTACATCGGGCTCTGTCCTGACAGTTTAGAGCCTTCTTGGGATTCTGTGTTTCCCTCTCTCTGTCCCTTCCCTGCTTTTTCTCTCTAAAATAAATAAAACTTTTTTAAAAAGGGAAATCAAAATCAGTAAGAAATTAACAAGAAAAAAAAGATTCAAATAGGCAATATATGTAAAAGCATCTTAAGACTTAATTTAAAAATGCCAATTAAAAGTGAAGCATTCATTATACTTATCACATTGACAGGAACGAGAAGCCGGGAGTGCCTGGGTGGCTCAGTTGGTTGAGCATCTAACTCGATTTTGACTCAGGTCATGATCTCACAGTTTTGTGAGTTCAAGCACCACATCAGGCTCTGCACTGACAGCACAGGGCCTGCCTGAGATCCTCCTTCTCTCTCTCTCTCTCTCTCTCTCTCTCTCTCTGCCCCTCCCCCACTCACACTCTGTCTCTCTCAAAATAAATAAACTTAAAAAAAAAAAAAAAAAACAGGTATAAGAAGTCTGAACCAAGCCTGCAAAAGCCCTCAAGAAGCATCATTATTCTTTGTTAATGAAAGTTAACTACAATAAAACTTTTCTGATAGATATTTT
>NW_024412376.1:5053145-5064146 GCF_014898765.1 Herpailurus yagouaroundi
CCCACCTCCCAGAAGCTGCTCGCCCCCTCCTCCAAGTGCAGGGTCAGGCACGTGAGGACAACTGTCCCAATACTGTTCTGAGCCCTCCCAGCAGCAGGCCCCGCAGGATCCTGACTCTAGGCGGGCTCTGAAAGGACGCAGGGCTCCCCCAACCCGGGCACAGGGTTCAGGAGCAAGCTTCTGGAGCCCGCCACGCCCACAGGCTCTGCGACAGGTGACCCTCTACGGAGCAGGTCCTACACTCACGATGGCCGGCGGAGGTCAGCCGGCCCAGGCCTGAGAGGATCAGCAGGACAGGCAGCATTGCGCGTCCTGCCGGCCTTGCCACGGTGATGGCGGTTGGCTGAGGAATGGCGGCCGCTCGCGCGCTGGGCCCTGAGCTCCGGGCCTGCAGGGAGCGGGGGCAGAGCCGGCGGCGCGGGCAGGGCAGGCAGCAGGGCGATGGGGGAGGGGTCGCTGCTGTTCCTCACGCCCCGCCCCGCCCGCCCCGCCCCTTCTGCTGACCTGCGGGCACAGCCGCAGCTCCAGGCGCCCACCCACCGCCCTCAGGGCTGTGGAGGCACAAGGCAGCCTGGCTTGGTGTACAAGTGGGTTTGGGCTTGGGCTTTATTTTCCAAATGCGGATATTTGAAACACATTTAGGGATTACATAAGGGTCATAAAGTGAAGTTTTCTCCTTTGGAAATGGACCATCTGCTGGTGAAGTGCTTGGCTGTATCAGTGGTCCACGTGATCATTTTCTGGCACAATGACTGAATTACTTTAGTGGAGAAAAACAAAATGGAAATTCACAATATGGTTAGTAGCAGACGGTTGCATGTTTTAACCGTGGCTACTGCGGTATTTCTATTTTAAGTCTCAGGTCGAAACAAACACACGTGCACACACATAAAGAGTGTAAAAAAATCGTATAAATAAATTCTTCTATCGTAGATAACTTTGTTTCTTAGAAAACCCTTTGGTTAAGGAAATTAAGTAAAAGTTAAATATGAAATGGTGTATGCAAGTGTTTTAATCCCTCATTATGGATTAGCAGTTTAAGTATCAGACCAAAACCAAAAAACAAATCACAACTGTGAAATCCTGTAAGAACAACTTTATTTTCCCATTATTTTATTTATTCCATTGTGAATAACTTGGCTTCTTGGAAAAATCTGTGGCTAGTAAAAGGTTAAATGTAAACATTTTCCCCATTGGTATGACATTCACACATGAAAACGGAATAACTTGGAAAGAAATTTCATTTTTTGGCTTAATATGCAAGTTGATGACTTGCATGATTTCAGTTTTGCCAGGACTTTTTTGCCAGACAATTCTCAAGTTGTCCTTCCATGGAATACTTCTGCTCACATTCCTTAAATACAATATTTATCCACAAAACAAATGATTTTCTCAATTTGTAAAAAGAAAAAAAAAATGTAACGGAGTATAGCCTTTTAAGAATATATATATATACCTTTTTCACATTTTTCCTAGAACTACTTTTAGTGTCTATTTATCAAGAAAATATTGGTACAGGTAACAAATGGTAACAAAAGGGATTTAACTTAAAAATAGCAATTTTGCATATTTCACTAAAGTACTTATAGCCTAAGCATTTAGTTTTATTGTGGTCCTTGGTGTAGACTGTATTCATTTAATGTGCTTGAATGTGTCTATGTACCTTAAAATTAGTATTTCATCTTTTTGTCAAATTATATAAAAAATGAGAGAATTAACATATCAAAATTATGTTGCTCTTAAAGTAAAATTTCTCCCTGATTGTCTATAACCTGATAAAACCAAAAGGGAAATATATACTTATTATCTAAATTCATTACTGTATTTGCATTGTTGGTATCAATTGCTAATTTTTCTGGGCATGATTCATAGGCATTCAAGTCATTTGAATTTAATTCAATAATTTTTATATGCTTATTACAAGCCTAAAACCAGGCAGATATCAAATTATGTGTGACACAGTCCCTATCTCCAAGTGCCTCAAAAACTAACAGAAAACTGAATGTGTATAAGAGATACCATAGCTAGAAATAAAAAATTCTTTGGGAATAAAGCTAATATAATTTTGTTTTCTTTACAGATATCAAGTGAACCTAGAGGTGGTTATAACAGTTGAGATGTGAGCCATATAGATTTGTATGGATGTTAGTGAAGTTTAGGACTTTATTCTTAAATATATCATCCAAGAGTTTTACTGAAAATAAATGATGGATTTTGTGTTAGAATGATAACTTGTAGGGGTTCCTGGGTGGCTTGGTTGGTTGAGCATCTGAATTTTGATTTCAGCTCAGGTCATGATCCCAGGGTTATGGGATCAAACCCTGAGTTGGGCTTGGTACTGAGCATGGAGCCTGCTTAAGATTCTCTCCCTTTCTCCCCCTCTCTGCTCCTCTCCCTTGTGCTCTCTCTCTCTCTCTCTCTCTCTCAAATAAAAAAAAATATAACTTGTAATAACTTGGGGATGGTAAGATTAAATAATGACAACTGGAAGCAATAGGTTCATTGAGGGGAATTTTTTTTGAAGGGAATTTTACATAGCTTAGGTCAAAAATGTTCTCAGCCTAGGATTAGAGTAGGAAGAAAAATAAAAGTAGTAAAAATACCAGAGAAATATTTAGGAAGAAAAATCAGTTTGCTGAATAATTTAATGTGGAAGTTGATGAAATTGTTGAGAAGACTAAGCCACTGGGATGAGAGGGGCACCAATTTTGTTTTTTATGGCCTTCTTTATAACTTTTAAGAAAATTACCTTCAGTTATCATTTTCTTTAATTTTTTTAATGCATGTTTATTTATTTGTTTATTTATCTATCTATTCAGAGAGAGAGACAGAGAGAGAGACAGAGTGTGAGCAGGGGAGGGGCAGAGAGAGAGGGAGACACAGAATCCGAAGCAGGATCCAGGCTCTGAGCTGTCAGCACAGAGCTCAAACTCACAGACTGCAAGATAATGACTGAGCCGAAGTTGGATGCTTAACCAACTGAACCACCCAGACGCCCCTCAGTTATCATTTTCTTAAGTTTTTGTTCAAATTCCAGTTAGTTAACATACAGTGTAACATTAGTTTCAGGTGTACAATAGTGTACACACAAGTGCACTCCTTAATCCGTATCATCTATTTCACCCATCCCCACCCATCTCCATTTTGGAAACTATTGCTTACAGTTAAGAGTTTGTTTCTTTTCTTTTAATGTTTATTTCTTTATTTTGAGAGGCGGGGAAGAGGGGCAGAGGACGGGAAAGAAAATCCCCAGCAGGATCCACGTTCAGCAGGGAGCCTGAGGTGGGGCTTTATCTCACAGACCTTGAGATCATGGCCTGAGCTGAAATCAAGAGTCACCCCAAAATTATGTTTCTTTGTTTGCCTCTCTCTCTTTTTCTCCTTCTGCTCATTTGTTTTGTTTCTTAAATTCCATGTATGAGTGAAATCATAAGGTATTTGTCTTTCTCAGACTGACTTATTTCACTTAGCATTATACTTCCTAGTTCCATCCACATCATTGCAAATGGCAAGATTTCATTTTTTATGGCTGAGTAGTATTCCGAGAGTGTGTGTGTGTGTGTGTGTGTGTGTGTGTGTGTGTGTGTAACACTTCTTATTTATCCACTAATCAGTTGATGGACACTTGGGCTCTTTCCATAGTTTGGCTATTGTAGATAATGCTGTTATAACATTGTGGTGCATGTGTGCCTTTGAATTCGTATTTTTGTCTCCTTTGGGTAAATACCTAATAGTGTAATTGCTGGATCATAGCATATTTCTATTTTTAACTTTTTGAGGAGCCTCCACACTATTTTCCAGAGTGGCTGCACCAATTTCCATTCCTACAAAGTGCAAGAGAGTTCACCTTTCTCCATATCCTATTGTTTATTGTGTTGTTAACTTTTGCCATTCTGACAGGTGTGATGTGATTTCTCATTATAGTTTTGATTTGCATTTTCCTTATGATCACTGATGTTGAACATCTTTTCATGTGTCCCTTGGCCACCTGTATGTCTTCTTTGAAAAAACATCCATTCATGGACTATTTGTTTTTTGGGTGTCAAGTTTGATAACATCTTTATAGATTTTTGATAGAAATCCTGTATCAGATATGTCATTTGCAAATATCTTCTCCCATTCCATAGGTTGCCTTTTGGTTTTGTTGATTGTTTCCTTCAATGTGGAGAAGGTTTTTATTTTGATGTAGTTGTGGGGGATAAGCTTAGGAATCCCCCAGGCTTACACCAATGGGTTAACCAGGCATAAAGAAATATAAAGCCATAGGATGCTCACACCCAAGTTTGGGTAAACAAGACAAGGCAAACAAGAATAGGGAGGTGCAAAGGCACCCCAGAATAGAGAAGAGGTGCAGAGCACTCAGAATAAAGAGGGAGGGGCAAAGGCCCAGAAATAAGGACACAAAGGTGCGCAATACATAGGTATATGAAATAAACAAGATTAGGTATTCAAGGTGGAAGCACCCCCAATTTAGTATTATAGCAAAAAGCTGCTTTCACAGGATGAAAAGACCGAGTTAGGTAAACAGGTAAATTGGCCTATAGACCACTGCGCTGCAGGTGGAGCTGCCCACAGTGGAGATTAAGAAAAGAAATGTGCCTTGTTCACTCTGAGGTTATTTCCCCTACCTACCTCATCCTCTAGGCTAGCTAAGATAAACAGAGGTGCTGCCTCATGTCTGCTGTAAACAACCTTCTGCCTGACTGCCCACTGTCAGGATTTTGCTTTGTATTAACCCAAACCCCTAACCCCAAATATCTTCAAGACCCCATTTCCCTCACACCCACAATTTAATGTTCACAGATTCATTGTCTCTTTGTGCGTCCATTGCCATGTGTGTAAGCCTTCTGATCCTAATAAAAACGGGGCAAGGACCCTTATTCAGGGCTCTTGTCTTTTCCTGGACATTAGCCATCTCCTGCTTTTCATCTTGCATCCCACTCTCTTGGTAGACAAGAGAGAACTTTAGACCAAGAGTCTATGACATGTAGTCACAGTAGTTTATTTTTACTTTTGTTTCCCTTGCGTCAGGAGACATATCTAGAAGACATTGTGATGATCAATGTGCTGATCTCAAAGTGGTTGCTGCCTGTGTTCTCCTCTAGGATTTTAATGATTTCCTGTCTCACACTTAGGTATTTAATACATTTTGGATTTATTTTTGAATATTTCATTTGTTCCATGTATTTTTTAAAATTTCTTCTTTGATTTTCCAGTTTACCAATTCATTATTTATGGCATGTTGTTTAACCTCCATGTATTTGTGGTCTTTTCAGATATTTCTTGTGGTTGACCTCTAGTTTCACAGTGTTGTAGTTGGAAAAGGTTCATGGTATGATTTCAATCTTTCTGTATTTGTTGGGACCTTTATTGTGACCTAATAATATGTGATGCATTCTGGAGAATGTTCCATGTGCCCTTGAAAATAATATATATTTTTCTATTTTAGGAAGGAATGTCCTGAATATATCTGTTTAGTCCATATGTTCCAGCGTGTCATTTAAAGCCATTATTTATTTGTCTATTTTCTGTTTAGATAATCTGTCCATTGATGTAAGTGGGGTGTTACAGTCACCTACTATTATTGTATTATTTTCAATGAGTTCCTTTATGTTTGTTATTCTTTAACATATTTGAATACTACCATGTTGGCAGTATTTATATTTATAATTGGAAGCATAAATATTTATAACTTTTAGATATTCTTATGGGATTTTCCCCTTTATGATTGTATAGTGCCCCTCTTGTCTCTTGTTACAGTCTTTTTTTTCAAATCTAGTTTTTCTGATGTAGGTATTGCTACTCTGGCTTTCTTTTGACATCCATTTGTGTTCTAAATGTTTCTCCATCCCCTCACTTTCCATCTTCAGGTGTCCTTAGATATAAAATGAATCTCTTGTAGGCAGCATATAGATGGGTCTTATTTTTTTATCCATTCTGACATCTTATATCTTCTGATTGACATCTTATATCTTCTGATATATCTTATATCATCTTATATCTTCTGATTTACATTCAAAGTAACTATTTGTAGATATGTATTTATTGCCATTTCACTACTTGTTTTGCCATGTTTCTGTATATTTTCTTGTCTTTGTTACTTTTAGTCTCTCCTTTCTACTCAAAGTGTCACCCTTTATATTTCTTGAAGGGTTGGTGTAGAGAAACTAGTAGAAGCATATCCCTACAAGAAATCATTAAATTACTGGGGAAGAAAATGAGAGTAAAAAAGGGAAAAAAAAGAATATACCTTTTGTGTATCTTTCCATGTTATGTGTTTCTTCATTTTCATTAATGCCTTATAATTTTCACAGTATAGGTCTTTTACCACCTTGGTCAAATGTATTCCTAGGTATTTTATTCTTTTGATACCATTATAAATGGAATTGTGTTCTTAATTTCTGATAGTAAGTAGAAGATCTGTGTGTGTGTGTGGTGTGTGTCTGTATTTTCATCCAAAATAAAACTTTGACATTTGGATCAAATGTAACTTATTGTTACTTTTTAGTTTATTTATTTAAATTCAAGTTAGTTAACATACAATACACTATTGGCTTCAGGAGTAGAACCCAGTGATTCATCACTTACGTAACACACCCAATGATCAACCCAACAGGTGCCCTCCTTAATGTCCATCACCCATTTGGCCCATTCCCCCCACCCGCCTTCCTCCAGCAACACTCAGTTTGTTCTCTGTATTTAAGAGTCTCATGGTTTGCTTCCCTTTCTGTTTTTATCTTATTGTTCCTTCCCTTCCCCTATGTTCAGCTGTTGTGTTTCTTAAATTCTTAAATTTCAGATGAGTGAAATCATATGATATGTGTCTTTGACTGACTTATTTTGCTTAGCATAATACACTCTAGTTCTGTCCACATTGTTGCAAATGGCAAGATTTCCTTCCTTTTGATCACCCACTAGCATTCCATTGTGTGTGTGTGTCTGTGTGTGTGTGTATGAATATATATATATATATATATATATATATATATATATATTTATCCATCAATGGACATTTGGGCCCTTTCCATACTTCGGCTATTTTCAATAGCCCTGCTATAAACATTGGGGAGCATGTGTCCCTTTGAGTCAGCATTTTTGTATCCTTTGAATAAATACCTAGTAGTGCAAATGCTGGGGCTAGGGTAGCTTTATTTTCAATTTTTTTGAAGAAACTTCATACTGTTTTCCAGGGTGGCTGCACAAGTTTGCATTCCCACCAACAGTGCAAAAGGGTTCCTCTTTCTCCACATTCTTGCCAATATCTGTTGTTTCCTGAGTTGTTAATTTTTGCCATTCTGACAGGTGTGAGGTGGTATCTCATTGAGGTTTTGATTTGTATTTCTCTGATGATGAGTGATGTTGAGCATCTTTTCATGTGTCTGTTAGAGCCATCTGGATGTCTTCTTTGGAAAAGTGTCCATTCATATCTTCTGCTCATTTCTTCACTGGATTATTTGTGTCTTGGGTGTTGAGTTTGACAAATTCTTCATAGATTTTGGATACAAACCCTTTATTTGATATGTCATTTGCAAATATCTTCTTCCATTTTGTTGGTTGCCTTTTAGTTTTGTTAATTGTTTCTTTTACTATGCAGAAGCTTTTTACCTTAATGAGGTCCCAATAATTCATTTTAGTTTTTATTTCCCTTGCCTCTAGAGACATGACCAATAAGAAGCTGCTATGGCTGACGTCAAATAGGTTGTTGCCTGTTTTATACTCCAGGATTATGATGGTTTCCTGTCTCACATTTAGGTCTTTCATCCATGTTGAATTTATTTTTGTGTATTGTGTAAGAAAGTGGTGCAGGTGTGTTCTTCTTCATGTCATTGTCCAGTTTTCCCAGCACCATTTGCTGAAGAGACTGTTTCCCCCCACCCCCACTGGATACTCTTTCATTCTTTGTGGCAGATTAGTTGGCTTTACATTTGTGGGCCCATTTCTGGGTTCTCTATTCTGTTCCATTGATCGTGTGTCTGTTTTTGTGCCAGTACATACTGTCTTGATGACAACAGCTGTGAAATAGAGCTTGAAGTCTGGAATTGTGATGCCTTCAGCTTTGATTTTCTTTTTCAACATTACTTTGGCAATTTGGCTTTTTTTCTGGTTCCATACAAATTTTAGGATTGTTTATTCTAGCTCAGTGCAAAATGTTGGTGTTATTTTGGTAGGGATTCCATTGAATATGCAGATTGCTTTCAGTAGTTTTGATATTTTAACAATATTTGTTCTCCCAATCTATGAACATGGAATTTTTTTCCATTTCTTTTTGTCATCTTCAATTTATTTCATAAGATTTCTGTAGTTCTCAGCATAGGAATCTTTTAACTCTTTGGTTAGGTTTATTCCTAGGTATCTTATGATTTTGGTACAATTGTAAATGGGATCAATTCCTTGATTTCTCTTTTTCTGATTCATTATTGGTGTGTAGAAATTAAAAACAATTTCTGTACATTGATTTTATATTCTATGACTTTGCTGAATTCTTGTATCAGTTCTATCAGTTTTTGGTGGAATCTTTTGAATTTGCCATGTAGAGGATCATGTCATCTGCAGAGTGAAAGTTTGACTTCTTCCTTGCCAATTTGTATGCCTTTCCTTTCTTTTTATTTTCTGATGGCTGAGGCCAAGACTTCCAGTACTATGTTGAACAACAGTGGTGAGAGTGTACATCCTTGGTGAGTTCCTGACCTTAGGGGGAAAGCTCTCAGTTTTTCCCCATTGAAGATGCTATTAGCTGTGGGTCTTTCATATATGGCCTTTATGATGTTGAGTTGTATTCCTTCTACCCCTACTTTCTTGAGGGTTTTTTTTTATCAAGAAACATGTCTATTTTGTCATATGTTTTTTCTGTATCTATTGAGCAGATCATATGGTTCTTATTCTTTCTTCTTTTAATGTGGTGTATCATGTTGATTGACTTGTGAATATTGAACCAAACCTGAATCCTAGGAATAAATCCCACTTGGTCATGCTGAGTAATTCTTTTAATGTACTGTTGAATTGGATTTGCTAATATCTTGAGAATTTTTGCATTCTGGTTCATAAAGGATATTCCCTACCATTCTCCTTTTAAGGGGGCTTATGTCTGGTTTTGGAATCAAGGTAATGCTACCTTCATGGAATGAGTTTGGGAACTTTCCTTCCATTTCTATTTTTTGGAATAGTTTGAGAAGAATAGGTATTAACTCTTCTTTAAATGTCTGGTAGAATTCCCCTGAAAACCATCTGGCCCTGGAATCTTATATGTTGTGTGATTTTTGATAACTGATTCAATTTCTTTGCTGGATAAGGGCCTGTTCAAATTTTCTATTTCTTCCTGTTTCAGTTATAGTAATGTGTGAGTTTCTAAGAATGTGTCCATTTCTTCCAGATTTCCCAACTTGTTGGCAATTGTGTGTGTGTGTGTGTGTGTGTGTGTGTACAATGGAATATTCATATTAAAATTGCAGCAATTGTTTTTGTAGATATAGACAAGGTAATTACAAAATGTATATGAAAATGCAAAAGATCTAGAATGTTTAAACCAATTTTGAAAAAGATGAGTAAAATGAACACTGTACTTGATGTTGTCTTACTAATAACTATAGTTACAAGACAGTATAGTACTGGCTGAAGATAGAGAACAGTTGAATGGAGTAAAGAACCTAGAAATAAATCTACATGAACATGCCAGATTGGTTTTTAACAAAATTTCTAAAGTATTGAATGGGAAAATTTTAGCCTTTTAAATAAATGATGCAACTACAATTTTTTTTTAGCATTAAATATAAAACTTTTATTCTGCCTGGGTTTACTTAAAGGCAAATAAATTCAAGTTATCTCTGTTGCAAAATTTGTCAGCAAAAACTAATGATCAACTTTGATTCATGTCTAATGAAGTTTTTGCAGGTAATCTAAACATGAGTGTTAAGAACAAATAAATTGACTTAGCATAACACTCTCCAGTTCCATCCACGTTGCTACAAAAGGCCATATTTCATTCTTTCTCATTGCCACGTAGTATTCCATTGTGTATATAAACCACAATTTCTTTATCCATTCATCAGTTGATGGACATTTAGGAGTGTTATGCTAAGTGAAACAAGTCATACAGAGAAAGACAGACACCACACGTCTCCACTCCCATGTGGATCCTGAGAAACCCAACAGAAAACCATGGGGGAAGGGAAGGAAAATAAAGCTAGGGAGGGAGGGAGCCAAACCACAAGAGACACCTTTTTTTTCAATGTATGAAATTTATTGTCAAATTGGTTTCCATACAACACCCAGTGCTCATCCCAAAAGGTACCCTCCTCAATACCCATCACCCGCCCTCCTCTCCCTCCCACCCCCCATCAACCCTCAGTTTGTTCTCAGTTTTTAAGAGTCTCCTATGCTCTGGCTCCCTCCCATTCCAACCTCTTTTTTTTACCTTCCCCTCCCCCATGGGTCCCCTCCAAGTCTCTCAGGATCCACACAAGAGCAAAAACACACGGTATCTGTCTCTCTCTGCATGGCCCACTTACCCAGCACAACACTCTCCAGTTCCATCCACGTTGCTACAAAGGGCCATATTTCATTCTTTCTCATTGCCACGTAGTACTCCATTGTGTATATAAACCACAATTTCTTTATCCATTCATCAGTTGATGGACATTTAGGCTCTTTCCATAATTTGGCTATTGTTGAGAGTGCTGCTATAAACATTGGGGAACAAGTGCCCCTATGCATCCGTACTCCTGTATCCCTTGGGTAAATTCTTAGCAGTGCTATTGCTGGGTCATAAGGTAGGTCTATTTTTAATTTCCTGAGGAACCTCCACACTGTTTTCCAGAGTGGCTGCACCAGTTTGCATTCCCACCAACAGTGCAAGAGGGTTCCCGTTTCTCCACATCCTCACCAGCATCTATAGTCTCCTGATTTGTTCATTTTGGCCACTCTGACTGGTGTGAGGTGATATCTGAGTATGGTTTTGATTTGTATTTCCCTGATGAGGAGCGACGTTGAGCATCTTTTCATGTG
>NW_024412376.1:5099146-5126592 GCF_014898765.1 Herpailurus yagouaroundi
GTCTGCCCCCAGCCCACCGCTGGGGCCACAGTCAGACTGGTGCGTGCCTTCTCTTCCCCTCTCCTAGGGGCGGGATTCACTGTGGGGTGGGGTGGCCTGTCTGGGCTACTTGCACACTGCCAGGCTTGTGATGCTGGGGATCTGGCGTCTTAGCTGGGGTGGGTAGGCAAGGTGCAGAGGGGCAGGAGGGGCAGGCTTAGCTTGCTTCTCCTTAGGTGATCCACTTCAGGAGGGGCCCTGTGGCAGCAGGAGGGTTTCAGATCCGCTGCCGGAGGTTTGGCTCAGCAGAAGCGCAGAGTTGGGTGTTTGCGCGGAGCGAGCAAGTTCCCTGGCAGGAACTGGTTCTCTTTGGGATTTTGGCTGGGGGATGGGCGGGGAAGATGGCGCTGGCGAGCGCCTTTGTTCCCCACCATACTGAGCTCTGTCATCCGGGGGCTCAGCAGCTTTCCTTCCCTTTGTCCTCCAGCCTTCCTGCTTTCTGAGCAGAGCTGTTAACTTATGACCTCCCAGCCGCTAAGTCGCGCTTGCTGTCGGAACACAGTCCGTCAGGCACCTCCGCTTTTTGCAAGCCAGACTTGGGGGCTCTGCTTGGCCGGCGAGCCGCCCCTCCGCCCCGGCTCCCTCCCGCCAGTCCGTGGAGTGCGCACCGCCTCGCCGCCCTTCCTACCCTCTTCCGTGGGCCTCTCGTTTGCGCTTGGCTTCGGCGACTCCGTTCTGCTAATCCTCTGGTGGTTTTCTGGGTTATTTAGGCAGGTGTACGTGGAATCTAAGTGATCAGCAGGACGCGCGGTGAGCCCAGTGTCCTCCTACGCCGCCATCTTCCTCTGGGTCCCCAAATGATAGAATTATAGAGATAGGGAATTGATTAGAATGAGGGATTAGGGATAGAGGGGAGAGGTATGAATACAAAGTAAAGTCATTAGAGAGTTCCATTTTTGTGATGAAACAGTTCTGTATCTTGATTGTAGTGGTGGTCCCATGAATATACACATGCTATAGAATGGCACAGAACTACACACACACACACACACACACACACACACACACACACTCATATAAAAAGAGATGAAATCTAAATAAGGTTTATACCAAAGTCAATTTCCTGTTTTTTATACCATACAGGTTAAAGACATTAAGACAATCTAGGTGAAGGATAGGCAAGGCCTCTCTGAACTATTTTTACTTTCCATTAAAGTGTAATTATTTCAAAATAAAAAGTTTAATTGAAAAAAAAGACCACCAATAACTGTGGCTAATTCTAAGTAAATGGATTCTGTGTAATGGTTATCCTTCTTCATATTTTTTGCCATTTCAAAAATTATTCAAAGATATATTACCTTTATAATTTACATTTTTATGAATTTTGTATTATTAAAACAGTGAAAACATATAATCACGAAAAATACTAGAAATAAGTGTTCTGAAATACAAAGAGAATTTATCTCTACATGATGATAGTATGAATGCTTTTTTCCTCTTCTCTATTTTCAAGTCATTTTGTATTTTTTTATAATTTAAAAATTGCATTAATTTTAATAAATCAAATAAAATTCAGCCAGAAAATGTAAAATAATAAGGAAGCACTCTAAAGCTGATTAATTCCAACAAAATGTGTTAAGCAAAAAGTGCAAAATCATATATAGTATACTAATTTTTGTTTAATAAAAGAGATATAAAAAATGCATGTATCAGCTCCACTGTGCAAAAACTAAAAGGTAAGATAACTCGAAATTAAATAAAAACTAAGATAATAGAAACAAATAATAAAAACTAATTGTTTTTCTATTGGGAGTAGGGGAGAGTAATGGGAATGGATAGAAAGTTTGTAGGAATGGGAATGGAGTAGAAGGATAAAAAGATGATAATTCTCTGAGTATAATCATATATAGTTCTGAATCTTAAAAATTATTTTATATTTCACATATCAATAACTAAAATAAAATAAAATGAACAAGGACAAGAGAAAATCCCAAAGCGTACTGTTTTCAAATAAATAATCTAACCACATCACGTAGGAAAAATGAATTAACCCAAATAATTCTTGAATAAAATATTTTTTATTTCTTTTGTTTGGTTTTTTGAAAATAGTCACAAATATGAAAAGGTAGGAGGCTAGAATGAACCTTATATTGTGGATTCAATTTGGAAGTATAATTTTGACCTCATTCTTTTTAATGTAGGTATATATAGAAATATATATATATATACACATATATATATGTATATATATACACACACACACACACACACCCATATAATGAGTGTAAGTGTGAATATATATACATGTATACATACACCATATATTCATATGTATTTATCCATATGTTTACATAGACATGAATATTATAAAGACATAGATTTCCTAGCTCTGTCTGTTGATAGGACCAGAAGCAGTGACACTCCAGTAGAAAAAGCACAATTAATACCTAGATCTTGTTTTCTAAATACCATTTCCCATTCAGATGAACCAGGGCTTCTTAGAGAATGGCTGATTTTAGAAACTGGGGTAGGAAACATACAATATGAATGAACATCTTGTGATTCCAGAAAGTAAGGAAGCATTCAAAAAGAACAACAACAACAACAACAAAAACTCAAAATGTTAGGAGTTTGTCAAAGAGACACATGAGTCAACTAAAAGAACTCCCAATGGCCAAAGCTAGAAAAAGTTGAACAATGAAAGAAATACAGTAGCACTGGTTTATAACCCAGACTATAACATAAATATCCATGAGTCTATAATCTTACAAATAAATGATTGAATAAATAAACAGAGAAAAATAGATGAGCTATTGAGCCCCCAAGGTGAAACATAACTTCCTACTCCTGAAATATGGACTATGAACAGTAACTTCTTTCAAGGAAGGACAACATGGAAAGGGAAATAAAGAGTAATTTTACAGTGAGAAATCTGACAAACATTACATCAGGCAGGCCATCAAGGTTAAAATCAACAAGTTATGTACATTTGATAATGATATGGTGAAAAGGCACTTTATCTCTGTGGTCTTCCTCCCAAGCCTAATCATAAGAGAAACATCAGACAAATCTTAATTTGAGGGACATTCTACTGAGTATCTGACCAGTTCTCCTCAAAACTGTCAAGGTCATCAAAAACAAAGAAACTATGAGAAACTGTCAAGAGAAGCCTAAGGATACATAACTAATAATTGTAATGTGGTATCCTGAGTGGAATCCTGGAAAAGACTTTAGGTAAAAGAAATCTGAATGAAGTATGGAATTTATTTAATAAGAATGTACCAACATTATAACAAATGTACCATATTATGGTTAGATGTTCGTATCTGGGAAAATAGGATGTGCTGCTTATGGGGAAAGATGGGCAAGAGGGAAATTTGGGGAAGTAATGCTATGTTCTAAAACTGGATATGGTGATGGTTGTACAATTCCATACATTAATCAAAAGCAAATATTTGTACACATCATGGGTAACTTTTATGGTAAATAATATCTCAATAAGTCTGTTTAAAAATGAATTGTTTGGTATATGTTCAAAATGAGTATAACCATAAAAAAATTCTTAAAACACTTTAAGTGTTGTTGTTCTAATTACCATATCAGGACCACACACAGATCCATCTTCTACAAATGTATCATCTCTTTCTTCAAGACTGTCAATTGTTGTCCATGGATTTTTATTTGCCTTGTTTTGGTTCCGATATGTAGATACACACATTTCTTCCCGTACATGTGTGTAAATCACAGATAAATTTGCACGTGACACTAATTCTTTGTGTGGCCAAGCACAAACTAATTTTCCACATAGAAGATGACTAGAAGCATAAGGCAGAAAAAATATTCTCTTTTTACTGAAATAACATAGATTGCTGATATACCTAAGTTTTTTTTTTTTTTAATTTTTTTTTTCAACGTTTATTTATTTTTGGGACAGAGAGAGACAGAGCATGAACGGGGGAGGGGCAGAGAGAGAGGGAGACACAGAATCGGAAACAGGCTCCAGGCTCTGAGCCATCAGCCCAGAGCCTGACACGGGGCTCGAACTTGGGGACCGCGAGATCGTGACCTGGCTGAAGTCGGACGCTTAACCGACTGCGCCACCCAGGCGCCCCTATACCTAAGTTTTTTTTAAAAGTGTCTTACTAATTTAACTCCAGGTCTCAATAATTTTCTCTCAGCAAATTTTTTGAGCACAGTGACTTATGTATGATGTGACTCTTTTTGTTTTGTGAGGCGAAGTGGCAAGGGAAAAATTAATGATATTTGCAACCTGACAGCCCTGATCTGTCTGATATTAGCTTATGAAATTTGAGCAAATTATCACTGGTTTTCAATTCTCTCATTAGTAAAACAGGATAAATAATTCTCACTATAAATATCGTTGTTATAACATTATAGGCACTGAGCACATGTTATTTGTAGGCAATGGGTAATACTGTTCAGCTCAGATCATGAAACAAAGAAATGTGTGATAAACTGCCATATAATAAGATATAAGATATATTATCATATACATTCTAGGATCTCGGCAATATATAACCAACATCCCAAACACAATTATAATTTTCTAAATACATACGCATAACTACAATGGTCTCGGCCACAGTTTCCATATCTATCTCCTCTTGAGTTTACTTCATCATAACAAGCAAATGGAGCACCTCTAGAAGCTGAAAGAAAAAAAATTTAAGTAAATTACAAAACATAATTCCAACAATCATTATATAAATAATAAACTCACTTTGGAAATTATAATGTGATACCTAAGGAGGCTTATAATTGCCTAGCATTAAAAAGTTGCTGGAGTAGATCTGATGAGAAGAGAGCTTCTCATTTTAAATCTATAGACTTTGTTCTACACCAAACAGAAAATAACCAGCAAAATTATTCAAATGCTGTTACATTATTAGGAATATAAGTAGCTATAGCTCTCTCTTTGTCCTCTAAATTGTTTACTTTCTGTCTTAGTTTCCTATCCAGTGTGAAAACATAGTTTGTTCTTAGTCCAAATGAAACAAGAGAGAAAGAGTATCTATAATGCAATGCTGATAAGAAACCCAAAGAGCATTTGACTTAACTCTTCTTCTTCCACACTTAAGCCCTCATCTCTGTTTCCTAGTATGCTAACAATCACTAAAAAAAAGAATTTTGAAGGGCTCCAGTCCCAAGTGGCAAACTTACGAAGACCCTGAATTCTCCTCCTTCCATGGACACACCAAATCTACATCTATTTATAGAGAAATTCCTCCTGAAGAACTGAGTACTGAGTGAATGGCTTCTACACAATGAAAGACAGAAAGACCATAAAGAGAATTACAAGAGAGGTGGAGACATGGTAGCAAAGGAAACTTCCACCCTTGATGCTCCAGTAGGGAGGGATAGGACTGAGGGACCATGAGCAGATTCATCTGCCCTGAAATCACAGGGGGAAAAGATGCAATTTAAAAGAGCAACTAAAATATAAAAGATGCAGTTCTAGAACTCCGCCAAATACTAGGAGAGCTGCTGGAACTCTCTATGGGTCAGAGGGGCTGGCAAGCACCACAGTTAACATATCCCCTCCACCTTGATAGCATAGGCAAAAGCAGGATCCTGATACCACAGCTGACAGTTTTCTCAGTGAGATCTGGGTCCTTGGCCCATACCAGCCCTGGACCCTATTGGCACAGATAAAAAGCTGTGGTTTAAAGGAGCAGCTAGAATATAAAAGAACTAGCCTTAGAATCTTGCCTCATGGCAGGGAAGTTACTAAAACTCCTTTGGGTTGGAGGGGCTGGCAAGCACCACGATTTGCATCCTCTTTCTACCTTGATAGCATGGACAGGAAAGGGGCCTGGGTGCCCTAGCTGGTCTACTACCTCAGTGAGTCCCAGGCTCCTAGTCCATGACATCCCCAGTAATCCCACCAAGGTGGCCAAAGCCACACCAGGGCACCCCTGGTCCATGCTCACTACAGCTCCAACCATCTTGCCCAACTGACATAGGTGCAAAGCACCCGGGGAACACACCAGGCCCATACCACCTTGACTATAGATGGATTTATGGGGGCACTCCCAGCTCAGAATGCCCTGGGACCTCCCAGCTCACACCTGCTTTAGCTCCAGCCACCCCACAAAGTGCCCTGGGAACCTCCAGCCCATGCCCTGCCTTGCTTTAGATACCCTGTGCATGGAGTGCCCTGGGACAACATGACCTTCACCCACTTCAGTTTCAGTTCTGCACTCTGTGCAAAGAGCTCTGGGACTCTCCCCTCTCCCTCCCACTGCCAGTTTGCACCCACTTCAGCTTGCAAGAACAAAGATCAAGGTTAGTTGAAGGAAGGAAAGAATAAAGATCAGAGTAGAAATAAATAAAAAATTTAACAACAAAAAAAAAAAACACAGAAGAGATCAATGAAATCAAAAGCTTGCTGGTTCTTTGAAAAGATAAACAAAATTGATAAATCTTTAGCCAGACTCATCAGGAAAAAAAGAGAGAGGACTCAAATAAATAAAATCAGAATGAAAGAGCATAAATAACAATTGACACCACAGAAATACAAAGAATTATAAGAGACTACTATGAAAAATTATATGCCAACAAATTGGATAATCCAGAAAAAAAATAGATAAATTCTTAGAAACATACAATCTTGCAAAAGTGAACCAAGAAAAAATAGAAAATTTAGGGGCATCTCAGTTAGTTGAGCAACTCTTAATTTTGGCTTGGGTTGTGATTCCAGGGTCATGGGATCAAGCCCCATGTTGTGTTCTGCACTGAGCATGGAGCCTGCTTGAGATTCTCTCTCTCTCTCTCTCTCTCTCTCTCTCTCAATCTCTCTCTTTCTCTTTCTCTCCCTCCCTCCCTCCCTCTGCCCCTCTCCCCTGCTCATGTAAACTCTCTTTCTTTAAAAAAACAATTTAACAAAACAAGAAATAGAAAATCTGAACACACCAATAACTAGTAATGAAATTAAATTAGAACTCAAAAAACTACCAAAAAATAAAAGTCAAGGTCAAGAATTCTACTAAACATTTAAAGTATAATTAATACCTATTCTTCTCAAACTTCCAAAACATAAAAGAAGAGGAAAGTTTCAAATATACTCTATGCAGCCAGCATCACCTTAAGACCAAAACCACATAAACATACTACAAAACAAAAACTGCAAGTCAATATCTCTGAGTAACATACATACAAAATTCTCAATAAATATCAGTAAATCACATTCAACAATATATGAAAAGGATCATCCACCACAATCAAGTGGGATTTATTCTGGGGATGCAGTGATGGTTCAATAATGTGGATACACCACATTAACAAAATGAGGGATAAAATCATATGATCATTCGTCATATGCAGAAAAAGTATTTGACAAAATTCAATAACCTTTTATGATAAATCTCAACAAAGTGGGTTTAGAGGGAACATACCTCAACATAATAAAAGTCACATATGAAAAACTAACATCAGACCCAATGGTGAAAAACAGCACTTTTCCTCTAAGATCAGGAAAAATACAAGAATGTCCACTCTCAACACTTTTTCTCAACAGTTACTATTTGCAGAGGACATGATACTATATATAGAAAAGCCTAAAGACTCCACAAAAAAACTATTAGAAGTAATAATTCAGTAAATGTGCAGAATTCATTAAACTTGCATGATATAAAATTAATATGCAAAATTTTCTTGTGCCTGTGTACACTAACAATGAAGTAGAATAAAGAGAAATTAATAAAACAACTCCATTTACAATTGCACCAAAAAATAATAAAATACCTGGGAATAAACTTAACCAAGGTGAAAGACCTGTACTCTGAAAACTAAAGCACTGACAAAAGAAGTTGCAGATGACACAAACTAATGCAAGATTCCATGGTCATGGATTGGAAGAATCAATATTATTAAATTTTTCATACTACCCAAAACATACACATTCAATGAAATCCCTGTCAAAAATTCAACAGCATTTTTCACATAAATAGAACAAATAATATTAAAATTTTTATGGAAGCACAAAAGACCTCAAACAGCCAAAGCAATGTTGAGAAAGAAGAACAAAACTGGAAGTATCACAATCCCAGGTTTCAAAATATGGTGCAAAGCTGTAGTAATCAAAACAGTATGGTACTGGAACAAAAAGAGACACATAGATCAACAGAACATAATCCAGAGACCAGAAATAAACCCATACTTACATTGTTAATTGATCTATGACAAAGGAGGCAAGAATATACACTGGGGAAAAGGCAGACTCTTCAATAAATAGTGCTGGAAAACTGGACAGCTACATGAAAAAGAATAAAAATTGGCCTACTTTCTCACACCATTCACAAAAATAAACTCAAAATGGATTAAAGACCTAAAGTAAGGCACAAAACCATAAAACTCCCAGAAGAAAACACAGGCAGTAATTTCTTTGACACCAGTCATAGCAGCATTTTTCTAAATATGTCTCCTCAGGCAAGGGAAAGAAAAGCAAAAATAAACTATTAAGACTACATCAAATTAAAAATCTTTTGCACATCAAAGAGAACCATCAACAAATAAAAAAGGCAATCTACTAAATAGGAGAATATATTTGCAAATGATATACCCAATAAAGGGTTAAGATCCAAATTATGTAAAAAAAAAAGCTCCAAATTATGTAAAGAACTTACACAACTCAACACCAAAAATAAGCAAACAATCCAATTTAAAAAGTGGGCAGAGGACCTAAATAGACATTTTCCAAAGAAGACATGCAGATGTCCAACAGACACCTGAAAAGATACTCATCACTAATTATCATAAAAATTCAAAGAAAAAACAAAATGAGACACCACCTTATACCTTTCAGAATGACTAGAATCAAAAAGACAATTAAAGACAAGGATGAACAGGGAGGGGGCAAAACAGAAGAGACTCATAAATATGGAGAACAAACAGGGTTGCTGGAGGGGTTGTGGGAGGGGGGGATGGGCTAAATGGGTAAGGGGCACTAAGGAATCTACTCCTGAAATCATTGTTGCACTATATGCTAACTAATTTGGATGTAAATTTTAAAAGTAAAAAAAATAAAAATAAAGACAAGGATGTAAAGGAAAAAGAACCCTTGTGCGCCTTTGGTAGGAATGTAAATTGGTATATCCACTATTGAAAATAGTATGGAGGTGCCTTGAAAAATTAAAAATAGAAATATCATATGATTCAGTAATTCCACTCTTGTGTATATACCCAAAAAAACAAACAGACAAAAAAAAACCATAATTCAAAAAGATACATGCATCCCTATGTTTATTACAACATTATTTACAGTAGCCAAAATATGGAACAACCTAAGCATCCATCAATAGATGAATGATTAAAGAAGATGTAATAGTCTTTATATATATATATATATATATATATATATATATATACACACACACACACACAATGGAACACTACTCAGCCATAAAAATAATGACATACTGACATCTGTGACAAAATTTATGGACCAAACGGTATTATGCTAAGTAAAATAAGTCAGAAAGAGAAAAACAAAAACCATATGATTTCACTTATATGTGAAATCTAAGAAACAAAACATGTACAAAAAGCAAAAACAAAAAGCAGAAACAGACCCATAAATGCAAAGAATAAATTAATGGTTGCCAGTAAGGAGTATGGGAGATGGGCAAATGGGTGAAGGGTAATGGGAGATACAGGCTTCCAGTTATGGAATTAATAAGTCATGGGGATAAAAAGTAAAACACAGGGAATATAGTCAATGGTGTTGTAATAGTGTTGTATGGTGACAGATGGTAGCTACACTTATGGTGAGCACAGCATAATGTATAGAGTTGTTGAATCACTACATTGTACACCTGAAACTACTGTAACATTATGTGTCAACTATACTTCAATTTAAAAAAAAGAATAATTTTTTGGCTCAGTCAGTTGAGTTTCTGACTCTTGATTTTTGTTCAGGTCATGATCTCAGGGTCATGGGATTGAGCCCCACGTCTGGCTTTATGCTGAGCACAGAAACTGCTTAAGATCCTCTCTCTCTCCTTCTGCCCCTCTCCCCCACTGACACTCTCTCAAAATAAAAAATAAAATCTTAAAAAAAATAATTACTGAATTTTAAAATCAGGAAGGACGCCAATGTGCACCTACTTCACCCTGTCATATGTTTAGTTATGTCTAATTTTTAAATCACAAAAAATTCAAATGTAATAATAGCTGCCCCATCACTTTGACTTGGTTATTTAGAGGTGTGTTGTGTTGATCATGTTAGTCACATGTAATAAGAACTGAGATCTTTTGTTGTCACCACTATTAATTGGCAAAGGAGCTCTCCTTAGCAACTTTATAGTTCTCATAGTTGAAGAACATGCTCAATAAACTTCATTCTCTCTCCTGACACAACCTATACACATAAAGGATGCTACAAAACACAATCTACAAATAGATTTGTGAGCGGAATCTACCATAAAAGCAATTCTCTTTTGAAAAGGCCTACTCTTGAACCCACCCAATAAGTAATTAGCATCTGTTTGCTTTGTCCCAAATTACTGATTTGATTTGATTTGGTTTGATTAAATCTAGTTCAAACTTCTCAAATCCTCCAAATTCTACCCAAGGACCAGGATTAGAATGGTGCAAAATTTAAATTTAAGGAGGTAGAGTAACAAAAACTCAGTACACAAATAACATCTTTATTTCCCCCATTATTTATTTTTGAGAGAGAGACGGGGGTGGGGGGGAGAGAGGAGGGACAGAGAGAGAAGGAGGCACAGAATCTGAAGCAGGCTCCAGGCTTCGAGCTGTCAGCACAGAGCCCAACGTGGGGCTCAAACCCACGAACTGTGAGATCATGACCTGAGGCAAAGTCTTACTCTTGGTTTTGGCTCAGGTCATGATCTCGCAGTTTGTGGGTTCAAGCCCCACATCGGGCTCTGTGCTGACAACATGGAACCTACCTGGTATTCTCTCTTTCTCCCTCTCTCTCTCTCTGCCCCATACTCTGTCTCTCTCTCAAAAATCAAAATAAAAATTAACTAAAAATTTGAAAGCAACCCAAGTGTTCATCAATGGATGCATGGAAAAATAAAAATGTGCTATATACACACAAACAATGAAATTTTATTCAGCATTAAAAAGGATAGAAATTTTGCAATATTCTACAACATGGGTGAATCTTGAGGACATTACGCTAAGTGAAATAATCAGCCAGTCACAAAAAGACAAATACTATATGATTCTACTGATATGGTACCTAGCATAGTCAAAATCAAAGATACAGAAAGTAGAATGGTGGTTGCCAGGGACTGAAGGAGAAAGAATGGAAAGTTATTGTTTAATAGGTATTGAGTTTCAGTTTTACAAGATGAAAAGTTATGAATGGCTCAATATGGCATACTTTACGTTATGTGTATTTTAACACAATAAAAAATTTGTGGAAAGACAAAAGAACCCATTTCATTTGATGTGTAGACATTGTCTTATATATTATTTAAAATAATTCAGCTAAAACATTTTTAAAGCTTCATTGCATTATTTTCTTACTAATACTAATTACTAATTAGTATTTTACTCTTAACATCATCTTTTAGGTGTTTACATCTAAATTTTAATTTCTTAGAGCTTGGGAACAATTTTCCCATCTTCTGTTCTTCCTAAAATAGACCTGATATATAATAAATATATGTGGATTTTTTGTTAAAAGGGAAACACAAAAAGAAGGATGTCTTATGCCACCATAATGCTGGCATTACTACCTCTAGCATTTTGTGTGAGGCAGGTCTAGTGGTCATGAATTCATTTGGCTTTTGTTTGGAAAGATTTTATATCCCCTTAATTTTTGAAAGTCAGTTTTGCCTGATATAATATTCTTTGTTGGTAGCTTTTTCTTTCAGTGCTTTGAATATATCTTCCCACTACCTTCTAGACTGTAAGATTTCTGATGAAAACTTTCCTCATAGTCCTATGGGGGTTCCTTTAGATGTAAAAACTTACTTTTTTTTTCTACTTAAAAAATCCTCTCTTTGTCTTTGAATTTTGGCAATTATATTATAATGTATTTTATGGATTTCTTTGGGTTTATCTTATTTGAGGTTATTTGGTCTTTCTCAATCTGGATATCCCATTTCCTTCTTCCAGCTTCGGAAGTTTTTAACCATTATTTCTTAGAATATGCTTGCTTTCTTTCTTTTTTAAAGTTTATTTATTTATTTTTAGGAAGAGTGAGAGAGAGAGAGGGAAAGAGAGAGAGCAAGCATGAGTGGGGGAGAGAGAATACCAAGCAGGCTCCACACTGTCAGTTCAGAATCCAATGTGGGGCTTGATCCCACAAACCAAATGTGAGCCAAAACCAAGAGTCAGATGTTCAACACACTGAGCTACCCAGGTGCCCCAAATGTGCTTTCTGATCCTTTTCTTCTCTGTTCTTTTTTCTGGAACTCTCATAATGCATATAGTCCCACTAATGGTGCTCCATAAGTCCTTTAAGTCACTGTTTCTCATTCCTTTATCTTATTTGCTCTTCTTAATCATTTCCAGTGACTTCTCCTTGAGTTCATTGGTCATTTTGTTTGCTTGATCTAGTCTGCTGTTGAATACCTCTAACGCATTTTTGAGTTGTTAGTATATTATAAGCATCATGATTTCTGTTTGGTACTTGGGGATCTGGACTAATGGATCAAGTCTTTGCCTCCCAAATAGAAAGCTGGGAACTAGGATTATTTATCTACTCACTTGGTGGTGAGCAGGAGGAGTACCATTGATGTCTAATAGCTCAAGCTGCCACCCCTGTTGCCCCTGGACATCTAGACAGTTCAGACCCATCAGAGCTCCCAGAACTGGCAGGACAGATTCCAGATGTTTGGGCATCCCCCTTGAAAATGTTTGCATGTTGGATATCTAAGCAAATCCTTCTCTGCTGGGTGAAGCTGAGAGCTAGATGTTTTCTCCCTGTTTGTAAGGCACTGCACTGTGGTAAGAATCTCTAACGAGAGGGTGTCTTGAATCTCCCTACTGGCTTTGGTAAGCTCTGCTTTGTTCTAGTAAAAACCTTGTTTCATTTAAGCCTAAACTAAACCCCATCACCACAAATTCTATATAATATTCTGACAAGTTGCATTTCCACTTGAGGTTTCTTCCTTTGCAAACAAGAATTCCATATAAATTCTGGATTTTTTTTTTTCATTTTTCAGAATCAAGAAAATTTTATTTCCTTTAACACTAATACATACTAGGCAAGATGTCACTCATTAAAAATCACATTTACTTTTGTTCTATAAAATTGAATAACAAAGCTTATAATAATCAGAATTTAGGAACTAAGGAGAAAGTTATGGTCATTACCTCCTCCAATCAATTCTTTACACTGTTTGGTAAATATGCGACATCGTCCTTTGTAACAGAAGGAATCGCCTGAATCACAACTTTGTCCATTACGTGCATAAGTGTCAGGCATACAGTGTGGGGAAACTCCATTGCAATATTCAGTGAAATCACATTCGTCATATGATTTCCTACACTGTATACCAATTGATTTTAGCTAGAAGGGAAAAGGAACATAAGAAAAGATTATGCATCAATGATACTCAAGTTCTACTTCCCTTCAAGTTTTAAATTTTCACTCATTTACTTTTTCCTAAGTTGCTAAGAGCAATGAGAAAATTAAGTCTTCTCAT
Source organism: Herpailurus yagouaroundi (assembly GCF_014898765.1). Lineage (NCBI taxonomy): Eukaryota > Metazoa > Chordata > Mammalia > Carnivora > Felidae > Herpailurus > Herpailurus yagouaroundi. The sequence goes on from NW_024412376.1 coordinate 5,112,772, forward strand.
TAACTACTTAAGAATTGCACAGAAATTTAAAAAACTAAATTTACTGTGGATAAAGGAGTGGATAATGCTCGTGAGAGAAGTGAGAAATTCAAAGATAAGAAGACTACCATAATTTTTTTTAATAAAAAAAAAAGAAAGACAAAAAGCACAGCTAAGGAATTAACATAAAAATTACTTTCAAAAAAGTTACTTCCAACCCATTATGGCTATGCTCACATGGACAGCCTCTGGTTTCTCCATATGCTGTTCCTTAAAGCAGAAATCAACCATTTACAAAACAATAAATATACATGATAAAGATTTAGAAAACAGTTTCTAGATGTTTTTAAAGGTAATTTAAGGACACACAGGAAATGTTTATTTCACATATCATATTGTAAACAACTGTAAAAAAATAATGTCCTCAATTACATATCTCTGATCTCTTTAGCACTTATGCTTTAGCTAATAGCTTCCAGGATTCATTTCCTGTATACCTGTCTTCACCAACAAATACCCAAATATCATCACTGCAAACCCTTTCCTCAACCTAAGCCCCAGTTCCTCATCGCTATCATCACTATCCTATGCAAACCAAGTCAAATTTGTTCTAGCTTTCAAAGGTCCTAGAGGCTCAACCTCTGTAACATTCACCACCCCCCAAAATAGGTTTTCTGTATACTTTTTTCCATGTTGGCAAGTATTTGCAATATATAGCAATTCTGACACAAATTCTTCAAGTGATGGGTGGGAAGACAAAACACAATACTTGTGTCACCCAAGCTTATGGAGTTAACAATCAAATAAAAAACAATGATCAAAATTGTTTCTAAAGGAAAATACATATAAGTATAATGAAAAAGTATTAATATTACTTTCTTTAAAATATGCTTCCTGTTATAAATATGTATAAATGGAAATATTACATTTATTCTAATTTCCTCTATTGTTATGACTGTCTCTTATAGCAGTTTAAGGGCCACAGAAAATATGAGGGGTAAGTACAGAGACTTCCCATATAACCCTTGATCAGCACATACAAAGCCTCCCCTCTAATCAACATCTCCAACTGGAGTGGTACATTTGTTACAATTGAACTTATGTGACACATCATAATCACTCAAAGTCCATAGTTTACATGAAAGTTCTTTCTTGTTGTTATATATTTTATGGGCTTAAACATATGTATAATGACATGTATCTATTGTTATGGTATCTTACAAAGTATTTCCACTGCCCTAAAAATCCTTCATGCTCTGCCCATTCATCTCCCCTTCAGTCCCTGACAATCACTGATCTTTTTATGGTCCTTTTTATAGTCTGACCTTTTCCAGAATGTCATATATTTGGAATCATAGAGTCTGTAACTTTTTCAGATTGGCTTCTTTCACCCAACTTCTTTTTCAATACTACTTATAAATGTGCAGTTCCTCAAATGTTTTATCATCCTACTTGCTCCTTTATTAAGAGGTGTTAATAGGGGCGCCTGGGTGGCGCAGTCGGTTAAGCGTCCGACTTCAGCCAGGTCACGATCTCGCGGTCCGTGAGTTCGAGCCCCGCGTCGGGCTCTGGGCTGATGGCTCAGAGCCTGGAGCCTGTTTCCGATTCTGTGTCTCCCTCTCTCTCTGCCCCTCGCCCGTTCATGCTCTGTCTCTCTCTGTCCCAAAAATAAATAAACGTTGAAAAAAAAATTAAAAAAAAAAAAGAGGTGTTAATTTTTCTTTACTTGGCTCCCTAATTCCAAAATGGCCCTAAAACTTAAAAATGGCTGACTCCTTGTTTCTGAAGTGCTTTCTCTTAAAATCTTTTTTGTTTTTTTATTTTGTTTTTAATTTATTTTTATTTTTTGCCAAGACTTTCAGTCTGTACATGTAATGTGTCATTCATTGTCAGGGCTATGACCCTTTACACAACTAATAAGGAATGGGTGGATTAATTTATTGCCTCTGACCATCACACCAGCCTTGACTGCATAGTAAAGAGAGTATTATGTATATCAGAAAATTCATAGCTTGGGCTATGTACCTTTTGATAATTAGGCCCAACGACTATTCCAGTCTCAATAGCACTTGCTCACATATCCCTGTTGATACAACTGGTTTAAGTTATTCCCTTTTGACGCAGCAATGTCAGGAAACTGAGTAATCTTCTATACTTCTTGTGTTTGATAGGTTAGTCAATTTTTTTAAAGTTACCCTTAATATGAATAATTATGACTAAATTATATCAAATAATGGAAAAGGAGAGTAACATCAGCAAATGTTAGAATAGGAGATTCCTGGCTGCACATCCACACAGAAATGCCTGTTTTAACAACTACCTTGAATGACAATCTGGCTGAAAGGTTCTAGTCCCCAGGTGAAGCAAAAAATCTGAGAGTAGATTCATTGGAAGATGGTAAGAACAGTTTGATTTTACCCACATTATCTGTTCCTCAAGGTGGCACAGCTCAATGCCAAGAGAGACTCTTGGCTTGTGATTTCTCTGACAGAGGAAAATAAAAGTGATGAGAAGCTGGTTTCCCCAGCCCTGCAAAACACTGTCCAAGAGACTTACTTTTGTCTCACCCAACTCAGACCACTTAGGGAATTGGCATACTTAAATAGTCTTGGGATACCAAGGAGTAGGGAAAAGAGATGGGGGTTCACATCAACTAGCACATAGATTACAACAACCAGCCACATATCTAATTAACTGTCTTACAGACTTCAGCAAGAACCTCACCCATGAGCCAACAGGATGCATTATCTGAGGACACCCACAACAAGCCAACTAACACCCCCAGTACTCCACACTCACAACCTGTCGCCAGAACGACAAACTCTCCAGCAGATGGCACACATGAGGCTCCAACAAGTGGGCACAATACTGCAGACAACACATGGATGTCAGCACCTGGCTGGACTTTGCTGAATTGCACAACCTTGAACACTTCAAGGCACTGTTTTATGGAAATTTTCTGAGGGGCTCTCCATAGCCATACTGACTTTCTGGGATTGAGAGAAGGTGTACAACCCTAAACTCTGGCCCTCTGGAGGTGTGAAACAACCCGGGAAGAGGAGTGGAACAAGCACACCCATAAAAAAGGTCTGAGAGACTCCCAAAACTCTAGTTGGTCTGACTACTGACTGGTTTCTTTCTCTCTCAAAGCCAGCTAGTAAACACTAGAAGAGATGTGAAACATTTCAATTGTGAAGGCAGCAGTTCAAGACTTCAAGAAACATCAAGAATCAAGGAAACGTGATGCCAACAACAGAGGTCTTGTGGAAGACAAATGAAAGAAATGGAAATGTACAAAGTGTCTGACAAAAAATTAAAAATAATCATCATAAGCTCAGACAAGAGAGCACAGATAGACATAAACAAAATCAGGAAAACAATACATGAATGAAATGAGAAGTTTCACAAAGAAAAGAGAATTTTTTTTAAAAAGAACCAAACAGAAGAAATTCTAGATCTGAAGAATACAATGACTGAACTGAAAAATTCTATTAAAAAGCTTTAAAGGCACAGCTGATCAAGCAGAAGAAACAGTTAACTCAAGGGCAATCATTTAAAATTATCCAGTCAGAAGAACAAAAAAGAAAAAATATTAAAGAGAGCCTATGGCTTGGGGCAGTTAATATGGTGTAGTAAGGGGATCCTGGGTTTGTCTTGTCCCTTGAACATAGCTAGATGGACATCAAGCCATTTTGAATACCTAGGGAATTGATCTGAGGACTAACAGAACAACCTGTATAATTTGAGGGAGAGAACACAACAGGTACATGGTGCAAAGAGGTGAACTGGGGGAGAGAATAGCCACAGTGCCGGTGCCACAGAGGGGAGACAGCCGTTTTCCCAGAGAGGAGAAAGATGGGAGGTAGGAGGAGAAGTGCATCAGATTTGCATAAGAAAGCACTCCCCCCTGAAAGCAGCAAGAGAGAAAGAGTGAAAACATCCATAGGGGACTGCATAAGAAAACTGTTCCCCAAAACCACTGACAGAGGAAAAAGGACAGTTTCAATACCACCAGTATTTTCTACGAAGAGTGGAGCACAGAGTCTGAAGTTTCAGAGGTCAGCCCCTGGTGGTGTTCCCAGGAGGAAGCAGGGTGGAGCCCCTGGAGTGTGCAGAGCCATCTGAGGATAACCTGGGTTGCTCAAGGAGAAGCAGTTCCCCTGCTTGGAGTATGCTTGGTAGAGATGATACAGCCTCTCTGTGGGCAAAAGACAGGGCTGGCACCATCAAGCTGCCACCTTCACCCATTCACCCGTAAAGGAACACAGACACTGGCTGAAGGCAGCATACCCTGGTGCCAGTTGTGTGTTGTGACTTCCCATTAACTCTGAGCCCCTGCCACTGAGCAGTGGCATGACTATTTCCTGAGACATGCTGGCCACAGTGTGGTGACACCCTCCCCCAGAAGATCACTGCGTCCAAATCCCAAGGGTCTCTGAAGTATTTTGAAACACAACCATACCTGATACAAAATTCTGGAAAGAGATGCTGCCTGGTAGGCAGACATCTGGGACACAGGGGAAGGCAGGGTGCTGACAGAAGTGGGGGATATAAGAGCGGTGACTGATATGCAATCCTGTGTCTGTGAGGGCATGAATTTCCTACTCTGGAGACTAGACAGTAGTGTGAAGCCATTTTCACCTTTAGTCCACCAATACTGTCGGACACCAGGAAGCTAAAAAGCATGACCAAATGGAGAATGGAGCTGTTACACCAAGAGCCCACACACTCCGGCCCTCGAGGCACATCTCCACTAGAGCAATTAGGATTCAGAATCAGAACAGCAAGCTCCTCCCTCAGAAGACCAGCGTGAATCCCTCCCACGAACTTAATCTACTGCCCACAGACTGCTGCAAGGTTTTAGCTCTAGGGGAAACTGGATCTAGCTTCATTTGGGATTTTTTGTTTGCAATTTGTTTATTCATTTTTCATTATTGTTTTCGGTTTTTGCTGTTGCTGTTGTCATTTTTCTTTTGTGTCTTGGATGCAGAAAGAGCAAAATTTTTTATTTTATTTTTTATTTTTAAAATTTTTAGTTTTTGCTCTTTTCTCTGTTTTCTATCAAGCTTATGTTAACAGGAAGACCAAAACACACCTAGGATCTAGCTTCCTTTATTTGATTTTTGCACAATTTTTGTTTTTATTTCATTCTATTATTGTTGTTGTTGTTGTTGTTGTTGTTGTTGTTGTTGTTTCTTCCTCCAAAATGACAAGATGGAGGAATTCAACTCAAAAGAAAGAAAAGAAGAAATGATAGCCGGGGTCTTAGTAAATGTAGTTATAAGTAAGATATCTGAACTAGAATTTAAAAGAACAATGATAAGGATACTAGGCAGCTTTGCAAAAGCATAGAATACATCAGATAATCCCTTTCTGCAGAGCTAAAAGAGCTAAAATCTAGTCAGGCTGAAATTAAAAATGCTATTACCAATATGCAAACCCAAATGGAGGCCATAAAAATGAGGATGGGTAAGGCAGAGGAGTGAATTAGTGATATAGAAGATAAAATTATGGAAAATAATGAAGCTGGAAAGAAGAGGGAAACAAAGATCAGGGACACAAAAGCAGAATTAGGGAACTCAATTACTTACTAAAACATAATGACCTTTGTATAGTAGGAGTGCCAGAAGATAAAGAGAGAAAAAAGGGGCAGAAGGTTTATGTAAGCCATTTATCACAGAAAACTTCCCTAATCTGGGGAAGAACACAGACTTCAAATCTGTGTTCCAAGAAGCACCAAGAACTCCCATTAAATTCAACAAAGGCCAGCCATCACCAAAACATATCATAGTCAAACTCACAAAATACAAAGACAAGGAAAGAATCTTGAAAAAACTTAAAAGTCCCTAAACTATAAGGGATCAGGTTGGGATCAGGTTCACAGCAGATCTTTCCACAGAAACTTGGCAGCCAGAAAGGAGTGGTAAGATATATTCAATGTGCTAAATGTAAACAATATGCAGCCAAAAATACTCTATCCAGCAAGGCTGCCATTCAATATAGAAGGTAGAAAAGAGTTTCCCAAACAAAAACTAAAGGACTTCATGACCACTAAACCAGCCCTACAAAGAAATTTTAAGGGGGAACCTTTGAGTCAGAAAAAAAAAAAAAAAAAAAGACCAAAAGCAACAAAGGCTAGAAAGGACCAAAGGACATTACCAGAAATATCAATTCTACAGGTAACACATTGGCACCAAATTCATCTCTTTCAATAATTACTCAGAGTATATGGGGCGCCTGGGTGGTGCAGTCGGTTGAGCGTCCGACTTCAGCCAGGTCGCGATCTCGCGGTCCGTGAGTTCGAGCCCCGCGTCGGGCTCTGGGCTGATGGCTCAGAGCCTGGAGCCTGTTTCCGATTCTGTGTCTCCCTCTCTCTCTGCCCCTCCCCCGTTCATGCTCTGTCTCTCTCTGTCCCAAAAATAAATAAAACGTTGAAAAAAAATTTTTTTTTAATAATAATTACTCAGAGTATAAATGGACTAAAGGCTCCAATCAAAAGATATGTTATCAGAATGGATGAAAAATAAAAACCCTCAGGAAAGTAGGGATAGAAGGATCATATATCAAGATCATAAAAACCATATATGAAAGACCCAACACTAATATCACCCTCAATGGGGAAAAACTGAGAGCTTTCCACCTAAGGTCAGGAACAAGACAGGGATGTCTACTCTCACCACTGTTATTCAACATAGTATTGGAAGTCTTAGCTTCAGCAATCAGACAACACAAAGAAATAAAAGGCATCAAATCAGCCAGGGGTAGGTCAAACTTTCACTCTTCGCAGATGACATGATACTCTACATGGAAAACCCAAAAGATTCCTCAAAAGCACAGAAATCGGTTGAAGTGACAGAAAGAGAAATCAAGGAATTGATCCCACTTACAGTAGCACCAAAAATGATAAAATACCTAGGAATAAATCTAACCAAAGAGGTGAAAAATCTATACACTGAAAACTATAGAAAGCTTATGAAAGAAATTGAGGAAGACACAAAAAGATGGAAAAAGATTCCATGCTCCTGGATAGGAAGAACAAATATTGTTAAAATGTCGATACTACCCAAAACAATCTACATATTGAATGCAATCCCTATCAAAGTAACACCAGCATTCTTCACAGCTAGAACAAATAATCCTAAAATTTGTATGGAACCCAAAAAGACCCCAAATAGCCACAGTGATCTTGAAAAAGAAAGCCAAAGCAGGAGGTATCACAATCCCAGACTCCAAGCTATACTACAAAGCTATAATCATCAAGAGAGTATGGTACTGGCACAAGAACAGACACTCAGATCAATGGAACAGAATAGAGAACCCAGAAATGGACTCACACACGTATGGCCAACAAATCTTTGACAGGGCAGGAAAGAATATCCAATGGCATAAAGACAGTCTCTTCAGCACGTGGTGCTGGGAAAACTGGACAGCGACATGCAGATGAATGAACCTGGACCACTTTCTTACACCATACACAAAAATAAACTCAAAATGGATGAAAGACCTCAATGTAAGACAGGAAGCCATCAAAATCCTCGAGGAGAAAGCAGGCAAAAACCTCTTTGACCTCAGCCGCAGCAACTTCTTACTCAACACATCTCTGGAAACAAGGGAAACAAAAGCAAAAATGAACTATTGGGACCTCATCAAAATAAAAAGCTTCTGCACAGTGAAGGAAACAATCAGCAAAACTAAAAGGCAACTGACAGAATGGGAGAAGATATTTGCAAATGACATATCAGATACAGGGTTAGTATCCAAAATGTACAAAGAACTTATCCAACTCAACACCAAAAAAACAAATAATCCAGTGAAGAAATGGGCAAAAGACATGGGCATGGACACTTCTCAAAAAAAGACATCCATATGGCCAAAACGACACATGAAAAAAATGCTCAACATCACTCATCATCAGCGAAATACAGATCAAAACTACAATGAGATACCACCTCACACCTGTCAGAATGGCTAAAATGAACAACTCAGGAAACAACAGATGTTAGCGAGGATGCGGAGAAAGAAGATCTTTTGCACTGATGCAAACTGGTGCAGCCACTCTGGATAACAGTATGGAGGTTCCTCAAAAAATTAAAAATAAAAACTACCCTACGAGCCAGCAACTGCACTACTAGGTATTTATCCAAGGGATACAGGCATGATGTTTCCAAAGGGCACATGCACCCCAATGTTTATAGCAGCACTACTGATAATAGCCAAAGTATGGAAAGAGCCCAAATGTCCATTGGTGGATGAATGGATAAAGAAGATGTGGTATATATATACAATGGAGTATTAGTAATCAAAAAGAATGAAATCTTGCCAGTTGCAACTATGTGGATGAAACTAGAGGATATTATGCTAAACAAAATTAGTCAGTCAGAGAAAGACAAATATCATATGACTTCACTCATATGAGGACTGTAACAGACAAAACAGATGAACATAAGGGAAGGGAAGCAAAAATAATATAAAAACAGGGAGGGGGACAAAACATAAGAGACTCTTAAAAATGGAGAACAAACAGAGGGTTACTCAAGGGGTTGTGGGGGCGATGGGCTAAACGGGTAAGGAGCATTAAGGAATTTGCTCCTGAAATCATTGTTGCACTATATGCTAACTAACTTGGATGTAAATTTAAAGAATAAATAAAATGATTAAAAATAAAGAAAAAACAAACAAACATCTATTGGACATTCACTATGTGTCATAGTGGTGTTACACTGGGTGTTATCACTCCCAGAGAGATTCTCCATGCCCCAAAGAGATCTTAAAACCCAAAGTAATAAATCCATTGTGAAATTTTAAGCATTCTAGTATCTGGTAGGGCATGTATTTGGGGGCAGGGAACCACACAAGTAGTCACAATAGTATTTTGAACTTTGGAAAATCCCACAAGCCTTATTCAATTTCAACTTCCTTCTACTTTCTTCCAGAACAAGTTTTCCGGATAAGGCAAAGTATCCCATTTACACTTATCCAAATCTGTATATGGAAGGAGGGGTTAAGGAAGTGGTGGGGAGTGGGGGCTTTCATTTAAAAGCTTACCATAGCCATTATATAAAACAATGGAATTTGTCACTTTCAGAAATAGAAACATAGCCTCAGTGAATCTCTGTGGTCTCATATTATTTTGTGTTTTATGACTGTCATTATTCCCTGTGTATAAGAAGAGTTATAGCAGTTATATTATATCCGTTTGGACTTCAACTTTCTTTGACTAAGATTAAAAACTTCTGAGATGCCTGAGTAGCTCAGTCACTTAAGTGACTGACTCTTGATTTCAGCTCAGGTCATGATCTCACAGTTCATGAGATCAAGTCCCGAGTTGGGCTCTGGGCTGACAATGTGGAGCCTGCTTGGGATTCTCACTCTCCCTTTATCTCTGCTCCTCCCCCACTTGCGTGCATGCATTCTCTCTCTCTCTCTCTCTCTCAAAATAAACATTTAATAAATAAAATAAATAAATGTAAAAGCTTCATGATTATGTTAATAAACATGGTTTTCTAACAAAAAAAATGTTTATGTCTCTAATTAGGAGCACCCAAATATAGAAAAAAATTAATAAAAAACACAAAGACACTCATTGATAATAATACTAAGGGATTTTCAGGATCCCTTAAAATATTAAGGGATTTTCACACCCCATTTACAGCAATGGACAGATCACCTAAGCAGAAAATCAACAAGGAAACAATGGCTTTGAATAACACAGTGGACCAGATGAACTTAACAGATGCATTCAGAATATTTCATCCTAAAGCAGTAGAATACACATTCTTTTCAAATGTACATGGGACATTCACCAGAAGGGATCACATACTGGATCACAAATCAGCTCTCAATAAGTACAAAAAGATCGAGATCATACCATGCATATTTTCAGACCATAAAGCTATGAAACTTGAAGTCAACCACAAGGAAAAAAAAAAAGCCCTCAAACATGGAAGTTAAAAAACATCCTACTGAAGTATGAATGGGTTAACCAGGAAATTTAAGAAGAAATTAAAAATACATGGAAGCAAATACAAATGAAAACACAACAGTTTGGGATGCAGCAAAAGCAGTCCTAATAGGAAAGTAAATTGCAATTCAAGCCTATCTCAAGAAGCAAGAAATATACAATCTAAATATACAATCTAAACTTACACCTAAAGGAGCTAGGAAAGGAACAGCAAATAAAGCCTAAAGCCAATAGAAGAGAAATAATAAAGAATAGAGAAATAAATAATATAGAAAAAAACATAAGAAACCAGTAGAACAGATCAACAAAACTAAAAGCTGGTTTTTTGCAAGAATTAACAAAATTGGTAAACCCCTAACTAGACTAATCAAAAAGAAAGGAGAAAGGGCTCAAATAGATAAAAATCACTAATGAAAGAAGGGACCAACACCACAGAAATAGAAGGGACCAACACCACAAGAGAATACTATGAAAAATTATATGCCAACAAACTGGGCAATCTGGAAGAAATGGATAAATTCCTGGAAACATACAAACTACCAAAACTGCAACAGAAAGAAATAGGAAACTTGAAAAGACCCATAACCAGCAAAGAAATTGAATCATCTATCAAAAATCTCCCAACAAACAAGAATCCTGGGCCTGATGACTTCACAAGCCATCTATTCTTCTCAAACTGTCAGCAAAGTCACAGGATATAAAATCAACTTGCAGAAATCTTTTGCATTTCTATACACCAAAAATGAAGCAGCAGAAAAAAAAAACTGCTGGATAAGAAAACTATACAAGGCAAAAATTTCCTTCAGAAATTAAGGAGGGTTAAAGACATTCCCAGATAAATAAAAGCTAAGTGAGTGCATCACCTCTAGACCTGTCTTATAAGAAATCCTATAGGGAGTTCACCAAATTGAAATGAAAGGACAATAACTCATGAAAACATAAAAGTATAAAATGCACCGGTAAGTGTAAATATATAATCAAATTCATAATTCCCTAATACTGTAATGGTGGCAAAATACTTTTATCTCCAGTAAAAAGTTAAAAGATAATAAAGATAATAGTATTATAAAGTAAATATTATTACATAATTTGTTAAAGGATGCACAATATAAAAAGATGCAAATTGTAACATTAATAGCACAAAATGTGGGGGAATTAAATGAGAATTTAAAATGTAGAGCTTTAGTATATGATTGAAGGTAGGTTATTATCAGCTTAAAATAGATTATTACAGGTGATGAGTATTAATACCAGGTGTTGTATGGAAGTGTCAATCACTGTATTGTACACCTGAAACTAACATTACACTGTATGTTAACTACTAGAAGTGCAAACAAAAAGTTAAAAAAATAAAAATAAAACTACTTTACAATCCAATAATCGCATGACTAGGTATTTACCCAAAGAATACAAAAATACTAGTTTAAAGGGATACACGCACCCTGATGTTTATTGAAGCATTATTTACGATAGCCAAGATATGGAATCAGCCTAAGTGTCCATCAAGTGATGAATGAATAAAGAAGTGGTATATATACATATATACAACAGAATATTATTCAGCCATAAAAAAGAATGAAATCTTGCCACTTGCAACAACAAGCTCAGCAAAATAAGTTAGACAGAGAAAGACAAATACCATATGTTTTCATTCTTATGTAGAATTTAAGAAACAAAACAAACAAGGAAAGGAGAAAATATAAGAGATAGTCAAAGCAAGAAACAGTCTTTTAATTATAGAAAACATACTGATGGTTATCAGAGAGGAAGTAGGTGGGGTTATGGGTTAAATAGGTGATGAAAATTAAGAAGTGCCCTTTTTGTGATGAGCCCAGGGTGATGTATGGAACTGTTGAATTACTACATTGTATACCTAAAACTATTATCACACACTGTATGTTAACTAACTGGAATTAAAATAAAAACTTAAAAAATAGACTATTATATCTATTATATCTATAAAATTTTTTATGTAAGCCTTATAACAATCACAAAGAAGAAACCTACAGTGGATACACAAAATATAAAGATAAACAAATTAAGGAATGGCACTACAAAAAATAAATCACAAAAGAAGAGAGTAAGAAAGGAATAAAGGAAAAAAAGAACTAAAACAAACAAACCAGGAAATGATTAACAAAATGGCAATAGAAAGTCCTTTTAACTATCAATAATTACTTTAAATGTAAACGGATTTTTTCCAATCAAATTTCTATTGTAGAACCCAACAATAAGCTGGCTATAGGAAACTCAAATTACCTTTATGGACATGCAAGGGCTGAAAGTATAGGGAAGAAAAAACTATTCTATGCAAATGGTAACCAAAAGTATAGCAGGGTTTGCTATACTTATGTAATATAAAACAGACTTTCAATTAAAACAATCACAAAAAAAAGGTCAAGAAAATATAACACTTGTAACTACACATGCATGAAATATTGGAATGCCTAAAAACTTAAGTAAATATTGACAGACCAAAGGGATAAACAGACAGCAATTCAATAATAGTAGAGGACTTCAATACCCTACTATTGACATTGGACAGAGCAATCAGAATGAAAATTAGTAAGAAAATAGCAGGCCTGAATAAAACTATAAACCAAATGGACCTTAAGGACATATATAGAACATTATGTCCAATAAGAACAAAATATTCTCAAGCACATGTGGAACATTCTCCAGGACAAAACATATGTTGGTCCACAAAGCAAGTTTTATGAAATTTAAGGAAACTGAAATAATATCTAATATCTTTTCCAAGCACAATGTTATGAAACTTCAGAGAAAAAAACTGAAAAATCCACAAAATGTACAATTCAACATCATACCTGAACTAATGGACCACAGAAGTAGGAAAAAAGGAAATCATAAAAAGTATCTTAAAATAAACAAAAACAGGGGCGCCTGGGTGGCGCAGTCGGTTAGGCGTCCGACTTCAGCCAGGTCACGATCTCGCGGTCCGTGAGTTCGAGCCCCGCGTCGGGCTCTGGGCTGATGGCTCAGAGCCTGGAGCCTGTTTCCGATTCTGTGTCTCCCTCTCTCTCTGCCCCTCCCCCGTTCATGCTCTGTCTCTCTCTGTCCCAAAAATAAATAAACGTTGGAAAAAAAAATTTTTTTTTAAATAAACAAAAACAAATACAAAAAACAACATACCAAAACATATGCGATATAGCAAAAGCAATTCTAAGAGGTAAGTTTACAGCAATAAATGCCTATATTAAAAAAAATCTCAAATAACCTAACTTTACCCCTAAAGGAATTAAAAAAGGAAAACAATCTAAGACCCAAGTTAGTAGAAGAAAGGAAATAAGAAAGATCAGAGCAGAAATAAATGAAATAGAGACCAGAGAGACAATAGGAAAATAATAAATTAAACCAAGAGATGGATTTTGAAAAGATAAACAAAATGGCAAAACTTTAGCTAGACTACTCAATAAAATAAAATTATGAAAGAAAAGAAGAGACACTGAAATTGATACCATAGAAATACAAAGTATCATTAGAGACTTCCATAACAATTATCCACCAACAAATTACATAACACTACAAGAAATGGATAAATTCCTAGAAACAGGCAATCTATCAAAACTGAATCAAGAAGAAATGGAAAACTTGAACAAAGTAATCACAACTAAAGATATTCAGTCTGTTATCAAACTTCCTAACAAATAAAAGAACAGGACTAGATGGTTTCACAGGTGAATTCTATGAAATATTTAAAGAATTAATGTTAATTTCTCTCAACTCCCCCAAAAATTAAAAAGGAAAGAACTCTCCCAAACTCATTTTACAAGGCCAGCTTTACTCTGATCCAAAGACAGACAAAGACACTAGAAGAAGAAGAAGAAGAAGAAGAAGAAGAAGAAGAAGAAGAAGAAGAA
>NW_024412376.1:5126602-5134231 GCF_014898765.1 Herpailurus yagouaroundi
AAGAAGAAGAAGAAGAAGAAGAAGAAGAAGAAGAAGAAGAAGAAGAAAGAAAGAAAGAAAGAAAGAAAGAAAGAAAGAAAGAAAGAAAGAAAGGAAGGAAGGAAGGAAGAAAGAAAGAAAATTACAGGCTGATATCCCTAATGAACATAGATGCGAACATTCTCAACAAAATATCAGCACACCAAATTCAACAGCATGTTAAAAGTTTCATATATCATGATCAAGTGAGGTTTATCCCTGGGATGTAAGGATGACACAGAAAGCAATAAACATAATACACCCCCATTAATATAAATAAGGGTAAAATTCATGTAATTCTCCAAAGAAATGAAGAAAAAATATCTGACAAAATTCAACACACTTTCATGACCAAAGTTCTCAACAGTTTGGTATAGAGCAAATGTATCAATATAATAAAGGCCATATATGACAAGCCGTAGCTAACATAATTTTCAATTGTGAAAAGTTGAAATCTTTTACTGTAAGATCAGGAACAAGACAAAGTTTTTCTTTCTTACTACTCCTTTTTAACATAGTACTAGAAGTCCTAGCCAGAGGAATTAGGCAAGAAAAAAGAAATAAAAGATATCCAAGTCAGAAAGGAAGAAATAGGGGCACCTGGGTGGCTCAGTCGGTTAAGCATCCGACTTCAGTTCAAGTCATGATCTCACGGTCTGTGGGTTCGAGCCCCACATCAGGCTCTGTGCTGACAGCTCAGAGCCTGGAGCCTGCTTCAGACTCTTTGTCTCCCTCACTCTCTGCCCCTCCATGCCCCCCTTCTCAAAAATAAACAAACATTAAAAAAATTGTTTTTAAAGAAAGGAAGAAGTAAAACTGTGGGGAAAAATGGAAAGATGTTGGTCAAGGGTACACATTTTCCGCCATAAAATGAATCACTATGGGGATCTAATGTACAGCATGATAACTATAGTTAATAATGTATTGTATATTTGAAATTTTCTTTGTAAATGTTAAATATTTTTGCTATGTAAAGTTGTAGATGTGTTAACCTTATTGTAATCATTTCACAATATATACTCGTATGAAGTAATTACATTGTGCACCTTAAACTTACACAATGTTATATGCCAATTACATCCCAATAAAGTTTGGGAACAAAATTTTAAAAAAAAATTTTAATGTTTATTTTTAAGAGAGAGAGAGACAGAGCATGAGTGGGTGAGGGGCAGAGAAAGAAGAAGACACAGAATCTGAAGCAGGCTCCAGGCTCCAAACTGTCAGCACAGAGCCCCATGTGGGGCTTGAACTTAGGAACCGTGCCATCATGACCTGAGCTAAAGTCAGACATTTAACCAACGGAGCCACCCAGGCACCCCAGGAACAAAATTTTAAAGATAAAAGCATATTCTTACTCCAATCCTATCTGAACATCTGCCATTTACTTTTTTCATAGTTTGCTTCTTTTTTCTTTATATTTCCAGTTAATTTTTCTGGGTGTGGGGCAATTCAGGAATTCTTTAAATGCTTTAAATAAAGAGCACCTAATTGATTGTAACAATAACTGAACTGCAAAGGAACAGAAGACTTTACCAGAAGATGGTAAAAAGAATTTACCTAACAACAATAACAAAAAAAATCTAATCTAACTTCTTGACCCCATGTAAGGTAGGGTGTTAAAAAATAAGACCTTACTAAAGTGGGTTGCTTCAGATGTATGTTGATCATAGGAATGTCTCAACAGGTACAAGAAAGATTTGTAACAGTTGGGAAAGAAGAATCATCAGGCATATGTACATGAGACTTCTGGAAATGACAGATTACCAAATGGACTGAAGTGTAAGAAGGGTCCAGTGTACTTGGATATAATACAATGGGAAAGGCAGATAGGATATTGACATACTTCCCAGCTCTTTGAAACAGTATTTCAAGAAATTTAATGCTGAGCTACTCTAAAATAGATTGCCTCTTACCTTGCAATCTTGTGTGCAACATTCCCCGGAGCCACACTGTTTATTTGCTTTCATTGAACATGTTTTAGGATCACAGCAGTCTTTATGTGTACAATTCTGTAAACAAATAGACAAATTCGAACTGTCTCTTCTGACATCAGTTATGATAATTTGTCTTTTAAATCATACAGAGAAAGACAGATACCATATATTTTTACTCTTATGTGGATCCTGAGAAACTTAACAGAAGACCATGGGGGAGGGAAAGGAAAAATAAAGGTTAGAGAGGGAGGAAGCCAAACCATAAGAGACTCTTAAAAACTGAGAATAAACTGAGGGTTGATTGGGGGTAGGAGGGAGGGGAAAGTGGGTGATGGGCATTGAGGAGGGCACCTGTTGGGATGAGCACTGGGTGTAGTATGGAAACCAATTTGACAATAAATTTCATATTATAAATAAATAAATAAATATTTTTAAAAAGCAAAAAAAAAAAAAAAAAACTTGCCAATTTCACCTAAATTGTCAAATTTATTTACATAAAGTAGTTTTTAATATTCCTTACGTACCCTCTTTCATTACTGATACTGGGAATTTCTTTCTTTTCCTCATTTCTCTTTCATCAGAACAGCAGGAGATTTATCAAATATATTGATTATTTTCAAAGCACTGGCTTTATTTTCATTGATATTCATTTTCTGATTTCTATCTCATTGATTTCTACTTTTATCTTTATCATTATTTCCTTCTACTTATCATGGATTTAATTGGACTAATATTTTAGTTACCCAAAGTAGCATTCTTAATCATTGATTTTAGACCTTTCTTCTCTCCATTATAAGCATTTGTAGCTATAGATTTTCCTCATAACACTATAATTCAGTTTTAACTGAATCTCATAGATTTCGATGTTATGTTCAAATTTTCATAACTGTTAAAAATATATCCTAATTGCTTTTGTAATTTCTTCTTTGAGCCAAGAGCCATTTAAAATTTTATTTTTTTTTTTTGAACGTTTATTTATTTTTGGGACAGAGAGAGACAGAGCATGAACGGGGGAGGGGCAGAGAGAGAGGGAAACACAGAATCGGAAACAGGCTCCAGGCTCTGAGCCATCAGCCCAGAGCCTGACGCAGGGCTCGAACTCACGGACTGCGAGATCGTGACCTGGCTGAAGTCGGACGCTTAACCGACTGCGCCACCCAGGCGCCCCAAGCTAAGAGCCATTTAGAAGTGGTAGCTTAATTTCTAAATATTTGGGAACTTTTCAAGATATCTTATTATTCTTGATTTCTAATTTAATTCTCAACAAAAAATATTTTGAGATTTATTTCATGTCACAAAATGTAGTACATCCTGATGAATATTCCAAGTTCCCTTGAAAGTAATTTTTATATTAAGTTATTAAATATAGTGGCCTATAAATATCATTATATTAAGGTGGTTGGTAGTAGTATTATTCAGGTCTTCTACATCCTTACTGATATTTTTGTCTAGTTGTTCTATCACTTACTAAGAGATGTGAAATAAACCTCCAAATAAGATAGTGCTTCATGAAATTTGAAGATCTACTGTGTGTGTGTACATGTAGATATATTTTTATAAGTGTATACATATTTATTATTGTTATAATTTCCTTATGTATTTATCCTTTTATAATTTTGAAGCATTAGTATATCTCTATTTTATATATTAATATAGCTCTTATTAGCTCTCTTATATTTACTGTTTACTTGTTATATCCTTTTCCATTCTATTATTTTCTGCCAAACAGAGCATTTGGGCTTAAAATATATCTCTTGTCTCTTGATTTTTATGTAGTCTGATAATCTCTGGCTTCTGATCAGAGTGCTTGGCCTATTTACATTGAATGTAACTATTAATATTTATGTATTTCAATTTGTTATTTTACCATTTGTTTCCATTTATTTCATCTTGTTTTTGTTCCTCAATTCTTCTCTTCTTGTCTTATTTTGTGCTGATGAAATATGTTTAGCATGTCATTAAAACTCCTCTATTGGCTTTTTAGCTGTATCTCTGCATAATTTTTCAATATTTGCTCTGGGATTTATAGTATGTATCTTTCAAATACTCTAATCTACTTAGAGTTAATACTGATTTTCTTCACGTAAATAATAGAAATCTTGCAACAGCTTATTTCACCTTCCACATTTAGTGCTGCTGCTGTTATTGTATAGATGTAGATATGTAGATACACACACATATACACATAATGTGTATATGTACATATATATTTTTGTGTGTTTATATGCATATAAACATATATGCATCCACATCCACAAACATACCCATACATATTTGTATATTTAGTATATATACATACAAATACATATTTATAGGCACATATATGTATTGTATCACTTATGCAGTGAATAAGTGTGTATATATTTACATATCTGTGCATGTATATAATGTAGTCAGTAAAATTAAGAGCAGAAAAGAAAGCATACATATAACTACTTATTTTTACCCACATATTTACCAATTCCTGTGTTCAGGAATTTTTAATTCTTCAAACATTTTAAATTTTTAGGATATTATGTAGTACAAGTTTACTGTGACATATTGTCTCAGCTTTTGCTTAACTGAGAATAACTTTATTTGCTTCCATTTTAAAGGATAATTACTTTGAATCTAGAAATCTTGATTGTTGACCTTTTTTTCTTTCATCACTTTTTGTTATTTCAAAGTCTACTGACCTCCATTATCTGTTATAAGAAGTCAGCTATATTTTGTATCACTGTATTGTGTATCTAACCTGTTTTTTTTAGGCTGAAATTAAGTTTTTCTTTTTATCTTGGGGCTTGGGGAGGTTTTACTCTAAGTATAGAGGTGGGGTTTTTTGTGTCTATGTGCTTGTAGTTTGCTGAGCATCTTGGATCTGTAAGCAAACGTTTTCCTTCAAATTTGAAAAATAATCAGCATTATTCCTGCATATTTTTTTCTGCCGCCTACTTTCTCTTTTCTTTATCTTGAAATCCAATTACACCTACATTGGACCACTTAATATTTCCTTTCAGGTGGACTCAGTTGGTTAAGCGTCCAACTCTTGGTTTTGGCTCAGGTCATGATATCACGATTCATGGGTTCAAGTCCTGTATTGGGCTCTGCACTAACAGTGTGAAACCTGTTTGGGATTCTCTCTCTCTCCTTCGCTCCCTGCCCTTCCCCAGCTCGAACTTTCTCTCTCTCTCTCTCTCTCTTTCTCAAAATAAATAAATAATTTTTAAGAAAAATGTTTCTGGGGTGCCTGGGTGGTTCAGTTGGTTAAGTATCTGACTTTGGCTCTTGGAGCCTGGAGCTTGCTTCGGATTCTGTGTCACTCTCACTGCCCCTACCCTGTTTACAATCTGTCTGTCTCTCTCTCCACCTCAAAATTAAATGAATAAACATTAAAAAATTTTTAAGAAAAAATAAAAAATATCTACTCTCAGGTGTCTGAGGTTTTTTGCTATTTTTCTTCAACTTTTTTTCTCTCTATTCTACAGATCATATTTTCTTAATGTTCTATTGGTCAAGTTCATTGATTACTCTGCTTTTGGTCAAGTTCACTGATTCTGCTTTTGTTGTACTTTTCACTTCTAGACTTTAAATTTATGTGGTTTTTGTAGTTAACATATCTGTTGAGATTCTCTAGCTGCTCACTTACTATGATAATTTTTCCTTAAATGGTTTGAGCATAATGTTCTTTCATGCTCCTGATATTCAAAATAACTACTGTGAAGTCTTTATCTGCAAAATACAATATATTTGGACTTCTCAGAGTCAGTTTCCCTTAACTGAGTATTTTCCTAAATATGGTTCACATTTTCCTAATTTTCTGAATGTCTATTAATTTTTTATTAATAAGTTAGACAATATAGATACAATGATTAAATGCCCATATTCAGCTGGGACCTTCTAGAGGCTTTTTTTTTCTAACAGGAAATTAAGTAACCTGGAAACAAACTGTAAGTTTTATTTCCCCTACAATGTACCGCAGCTATCTTTGCTCAATTCATATGGCTTCCAACTGCTGAATTTTTAGCCAGATTCCCTGATGTAATGTAGCATTCATGCAAGGATTTAGGCAGAGACAGTACTTAGATTTCAGGGTATAATCTACCTGTAATTGCCTTGTTTCTGAAGATTCCTCTTTAATTTCCAGTTGTAGCCAGCCTCAGGCTCTACATTCTGATAAATGAAACCAGTAGGGCTTTGGATTTCTGCTGCCTGAATTGCACATGGTTAGAAAATATTCTCTCAAAAAAAATCATCGAACTCACAGGGTTCACCTGGTGCACCGGTGTCTTTCAATGGTCTCACCCTGCTTTTTTCCTCCGTGGGGTATTTCTGGACTATGCATATTTTAGCAGTCAGCCAAATATGTGTAAAATTAGTCATCAGATTTTAGGTGTTAGCACTTTCACAGTTGTCTTATAATCAGGGTTTTCCCCTTAAATTTCCAGTGATTCTCATCCCTGAAATCTGTTTTCTGTCACACCGAGTCAGTAAAGCTGCAATTTTTCACAGCTATTTCATTCTGCCACAACTGTGGAAGTAGAGGAGCACCCAAGACTAGGAAAACATAAACTCACAATTCTTATCTGTTCCAGCTGCAATTTTTCAAGAGTAAACTCTCCTCTGGCTTCTTTCTTTTAAATGTGTTCCAGTGCCATTAAATACACACACACACACACACACACACACACACACACACATACACATACACACATATATAGTAAATATAAATATGTCTATATATAATGTATTACATATTTTTACATATTGTATATTTAATAACATATTAATATATAGTTAATAATATGATCCATATTTTACAATTGCTGTTTCATTTTATTATCCTATGACTACTTCACTTTGTTGTCAATGCTTCCTCTATCATCTTTTATCTTTCTTTGGGTTCGGTTCTATATTTATATATTTTCTACAGGTGATAGATTTTTTAAAAAATACTTTTAATTGACATCACCTGCCAATAGCACACTTTTCACTCTATATTAGCAAACAATGCATTTTGCTATGCCATTGGTAATAGTCTATGGTCTTTAGATATTCCTGTTTTTGTTACTGCTTGATGTTAAAAGTATATTTCTTCAACTCTTTAGACACTCTTTGTGGTAAGTAATTATTTTGTTTGGAGTTGATGCATACACTAAAGAATGTCAGAAGGTAAATATTATCTAAAAGGCTTTTGCTGTCCACTTTAAAAAATAGCAAAATTAGGAAACTTAAAAGCTTCCATCTTCCCCAAAGAAGGTCTTTTTAAATTTATTTTTCTAAAAGACAAGGTCTTCATCTTCTTCTTTTCTATTACACACATATACAGGAAATTTTAAAAATTGAAAAAATTTCTACTAACCTTTACAGTGCCACAATCACACTGTTCACCCTGTTCCAATTGTCCATTGCCACATGTCCTTTTCTTTTGTTGTTTATAAACTGGCATTTCAGGAAGGATTCTCTGAAGACATCCAAGGCCGGAATGTGAGGCCAAGTATTTAAAGTCATCCAACGTACAGGTGCTAAAATCCTTTACACCCCGAGACTGCCTAAAATATTTTAAAAATGGGTATGACAAAAATTATTGCTGTATATCTCTGCATTTCCACTAATGTATGATGTTTTAGAAAGATATTTAAAAAGCATTATGGGCCTGTTTCCGATTCTGTGTCTCCCTCTCTCTCTGCCCCTCCCCCGT
>NW_024412376.1:5134241-5157500 GCF_014898765.1 Herpailurus yagouaroundi
CGATTCTGTGTCTCCCTCTCTCTCTGCCCCTCCCCCGTTCATGCTCTATCTCTCTCTGTCCCAAAAATAAATAAACGTTGAAAAAAAAAATTAAAAAAAAAATAAAAAGCATTATGGGAAAAAAAGCACATTTTGGAAACTATTCATTGCATTGATAATATGTTTTACCATATTTTTAAAATTTCACCATGAAAATTCTTGGAATGAAAAAAAAATCCAAAATCTTTTCATTGCCATTCATCCTGTTTTAAACAAGATGTGTTATTTACCTGTCTTATGACATTTATTAAACCTTTAAACATAAGACCTGTGTTCACTTTATTTACTTTGCCAATGCCAAACAATTGAATTTTAAATGTTTAGCCTCAGTATTTAGCACATTTTTAATTTTTTTTAATATGTCTTGCATTTTTCTTGTAATGCCAATATAAACATGTTTGCATTAACTTAAGTACATATTAGGGCTTTTGTTCAACATAATTAAACATTTTTCAAATAAAAACCTGTGGTTTGAGCTACACAATGGGAGGGGCACCATAAGTACCTGTCTTGACAGTGAGAGAGCTGTTAGCTAGTAATAGCTCTCTAGTAATAGCTCAGCATCCAACTAAAACACTATAAAGAATCTGACTTAAGAGTAAAGATTATGTCCTAGACCAGGGGGTGACAAGCTTTTTCTGTAAAGGGCCAGGCAATAAATATTATAGACTAATATGCCATAGACTGTGGTACAACTACTCAACTCTGCCACTGTAGTACAAGAGCAACCATAAACAATAGGTAGAACAATAAGTCTAGCTGTATTTCAATAGAATTTTATTTACAAACAGGCTACCACCGAAATTAGCTCGGGGATTGTTGTTTGCTGACCTCTGCCCTAACTAGAATCTACTCTATCTCAATTCCAATAGAGCCTAAATTCAAACCCTGACAAGATCCCCAGAAGAGAGTGAATTTGGAAGTTCAATCCGGCCAAGTTATAGGGGTTTTAAAATACCCTGAGCTTTCTATAGATCCATATTAACAAAGTGTAAAACCAAGCATATAAAATTCAATATAATTAGCCAATAATTGAATTTCCAAGAATCAATGCTTTTCAGAGGAAGGTAGGAGCATCCAAGCTTTCTATTGTATTATCAAAAATATCTAATATGCTAATAATAATAATAACAACAACAGGAACACAAAGAAATAAAAAATGTGATCCATAGTCAATGTAAAAAAAAAAGGCAGTCAAAAGAAATCAAAACTGAGATGGTCCAGATGTTACGATTTGGCATACAAATACCTAAATTAAAGCACTATAAATATTCAAATAATTAAAGAAAAATGTTTACATAATTCAGAGTCATAGATTCAATACTCAAAATAGAGCACAACTAATTCAATTTACATAAAGTTCTGAAGCAAGGAAAACTAATTGTAGTAATAAATCAGATCAGTTGTTGCCTGGGGCAAGGATAAAAGGTAGAAGGACAATAAGGGTCACAAAGGAACTTTTGGGGAAATGAAACTGTTGCATAATCTCACTGATACTGTGGCTCAAAGATATTTATGTATTTGTCAAAAGTCATAAACTTGTACACTTACAGTGCACAAATTTTATTGCAGCAAAAAACATACCTTGACAAAGTTGAATTTTTATAAAGTTTATAAATAAAATGCTCAAGAAGATGGTGAAAGAATGGATATTCTTCTGAGTAACCACTTATCCAAGGAATAAGAAATAAATTTAGTTATTATCTACTTTGTGCCTTTACAAAACTTCAGGGTATCATGGATTCAGTAATCAAAGGATAAAATGAAATAATGAGAAAATATACTGAGCTGATTTAGTCACTGTTTGCAACATATTTACTGAGCACTCTCCTGGGCAATAGGTGTGTAGTAAAAAGTAGACCAAATACTTCTTAGGGACAAAAAGCATGAACATCAGGAGAAAAATATATGAAACAAATAGAATGTTGAAATGATGAAAAAACCAACAGAAGGGGTGCCTGGGTGGCTCAGTCAGTGGAGCATCTGATTCTTGATTTTGGCTCAGGTCATGATTTCACGGTTCATGGGATTGAGTTCCACGCTGGATTCTGCACTGACAGCACAGAGCCTGCTTGGGATTCTCTCTCTCCCTCTCTGTCTGTCCCTCCCCCACTTGTGCATTCTCTCTCTCTCTCTCTCTCTCTCTCTCTCTCTCTCTTTCTCTCAAAATAAATAAACTTTAAAAATATATTTAAGAAATAGAGCAGGGAATATGTATTATTAATGGTTCTAAAATAAAGGTTTTTTTCCTTTCTTCAGCAGTCTTTCAATGGGTCATGGTGTTATTATTTATTTACAATTTAATGTCTTTCTAAATAAAAAAAATTCTTAATTGAAACTACTAACATGAATTGTACCACTCATCCCTATACCATACAATGCCAGTTTTAAATGCAAATATCAAAGCATTTAATTTAGCTTTATGCACAATCACTGAAATTACACAATTCATATGGCTTTTCCTTTGAGGGTGCTTTCAATCTGGCCAGGGGAGAAAAATACAAGTCAGACTCCAGAATGCAGGAAGGAGGAAGAGAGTTTCTCCAGGCATGGAGACACATGGGGGAGGTGGTGGGCCTATTTTGGTTTGTGTTCTGCTGTACTTGAAAAATGTGTATTCTGTGGTTGTTAGGTATAGTGTTCTATAATTGTCAATTACTTCAGTTTGGCTAATAGAAGTGCAAAAGGTCCTAACCAAACAAAAATAAATAAATAAAGGAACATGTGTAATAAAGAAAATTATCTCACACTGCTTTAGGTGACATTGTGCAAACATCTTCTGAACAATAACAAGTGTCAGGATTGTCATAACTCAATCCCAGATTAAAGCCAAGCAACTGCACAATACTGATAGTATATGACTCCAGGGATAAATCCTCTGGATACTAAAGACAAGGAAAAAGAAAAGAGTTAGCTAAGAATACTATAGTATACTATACTATAACAAAATTAAAATTACTATACTATAAAAAATTAGTGTATATTATATATATACTATTCTAAATACAATTATAGTAAAAAAATTAGTACATAAAACTCATTTTTTAAATCAATGCATCCAAGATGCCTATGTAAATGCAATTGTAGTAGAGTTATATAAACATTTGGATAATAGATTTATTAAACATAGATAAGTAAACACAGTAGTTTAATTTCAAAATACTATTCATGACAATATCAGCTATCTTAGCTAATCCAACTGAGTCTCAAACACCATATTATGTTGCCTCTTTGAGTTATTTTAAAGAAAATGACTTTAATCTTTTATTTTAATAATCAATTTTACATTCTCTCTCCAGTAGGCAGACTCTAAAATGAGTCCCAAAGATATCTACCTCTTGGTATTCATGTCTATGAGTATTTCCATTCCATTGTGTGTAAACTGGACTTTTTGACTTGCCTCTAATTAACTAAATGTAGAGGAACAGATGGTTGACCATTTCCAAGACAGATTATAAAAAGACTGACTTTTTGGATTCTAGATCTCAGTCTCTGTGGGAAGCCAGCTACTATGTCATGAAGTAGTCCTGTAGAGAGGCCCACAGGAATGAGTTTGGAAACAGATTTTCTGAGGTCTACCACAGCCAAATGACTAAGTTTGGAAGAAAATCCTGCCCATGCTGAACCATGAGATAACCCTGTCTGCTGCTCCTCAATTGTTGACCCACAGAACTCTCTTGTTTTTATCTCTTTAAGTTTTGGCATAATTGGTTACATAGCAATAGAAAACCAAAACACCCTCAATAGGTATATTGTTCATCTTTGGATAGTTTCCAATTTCTACACAAAGATGTTTCCAGAAGCTTCATTCATAATTCCCAAAACTTGCAAGCAACCACAATGTCCTTCAGTAGGTGAACAGATAAACTGTGGCACATTTTAGACAACAGAATGTTATTAAGCACTAAAAACAAATGAGCTATCAAGTCATCAAAAGAAATGGAGGAAGCTTGAGTGCATATTATTAAGTGAAAAAAGGCCAATCTGAAAAGAATACATATTGTAGAATCCAACTGTATGACTTCCAGAAAAAAACAAAATTGTGGAGACAATAAAAAGCTCTGTGGTTGCAGACAGGGAGGGGAGAAATTAATAGGCAGAACACAGAGGATGTTTAGGGGAGTGAAAACACTTGTTATAATACCATAAATGATAGATATCTATCATCTTTTGCCCTAACTTATGTACAACACCAAGACTGAACCCTAAGGTAAACTATGGACTTTGGGTGATTTTGATGGGTCAATGAGGTTCATCCTTAGTACAAAAATATCCCATTCTGGTGAGGGATGTGGATAATACAGAAGGCTGTGCATGTTAGGGACAGGAGGTATATGGGTAATCTGTGTACCTTTACCCTCAGTTTTGTGGTAAATCTAAAACTGTTCTAAAAAAAATAGTCTTAAAAAAAAGTGATGGGTTCCTGATGACCCAGGCTAAAGCACTATGAACAGATGGCAAATAAAGAAGAGTTCAGAGAAGGCATCCATGATCCATGAAGACGTTTCTAAATTTTCCATCCCACAATATTGTGCTGGCTGCTTAATAGTTCAACTACAGACACTAAAGCAATCAACTGGTGCATCAGACATTTCAGTCCACCTTCAGAGAAAAGCAATTTCATTTAGTTGAAAACTGCTTGAACTCAAGCACCACCTTCTTCCTCCATCCAAGCTTTTCATCAGGAGCAGCTCTTAGGACAGTATACAATGACTTGCCAGGACATTCCGCATCCCCTCCAGAGTTATAGAGATCAACAATATTAACTAAGAAACACATTTCACTTCTAAGACTTCTTATACTTCTACCTGTGTTTCTCCCTTTTACTCATAATAAAATGTTTTCTGCGCTGTTTCACACAACTTTTGCCCTACTATATACAAGTCTTCTATTACCCCTTAAATTTGGTAATGTATCAAACTGTATTAATGGGCTAATTGTATTAATGATGTATTTTATTTTATGTATTGTGATGCTTTAATATCTGGGGCTTTGCCAATGCTAGACTTCCCATCCCAGGGTTACCCAATTTCTTAAAATAGTAAACAACTTACCTGCAAGTGTATCTTTCATATGCAAATCAATGAACCTAGAGCCCATATGCCCTATCCCTTCTTTTATTAGGCTGACATACCCTAGGACACTCTTCATCTGCCCAAACCACAACAGAGTTAAGTACCAGACAACTAGGTACAGCCTCCATGTGAGAAAGACTGCTGAAATTATTTAAATGAGCCAATCCAAGACCTGCTTACCTTGCCTTACCCATTCCTCCCCAAAGAAACAACAACGGAAGTTTTTGTCCATGTTACCCTTTGCTGACTACACTGCCTGAACAATCTTGGTGCTTCCTTGTATGGTCCCTGCAGGGTGTGCCTTCTGTTTCTAGGGAACTGTATGATAAACTTCTTCCTGCATGACAGTCATTTTTTTTTCAATATATGAAATTTATTGTCAAATTGGTTTCCATACAACACCCAGTGCTCATCCCAAAAGGTACACTCCTCAATACCCATCACCCACCCTCTCCTCCCTCCCACCCCCCATCAACCCTGTTTGTTCTCAATTTTTAAGAGTCTCTTATGCTTTGGCTCTCTCCCACTCTAATATCTTTCTTTTCCCCTTCCCCTCCCCATGGGTTTCTGTTAAGTTTCTCAGGATCCATATAAGAGTGAAAACATATGGTATCTGTCTTTCTCTGTATGGCTTATTTCACTTAGCATCACACTCTCCAGTTCAATCCACGTTGCTACAAAGGGCCATATTTCATTCTTTCTCATTGCCACGTAGTACTCCATTGTGTATATAAACCACAATTTCTCTACCCATTCATCAGTTGATGGACATTTAGGCTCTTTCCATAATTTGGCTATTGTTGAGAGTGCTGCTATAAACATTGGGGTACAAGTGCCCCTATGCATCCGTACTCCTGTATCCCTTGGGTAAATTCCTAGCAGTGCTATTGCTGGGTCATAGGGTAGGTCTATTTTTAGTTTTTTGAGGAACCTCCACACTGTTTTCCAGAGTGGCTGCACCAATTTGCATTCCCACCAACAGTGCAAGAGGGTTCCCGTTTCTCCACATCCTCTCCAGCATCTATAGTCTCCTGATTTGTTCATTTTGGCCACTCTCACTGGCGTGAGGTGATACCTGAGTGTGGTTTTGATTTGTATTTCCCTGATGAGGAGCGACGTTGAGCATCTTTTCATGTGCCTGTTGGCCATCCGGATGTCTTCTTTAGAGAAGTGTCTATTCATGTTTTCTGCCCATTT
The DNA here is from genome assembly GCF_014898765.1 of Herpailurus yagouaroundi. NCBI lineage: Eukaryota > Metazoa > Chordata > Mammalia > Carnivora > Felidae > Herpailurus > Herpailurus yagouaroundi. The sequence continues at coordinate 5,140,553 of NW_024412376.1, forward strand.
CTTCACTGGGTTATTTGTTTTTCGGGTGTGGAGTTTGGTGAGCTCTTTATAGATTTTGGATACTAGCCCTTTGTCCGATATGTCATTTGCAAATATCTTTTCCCATTCCGTTGGTTGCCTTTTAGTTTTGTTGGTTGTTTCCTTTGCTGTGCAGAAGCTTTTTATCTTCATAAGGTCCCAGTATTCATTTTTGCTTTTAATTCCCTTGCCTTTGGGGATGTGTCAAGTAAGAAATTGCTACGGCTGAGGTCAGAGAGGTCTTTTCCTGCTTTCTCCTCTAGTGTTTTAATGGTTTCCTGTCTCACATTCAGGTCCTTTATCCATTTTGAGTTTATTTTTGTAAATGGTGTGAGAAAGTGGTCTAGTTTCAACCTTCTGCATGTTGCTGTCTGGTTCTCCCAGCACCATTTGTTAAAGAGACTGCCTTTCTTCCATTGGATATTCTTTCCTGCTTTGTCAAAGATTAGTTGGCCATACATTCGTGGGTCCATTTCTGGGTTCTCTATTCTATTCCATGGGTCTATGTGTCTGTTTTTGTGCCAATACCATGCTGTCTTGATGATTACAGCTTTGTAGTAGAGGCTAAAGTCTGGGATTGTGATGCCTCCTGCTTTGGTCTTCTTCAAAATTCCTTTGGCTATTCGGGGACTTTTGTGGTTCCATATGAATTTTAGGATTGCTTGTTCTAGTTTCGAGAAGAATGCTGGTGCAATTTTGATTGGGATTGCATTGAATGTGTAGATAGCTTTGGGTAGTATTGACATTTTGACAATATTTATTCTTCCAATCCATGAGCACGGGATGTTTTTCTATTTCTTTTTATCTTCTTCAATTTCCTTCTTAACCTTTCTATAGTTTTCAGCATACAGATCTTGTACATCTTTGGTTAGATTTATTCCTAGGCATTTTATGCTTCTTGAGCAATTGTAAATGGGATCAGTTTCTTTATTTGTCTTTCTGTTGCTTCATTATTGGTGTATAAGAATGCAACTGATTTCTGTACATTGATTTTGTATCCTGCAACTTTGCTAAATTCATGTATCAGTTCTAGCAGACTTTTGGTGGAGTCTATCGGGTTTTCCATGTATACTATCATGTCATCTGCAAAAAGTGAAAACTTGACTTCATCTTTGCCAATTTTGATGTCTTTGATTTCCTTTTGTTGTTTGATTGCTGATGCTAGAACTTCCAACACTATGTTAAACAACAGCAGTGAGAGTGGACATCCCTGTCGTGTTCCTGATCTCAGGGAAAAAGCTCTCAGTATTTCCCCATTGAGGATGATGTTAGCTGTGGGCTTTTCATAAATGGCTTTTATGATCTTTAAGTATGTTCCTTCTATCCCAACTTTCTCGAGGGTTTTTATTAAGAAACGTTGCTGAATTTTGTCAAATGCCTTTTCTGCATCGACAGGATCATATGGTTCTTCTCTTTTCTTTTATTAATGTGATGTATCACGTTGATTGATTTGCAAATGTTGAACGAGCCCTGCATACCAGGAATGAATCCCACTTGATCATGGTGAATAATTCTTTTTATATGCTGTTGAATTCGATTTGTTAGTATCTTATTGAGAATTTTTGCATCCATATTCATCAGGGATATTGGCCTGTAATTCTCTTTTTTTACTGGGTCTCTGTCTGGTTTAGGAATCAAAGTAATACTGGCTTCATAGAATGAGTCTGGAAGTTTTCCTTCCCTTTCTATTTTTTGGAATAGCTTGAGAAGGATAAGTAGTATCTCTGCTTTAAATGTCTGGTAGAATTTTCCTGGGAAGCCATCTGGTCCTGGACTCTTATTTGTTGGGAGATTTTTGATAACCGATTCAATTTCTTCGCTGGTTATGGGTCTGTTCAAGCTTTCTCATTCCTCCTGATTGACTTTTGAAAGTGTGTGGGTGTTTAGGAATTTGTCTATTTCTTCCAGGTTGTCCAGTTTGTTGGCATATAATTTTTCATAGTATTCCCTGATAATTGCTTGTATCTCTGAGGGATTGGTTGTAATAATGCCATTTTCATTCATGATTTTATCTATTTGGGTCATCTCCTTTTTCTTTTTGAGAATCTTGGCTAGAGGCTTTTCAATTTTGTTTATTATTTTCAAAAAACCAACTCTTGGTTTCATTGATCTGCTCTACAGTTTTTTTTTTAGATTCTATATTTATTTCTGCTCTGATCTTCATTATTTCTCTTATTCTGCTGGGTTTAGGCTGTCTTTGCTGTTCTGCTTCTATTTCCTTTAGGTGTGCTGTTACATTTTGTATTTGGGATTTTTCTTGTTTGTGGAGATAGGCCTGGATTGCAATGTATTTTCCTCTCAGGACTACCTTCGCTGAGTCCCAAAGCGTTTGGATTGTTGTGTTTTCACTTTCATTTGTTTCCATATATTTTTTAATTTCTTCTCTAATTGCCTGGTTGACCCATTCATTCTTTAGTGGGGTGTTCTTTAACCTCCATGCTTTTGGAGGTTTTCCAGACTTTTTCCTGTGGTTGATTTCAAGCTTCATAGCATTGTGGTCTGAAAGTATGCATGGTATGATCTCAATCCTTGTATACCTATGAAGGTCTGTTTTGTGACCCAGTATGTGATCTATCTTGGAGAATGTTCCATGTGCACTCAAGAAGAAAGTATATTCTGTTGCTTTGGGATCCAGAGTTCTAAATATATCTGTCAAGTCCATCTGATCCAATGTCTCATTCAGGGCCCTTGTTTCTTTATTGACCGTGTGTCTAGATGATCTATCCATTTCTGTAAGTGGAGTGTTAAAGTCCCCTGCAATGACCACATTCTTATAAATAAGATTGCTTATGTTTGTAAGTGTTTTATATATTTGGGGGCTCCGGTATTCGGCTCATAGACATTTATAATTGTTAGCTCTTCCTGATGGATAGACCCTGTCACTATTATATAATGTCCTTCTTCATCTCTTGTTACAGCCTTTAATTTAAAGTCTAATTTGTCTGATATAACTATGGCTACTCCAGCTTTCTTTTGACTCCCAGTAGCATGATAAATAGTTCTCCATCCCCTCACTTTCAATCTGAAGGTGTCCTCAGGTCTAAAATGAGTCTCTTGTAGACAGTAAATAGATGGGTCTTGTTTTTTTATCCATTCTGATACCCTATGTGTTTTTGTTGGCGCATTTAGTCCATTTACATTGTGTTATTATAGAAAGATATGGGTTTAGAGTCATTGTGATGTCCGTAGGTTTTATGCCTGTAGCGATGTCTCTGGTACTTTGTCTCACAGGATCCCCCTTAGGATCTCTTGTAGGGCTGGTTTAGTGGTGACAAATTCCTTCAGTTTTTGTTTGTTTGGGAAGACATTTATCTCTCCCTTTATTCTAAATGACAGACTTGTTGGATAAAGGATTCTTGGCTGCATATTTTTTCTGTTAATCACATTGAAGATTTCCTGCTATTCCTTTCTGGCCTGCCAAGTTTCAGTAGACAGATCCGTCACGAGTCTTATCGGTCTCCCTTTATATGTTAGAGCACGTTTATCCCTATCTGCTTTCAGAATTTTCTCTTTTTTCCTGTATTTTGCCAGTTTCACTATGATATGTCGTGCAGAAGATCGATTCAAGTTACGTCTGAAGGGAGTTCTCTGTGCCTCTTGGATTTCAATGCCTTTTTCCTTCCCCAGATCCGGGAAGTTCTCAGCTATTATTTCTTCAAGTATACCTTCAGCACCTTTCCCTTTCTCTTCCTCCTCTGTAACACCAATTATGTGTAGATTATTTCTCTTTAGTGCATCACTTAGTTCTCTAATTTTCCCCTCATACTCCTGGATTTTTTTTTATCTCTCTTTTTCTCAGCTTCCTCTTCTTCCATAATTTTATCTTCCAGTTCACCTCATCTCTCCTCTGCCTCTTCAATCCGAGCTGTGGTTGTCTCCATTTTATTTTGCAGCTCATTTATAGCATTTTTTAGCTCCTCCTGGCTGTTCCTTAGTCCCTTGATCTCTGTAGCAAGAGATTTTCTGCTGTCTTTTATACTGTTTTCAAGCCCAGCGATTAATTTCATGACTATTATTCTAAATTCACTTTCTGTTATATTGTTTAAATCCTTTTTGATCAGTTCGTTAGCTGTCGTTATTTCCTGGAGATTCTTTTGAGGGGAATTCTTCCCTTTTGTCATTTTGGATAGTCCCTGGAGTGGTGCGGAACTGCAGGGCACTTCCCCTGTGCTGTCTTGAATAACTTGCGTTGGTGGGCGGGGCTGTAGTCAGACCTGATGTCTGCCCCCAGCCTACAGCTGGGGACACAGTCAGACTGGTGTGTACCTTCTCTTCCCCCCTCCTAGGGGTGGGATTCACTGTGGAGTGGCATGGCCCGTCTGTGCTACTTGTACACTGCCAGGCTTGTGGTGATGGGGATCTGGCGTATTCGCTGGGGTGGATCAGCAAGTTGCACTGGGGCGGGAGGGGCAGGTTCAGCTTGCTTATCCTTCGTGATCTGCTTCAGGAGGAGCCCTGCAGCACCGGGAGGGAGTCAGACCAGCCGCAGGAGGTATGGATCCGCAGAAGCACAGCGTTGGGTGTTTGCGGGGTGCAAGCAAGTTCTCTGACAGGAACTGGTTCCCTTTGCGGTTTTGGCTAGGGGATGGGTGAGGGAGATGGCGCTGGCAAGCACCTTTGTTCCTGGCCAAGCTGAGTTCTGTCATCCAGGGCTCAACAACTCTCCCTCTCTTTGTCCTCCAGCCCTCCCACTCTCCGAGCACAGCTGTTAGCTTATAACCTTCCAGATGTTAAGTCCCACTTGCTGTCCGAACACACTCCGTCCGGCAACTCCACTTTTGCAAGCCAGACTTGGGACCTCTGCTTGGCCGGCGGGCTGCCCCTCCGCCCCAGCTCCCTCCCTCCAGTCCGTGTATCCCGCACCACCTCTCCGCCCTCCTACCCTCTTCCATGGGCCTCTCCTCTGTGCTTGGCTCCAGAGAATCCATTCTGCTAGTCTTCTGGTGGTTTTCTGGGTTATTTAGGCAGGTGTAGGTGGAATCTATGTGACCAGCAGGAAGAGGTGAGCCCAGGGTCCTCCTATGCCGCTATCTTCCCCTCTTCCATGACAGTCATTAACATGTCTGTATGTCTTTTAATATCTGATGAAAATAAATCCTAGGTAACCTTAAATTTTTTTCCCATCTAGATTAGTGCTATTTTAGTTCAGTTAGCTTAGTCTAGTTAATTAAAACTACATTACAATTACGTTAGTTGCAAGTGTATATGTAAACTCTAGGACAAATGCTTAAGTAGGTTTCTTAATATAACTGATGATATGATGAGAGGAGAGGAAATGGAATCCTATGAAATGTACAGTGAAAACCATAGAAGACAAAAAAGAGAAAGAGTAAAAAAGAAAAAAACAAGACAATGAATAGAAGATAAAATTCAACATCAATTTTTGATTAAAATTGCTCATCAAAGTGAGTTTAGAGGGAACGTACCTTAACATAATAAAGGCCATATATGGCAAGCTCACAGCTATCATACTCAAAGGTGAAAAACTGAGAGCTTTTTCTCTAAGATCACAAACAAGACAGGAATTCCATTACTGTTACTTTTATTTAACATAGTATTGAAAGTCCTAGCCAAAGAAATTAGGCAAGAAAAAAAAGGCATCCAATTGAAAGAAGTAAACAGTGATTATTGTCAAATATAGAAAACCTTAAAGCTCTACCAAAAAAAAAAAATAACTGTTAGAACTAATAAATTCAGTAAAGTTGCAGTGTACAAAATCAATATATAGAAATCTGCAGCATTTCTATACACTAATAAATATCAGAAAGAGAAGTTAAGAAAACAATCCCATTTACAATTGCATTAAAAAGAATAAAATAGCTGGGAATAATTTTTTTAATTTTTTAAATGTTCATTTTATTTTTGAGAGAGAGAGAGGGCATGAGCAAGGAAAGGGCAAAGAGAGAGGGAGACACAGAATCTGAAGCAGGCTCCAGACTCCAGGCTTTCAGCACAGAGTGTGACCTGGGACTCAAACCCACAAACCACGAGTCATGATGTGAGTCAGAGTCGGCAGTTAACTGACTGAGCCACCCACATGCCCCAATATCTAGGAATAAATTTAACTGAGAAGATGAGAAACCTACACATTGAAACTATAAGATATTGATGAAAGAAACTTAAGATGACACAAATAAGTGGAAAGATATTCTATGACTGGAAGAATTAATATTGTTAAAATGCCCATATTCCCCTTCTAGACCAGGAGCTAAGATGGGAGAATAGTAGGGGGACCCTAGAATTGCCTTTTCCCTCAAACACAGCTAGATAAATGCCAAATCATTCTGAACACCCAGGAAATCAATCTGAGGACTGAGAGAACAAACTGCACAACTAGAGGGAGAAAAGAGGCCACATCATGGAAGGTAGGAGGTTCAGAGATGTGACTGGGGGGAGAAAAGAATCACCCATGCAGTGGAGGGGAGGAACCCCTGATCAAGGAGAGAGGAAAGAGAGAGAAAAAACAGGGTGCAGGGCATTGCACAATAAAAACACATCCCCCAAATCACAGATGGGCAAAACAACAAGGACTGATGATTGCAAGTTTTTACAAGCAGCATAGCCCAAAGTCTTAAGTTTTATAAGTCCAAACCATCACAGGGTGGAGTCTGGTGGGTATAGAGGTGCTCCAGTGGAGAAGGTGTACAGAGGCTCTGGAGCAGATAGCGTGGTCTGAATATCCCCTAGGTCCCACTGGAAGGGACAGTGTCCCTTCTTAGAGTGCATTTGGGAAAGATGGCACTGCTTTTCTGGGGACAATAGAGCTGGTGGGCACCATTGAGCTTCCCCATTCATTAGCATAGGAACAGAGGCACCCGCTGAGGGCAGCTAACCTGAACTCTGGCTTTGTGCTGTTCTTTACCATAAACTCCAAGCCCCTGTACATTCACGCGACTTCTCTTCTGGGACAAACTGGCACCAGCCACAGCACAGCAAGACCTCCCCCAAAAGATCAGCACAAATCTGTGCTGCAGTGGGTCCCTAAAATTTGAAGTTTTGAAACACAGCTCGTGTGCCAGAGATAAAACACAGGAGCACTGTTATACCAGGTGGGCAGATGGCTCAGACAAAGACAGGGTGAAGTAAAAGATCTGAAGGATGCCTGGGACAATTGAGGGGAGGTTATTTGCTCTTCTGTGGGGAATTCCTGAACAGTGGTGGGCATGAACTCCCCTCTCCAAGATGATAGAGCTGGCTGACACAATTTCTACCCCTGCCCATCAGCACCGATGGACTTCAGTGAATGGCGCACACTTATCACCACACAGTGGACAAGGTCCAAATAATACCTGCTGCAGACAAGGAAAAACCCTTCAGAGGACTGATCAGTAGTTAAGAGCAGTGAAAACACAACAGCAAAGTGCACATAGCATATACCAGAAACACTTCCTGAAGTGCAAGGCCCTGGACAGTATATGAGTTCATATCTACCAGTAATCACTCTGAATGTAAATGGATTAAATGCTCCAATCAAAGGACATATGGTATCAGAACAGATTTAAAAAAATGAAACCCATCTATATGGTGCCTACAAGAGACTCATTTTAGACCTAAGACACCTGCAGAGTGAATGGGAAGGGATGGAGAACCATCTATCAAGCTATGAGACATCAAAAGAAAGCAGGAGTAGCTGTACTTATATCAGACAAACTAGATTTTATTTTATTTTTTTAATTTTTTTTTCAACGTTTATTTATTTTTGGGACAGAGAGAGGCAGAGCATGAACGGGGGAGGAGTAGAGAGAGAGGGAGACACAGAATCGGAAACAGGCTCCAGGCTCTGAGCCATCAGCCCAGAGTCTGATGCGGGGCTCGAACTCACGGACCGCGAGATCATGACCTGGCTGAAGTCGGACGCTTAACCGACTGCGCCACCCAGGCGCCCCCAGACAAACTAGATTTTAAAACAAAGACTGGAACAAGAGATCAAGAATGGTACTATATCATAATAAAGGGGTCTATCTGTGAAAACATGGAGCTTGTGTGAGATTCTCTCTCTCTCTCTCTCTCTCTCTCTGCCTCTCTCCCCACTCGCACTTTCTCTCTCTCTAAAAAAAGTAATAAATAACAAATACAACAAAACTCATTGATATCAATACAGTAATAGTGGGGACCTTAACACCCCACTACAACAATGGACAGATCATCTAAGCAGAAAATCAAAAAGGAAACAATGGCTTTGAATGACACACTGGACCAGATGGACTTAACACATATATATCATCCTAAAGGAGCAGAATACACATTTTTTTCTATTGCATATGGGACATTCTCCAGAAGAGATCATATGCTGGGTCACAAATCAGGCCTCAACAATACAAAAAGACTGAGGTCATAACATGCATATTTTCTAACCAATATGCTATGAAACTTGGAAGTCAACCACAAGAAAACATTTGGAAAGCCCAAAAATAAATGCAGGATAAAGAACATCCTACTAAAGACTTAATGGGTTAACCAAGAAATTAAAGAAGAAATAAATACATGGAAACCAATGAAAATGAAAACACAACGGTCCAAAACTTTCAGGATACAGCAAAAGCAGTCCTAAGAGGGAAGTATATAGCAATACAGAGCTTTCTGAAGAAGAAGGAAAAGTCTCAAGCACACAACCTAAACTTACACCTAAGGGAGCTAGAAAAGGAATAGCAAATAAAGCCTAAATCCAGCAAAAGAAGGGAAATAATATAAACTAGAGCAGAAATAAATGACATAGAATTTTTAAAAAGTAGAAAAGATCAATGAAGCTAGGAACTGGTTGTTTAAAAAAAATTAATAATATTGGTAAACCCCTAGCCAGACTTACCAAAAAGAAAGAGAAAGGATCTAAATAAGTAAAATCACAAATGAGATAACATCACAGAAGTACAAATAATTATAAGAGAATATTATGAAAAATTATATGCCAACAAATTGAGCAATTAGAAGAAATGGAAAGAATTTCCCATAGAAACATATAAACTACCAAAACTGAAACAAGAAGAATAGAAAATTTGAACAGATCCATAACTAGCAAAGACTGAATAAGTAACCAAACATTTCCCAATAGACAAAAGTCCAGGAACAGATGGCTTCCTGGGGGATTTATACCAGAAATTAAAGAAGAAATAATACCTGTTCTTCTCAAACTGTTCCAAAACATGGAAATGGAGGGAAAACTTCCAAACTCATTCTCCAAAGCCAGAATTACCTTCAATCCAAAACCAGACAAGGACTCCACTAAAATAGAAAATTATGGAGCCAATATCCCTAATTAATATGGATGCAAAAATTTCTAACAAGATAATAGCAAATCATATCCAGCAGTACATTAAAAGAATTACACACCACAATCAAATGGGATTTAGTTGTGGTCTGCAAGAGTGGTTCAATATTTCCAAATTAATCAACATGATACACCACATTAATAAAGAAAGAATAAGAACCATATGATCCTTCCAATAGATTCAAAAAAGAATTTGACAGAATGCAGCATCCATTCTTCATAAAAACCCTCAACAAAATAGGGATACAGGGAACATACCTCAATATCATTAAAGCCATATAAAAAAAATCCACAGCTAACATCATCCTCAATGGGCAAAACCTGAGAACTCTTCCTCTATGGTCAGGAACAAACCCGATATCCACTCTCACCACTGTTACCTAACATAGTACTGGAAGTCAGCAATCAGACAACAAAAAGAAATAAAAGACATTAAAATCAGCAAGGAAGAAATCAAACTTTCACTATTTGTAGATGACATGATACTCTATATAGAAAACCCAAAAGACTCCACTAGAAAATGTCTAGAACCAAAACACAAGTTCAACCAAATCACAGGATACAAAATCAACATACCAAAACTGTTGCATTTCTATACACCACTAATGAAACAGAAGAAAGAAATCAAAGAATCAATCCCATTTATACTTGCACCAAAAACCATAAGATACCTAGGAATAAACCTAACCAAAGAGGTAAAGATCTGTCCTCTGAAGAATATAGAACACTGATGAAAGAAACTGAAGATGGCACAGAGAAATGGAAAAACATCCCATGCTCATGGATAGGAAGAACAAATATTGTTAAAATGTCTATACTACCCAAAGCAATGTACACATGTATTGCAATCCATATCAAAATACCAATAGCATTTTTCACAGAGCTAAAAAAAATAAACCTAAAATTTGTATGAAATCACAAAAGACCCCAAAGAACTAAAGCAATCTTGGAAAGGAAAAGCAAAGCTGGAGCATCACAATTCCTGACTTCAAGCACAAAGCTGTACTCATCAAGACAGTATGGTACTGGCACAAAAACAAACATGTAGATCCATGGAATAGAATAAAACCCTGAAATGAAACCACAACCCAATGGTCAATTAATCTTCAACAAAGCAGGCAAGAATATCCAATGGAAAAAAGACAGTGTTTTCAACAAATGGTGTTGGGAAAACTGGACAGCGACATGCAGAAGAATGAACCTGGACCACTTTCTTACACCATACACAAAAATAAACTCAAAATGGATGAAAGACCTAAATGTGAGATAGGAAATCATCAAAATCCTAGAGGAAAACACAGGCAGCATCCTCTTTGACCTCAGCTTTAACAACTTCTAGTATGTAGTAAGATACATCTCCAGAGGCAAGGGAAACAAAAGCAAAAATGAACTATTGGGACCTCATCAAGATAAAAAAAAAAAAAGAAATCTTCTGCATATCAAAGAAAATAATCAATAAAACTAAAAGGCGATCCATGGAATGGGAGAAGATATTTGTAAATGACACATCTGATAAGGGGTTAGTATCCAAAATCTATAAAGAACTTATCAAATTCAACAACCAAAAAGCAAATAATCCAGTTAAGAAATAGGCAGAAAACCTGAATAGCCATTTTTCCAAGAAAGACTTAACAGACACTACCAGACACATGAAAAGATGATCAACATCATTCATCATCACAGAATTACAAATCAAAACTATGATGAGATACCACCTCATACCTGTCAGAATATCTAAAATTAACAATACAAGAAAGAACAAATGTTGGCAAAGATGTAGGGAAAGGGGAACCCTCTTACACTGTTTGTGGTAATGCAAACTGGTGCAGTCCTTCTGGAGAACAGTATGGAGATTTCTCAAAAAGTTAAAAATAGAACTACCCTATGACCCAGCAATTGTACTACTAGGAATTTACCCAAATGATACAAAAATAGTGATTCACAAGGACACATGCACCCCAATGTTTATAGCATCATTATCAACAATAGCCAAATTAGGAAAAGAGCACAAATGTCTATCAACTGATGAATGGATAAAAAAGATGTGATATATATTTACACAATGGAATACTACTTGGTGATCAAAAAGAATGAAAATTTGCCATTTGCAATGACATGGATGGATCTAGAGTGTATTATGCTAAGCGAAATAAGTCAGTCAAAGCAAGACAAAGACCATAAGAGAGTCTTAACCAAGGACAAAAAACAGAGTTGCTGGAGGGGAGATGGGTAGGGAATGGGCTAAATGGGTGATGGGTATAAGGAGGTCATCTGTTGTGGTGAGCACTGGGTGTTATATGTAAGTGATGGTTCACTAAATTCTACTCCTAAACCAATATTACACTATATGTTAGCCAACTAGAATTAGATAAAAACTGAAACAAAAAAACATAAGTACCAAAAAGAAAAAGTTGTCTATGAATCAAGAAGTCAGCTTTCACCATACACTGTATCTGCCAGCACCTTGATGTTAGACTTTCTTGCATCCAGAATTGTGACAATATTGGTTGTTTAAGCTCTCCCTCAAAAAAGAGCAATGGTGGAAGCATCAAACTTACTGTTTTCAAACTGTATGGTAAACCTATAGTAATCAAAAAGTGTTAGTGCCATAAAAACAGACTCAAAGACCAGTGGAACAGAACAGATAGCCCAGAAATAAACCCTTCCATGTATATGGTCAACTAATATTTACCAAGGGAGCTGAGAACACTCAAATGAGAAAAGATAGTCTCCTCAATAAATTATGTTGGGAAAATTGGATATTCACATGCAAATAACAAAACTGGACCTCTATCTCATACTACTTCCTAAAATTACCTGAAAATGAACTAAATACTTAAACGTAAGAAGTGAAATCATAAAACTCCTATAAGAAAGCATAGTGAAAAATCTCCTTGACATTGGTCTACACAATGATTTTATGGATATAACACAAAACCACAAAAGCAAAAATAAGGAGTACTTATTTAACATAAAAGGTTCTGCACAGCAAAATACCAGTCAATAAAATGAAAAGGCAACCTAGATATTGGGAAAAATATTTTCAAACTATAGATTTGATAAGGGGTTAATATTCAAAATATATTAGGAACACATACAGCTCACTACCAAAACCCAAATAATCTGGTTAAGAAATGGTCTAAGAACCTGAATAGACATGTCTCCAAAGAGGATATTCAAATGGCCAACAGGTAGGTGAAAAGGTACATGGTCAGCATCACTAATCATCCGGGAATTACAAATCAAAACCACAAGAGATATCACCTCACACCTAATAGAATGACTATTATCTAAAAGCAAATAGATAATAAATGCTGGTGGAAAAAATGGAACCCTTGTACACTGCTGATGTACATGGGTACCTCCACTATGGAAAACAGTGTGGAGATTCCTGAAAAAAGTAAAAATAGGGCTATCATATGAATCATAAATTCCACTTCTGGGTATATATCTGGAAAAAATAAAACCCTCTGCCTCAAGGAGACATTTTTACCCCATGTTCACTGCGGCCCTATTCACAATAGTCAAGACATGATAACAATCTAAGTGTCCACTGATAGATGAATGGATAAATAAATTGTGATATATATTCATATATACATAATATTCAGTCATAAAAAAGGATGAAATCCTGCCATTTGTGACAACATGTATGAATCTTGAGAGCATTATGTTAAGTGAAATAAGACAGAGAAAGACAAATATTGTATGATCTCCTCATATGTGGAGACTAACACAACCAAAATCCTAGAAATAGAGAACAGAGTGGTGGTTTCTAGGGGCAGGAATAAGTGCCAATGGTTAAATAGTACAAACTTCTAGTTTCTGATGATGCAATGTACAGCATAGTGACTATAATTAACAGTACTGTATTGTACATTTGCAAATTGCCAATAGAGTAGATCTTAAAGGTTCTTACCACACACACACACACACACACACACACACACACACACACACACGGCAGTTATGTGAGATGTGATGGATATGTTCACTAACCTAACTGTGGAAAACATTTCACAAGATAGACATATATCAAATCATTATGCTGTACATGTTAAACAATGATATATGCAAAATTATATTTCATTAAAGCTGGAAAAAATAATGGATCTCCTATATAAATTCATCAAGGTCATATGTAAAAAATATATATAAACAGACCACATATATATACACTAGCAGTGAAAAATTGGAAGATACATTTAAACAATACCAGTTGCAACAGCATCAGAACATATAAAATCTCTATGAATAAATTTAGCAGATGTATGAAATCTCTACAGAGAATTTTTTAAGGACATCAATAATGGAGACATAAACCATGTTAGTGGATGGGAAGATCCAATGTTGATAATATGTCATTTCCTCTAATTCATTCATAAATGATACACCATCCCAATCAAAATCTAAGCCTGTGTGTGTGTGTGCGTGTGTGTGTGTGTGTGTGTGTGTGTGTGTGTGTAACTAGAAAAGCTGGTTTTAAAATCTATATGAGAATGCAAAGTTATGTACAATGTAGTACTGACAAAGAACAAAGTCAGAGGACTTAAACCATAGTGATTTCAAGACATTTAATAAAGCCACAATATTCAAGGAAGTAATTTTTAATTTTAAAAAAACTTCTGGAATATTATGACTGGTAGCTATCTTTTTGAAATCTAATCTTCAAACTCTTTGTAGTTGGCACAATCAGAAATAATTTATTTTTATATTTATATTTTAATGTTATACTGATATTTTAATAGCATTCTTGCTTAACTCGTGTATTCACCTTTTTATTTACAAATTCCTATCATAAAAATTCCAATCAAAACTAAAGTCTTAAAGAATGCCTCAGAAAAACATACATACTAACCACTTATACTCAATAATTATTGTCTGCTTTATTTGCTTCACACACACACACACACACACACACACACACACACAGGATCTAAAAATTAGTCTTCAGCAATGAAACATTGTTTTCAAAGGAGAATTAACAACAACAATGAAGACCTGGACAATTTCTGATGGTCTTTCCTCAAGTTTTCACTGAGAGAAAACCAAAACTAGGCACTAAGAATAAACACAAATCCTTATGAAATGTATGATTGTTCTCTACCCATAGTAACAACCCCACAACTGTTATTGGATTTATCTAATCAATCAATATGTATTTTATAGGAATAATAACAAGTGAAGAACTGATTTTAATTTTTAAATGTTTTATTTATTTTTGAGACCGACAGAGAGAGAGAGAGAGAGAGAGAGAGAGAGAATCCGAAGCAGGCTCCACGCTCCAGGCTCTAGGCTCAGGGCTGTCAGCACAGCCCACAGACATGGGACTCGAACTCACAGACGTGAGATCATGACCTGAGTCGAAGTCGGACGCTCAACCGACTGAGCCACCCAGGCGCCCTAGAACTGATTTTAAATATCTGTCAATAGCAATTTGCTTCATTTTACTTGCTACTAAAACACAACCAATTGTGCAAACGGATCAGTAAAAAAAATCATAGCGCAGACTTCTGAAGTACTTTTAGTTCCCTTCCCCATTTTTTATATAACTTGTAAAAGGAATATAATTCTGTAGGAGATCATTTTTACTTTGCCAAAAAACAGTAGTTATGAACATTTGATGGCTGTTTCTTCCTCCGTCTGCTCATCCCAAACATAATAAAGAATTGAATGCAATAAAAGTTATGTTAAAATAAAAAAAAGTCATGTAATAAAAAAGCACATGAATTTACACCAATTATTAATGTTGTAAGAAGCTGACATGTTTAATAATTAACAATAAAATTACATTGGTTATATAATAAATATTGATACAAGCATGCCACTGTTCAAAACAATTAAACTTTTACTTAGTCAAATATGTTTTTTAAAAATAATATGGCATTGTGATCAGTTTAATTTAAAGTTGTGTTTTTAAAAGCAATTATAGGGGCGCCTGGGTGGCTCAGTCAGTCGGGCATCCGACTTCGGCTCAGGTCATGATCTCACTGTCCGTGAGTTCGGGCCCCACGTCGGGCTCTGTGCTGACAGCTCAGAGCCCGGAGTCTGTTTCGGATTCTGTGTCTCCCTCTCTCTCTGACCCTCTCCCGTTCATGCTGTCTCTCCCTGTCTCAAAAATAAATAAATGTTAAAAAAAAAATTAAAAAAAAAAAAGCAATTATATAGTTTAGTATTAATGCTCCAATTTAGCAATATAAAAACTATTAAAGGATGATTAAACTAATATACTTATTCATTTAAAATATTTAGAAAATTTTAAAACATGAAAATATGAGGATTTGGAAAATAATTACATACCAGAGCAACTCCTACAGCATAATTCTTATTACATATTTTCCCAGGAAATGTGGCTCCTATAAAACTAAGATGTTTCTTGAAGCTAAAAAATAATAATTTTCCTCAGAATTGCATTTAAGAATGGTATTATTAATGATAATCATTTTCATAGCAACAATTATCAAACAATTACTATGTCCTAAGCACTATGCTACTCTGAATTAAACTATTTAAATATATGTTTTTCAAATCGTCAATGTTAAGAATATTTCGATATTTTGTAAATTGTAAATTTAATAAACTTCCAGAAGTGTAATAAGGATAAGGCCTAATAGCTTATGCAAAAGGCTACTGCACTAACGTTTATAGTTTTTATTCTGGTTTCCTGTACATTCAGTTTTCTGTGATCTCCTTAAAGATGCATAGATTTTTCTGTGCATTAGATTCTAGAGCATGTATAAATTCTATATATTGATGTTATTTAAAAAACAAATGGAGACAAAAATGTAGACAGAGCAAGTAATATAACAAGGAAAGCCAAAGAAATTATATCACTCATCATTAACCTTCTTTAGTTATTTCAGTATTTTCATGTAATTTTACTTTTATCAGGTCATTTTATGTCAGTTGATAAAAGTTTTTAAGTCTTGCCTCACATTAGCTCCTTGAAAACAAGGACTTGTAAATTTACATGTTTTTCCCATCCCATGGTGTCTATCAAATTTATAGGACACAGTATATATTCATTAAATGCTTATTTTCATAATTAACATATGAAATCATTTTGGGTTATTCATTTAATGCTATACAAAAATGGAATACTATACTCACGCAAATAAGTATGCAGTCTGATGAGGTTGGGAGACATGTTTGTATTTCCATTCTAAAAATCTAGATAATATAATATTAGGATTCCCTGTAGTAGAAATTTTGTTTTTATTTGACCAGACTTCTATGGAAGATATTACAACAGTCAGTTTTAACTGTGAAATTATCTAAAAAAATAATAATAAATTTTAAATAAATTTTAATTAAATTATATTAAACTTTCATAAAAATGCATATGACATTTAATGCAGTATTTTGATTATAGGAACTTCAACAGTACAACAAAATATTATACACATCAATTCATATTACCTACACTTTTACAAAATATATAAACAAAATACATAAAAACTTACAGTGTTAACAAAGCCAATTATCTGAATAATCTTCTGTGTTACAACCTTTATATCAGAGCCCATGTAATCAAACTGAAAAAGATAAATTATTTTTAAAAACTAGTGGATGCCATCAAGAAAATATCACATACCTTTCACCTATACAATGTGCTATATTCGAAAGTAGCCACAGGACTATATTCTAGTTGAAATCTAGGAAATC
>NW_024412376.1:5162500-5190324 GCF_014898765.1 Herpailurus yagouaroundi
CATAAGAGACTGTTGAGAACTGAGAGCAAACTGAGGGTTGATGGGGGGTGGGAGGGAGGAGAGGGTGGGTGATGGGTATTGAGGAGGGCACCTTTTGGGATGAGCACTGGGTGTTGTATGGAAACCAATTTGACAATAAATTTCATATATAAATAAAAAAAAAATTACTGGTGTTTTCCCTGTGACCTAGAAATGACTACCATTGAATGTATGTGTCATTCGCTCATAAGGTACAAAGGTTAAGTGTTAAGTAAAGCTGGTTGATAAATAATTTGATCTTTGTATGTTAAAATTTTTTTCTATCTGTTAGAGGCTAAGAAAAATGCCTTAATGTGCTCCACTATAGTTTTGACATTTATTACTTTCTTCTGAGTATTTCCAGAGGTTTTGTTTTTATAGTTTCTTCATAACTCGTCAACTAAGTATTCATCATTAGAAATGCTTTGTTAGGGGTGCCTAGATGGTTCAGTTCGTTAAGCATCTGACTTCAGCTCAGGTCATGATCTCATGGTTTGTGGGTTCAAGCCCCATGATGGGCTCTATGCTGACAACTTGGAGCCTGGAGTCTGCTTCGGATTCTGTGTGTTTATCTCTCTCTCTCTGCCCCTCCCCCACTTGTGCTCCGTCTCTCTCTCTCAAAAGTAAATAAACATTTAAAAAATTAAAAAAAAGAAATGCCTCTTTAATTTGAATTATAGCTTTCAATATAAAATATCCTCATTCTTCTACTTTAAGTATCTTAAATTTTACTTTATCTGTTAGTAATACCATCTTCATTATCTTTTGATTGCCAATCCTGGCATATTTTTGATGGTCTTTTAAAAAATGTTCTATACATAAAAAATAATAAATAATAATAATGATGTTTTATACTTACAAAAAAACATTTAAAAAATGGGGTGCCTGGGTGGCTCAGTCAGTTGAGTCACCTTGACTCTTATTTCAACTCAGGTCAGAATCTCACAGTTCATTGAATCGGGCCCTGCATCAAGCTCTGCACTGGCAGCATGGAGCATGCTTGGGATTCTCTCTCTCTCCTTCTCTCTCTGCCCCTTCCCTGCTCTCTCTCTCTCTCAAAAATAAATGAATAAAATTAAAACAATAAAACATTAAAAAAGTTTTATACCTAACACTTCCATTTTGTTTAAGCTGTCTCATAAATGTCACATAATCTGAGATTCTCTGTACTTTAAAAGGGATATTTATCACACTCACAATATTGTAATCAAAAAAGCTGACCTATAATTTTCTTTTTCTTATTCATGTCCTCATGGTATTTTCTTTTGACTTTTTCTATATTATCTGAGAATATTTTGGTGCTGATTTCCAAGTTATACATTCAAGATTGTATATTCAGATATATTTAAATATTGTAAAAAAAGTTTCTCCATTTTTATCAACTGGACTCACCTACATAAGAAGACCTCAACCCCTTGTGAGGTGACAATAAAAAAATTTTAAGACTTATTAGGATTCAACTGTTTTTTTTTTGAAATGCTTAATATAAATTCTCACTAGGAATTTGCTGAATATGATCATGTAAATGATGAAACCCAATACCCTACCAAGTCATTAGAGGAAATAGTGCATTTCTCTTTCTTTTTGACTTAGTGATAAAATCTGTGTAAATAATTTTCTTGAAATGAATGTTTGTTTGTTGTTACTCTACCCCAAAATTTTTAGGACAACTTTATTGAGGTATAATTTACATACAATAAAATTCAGCCATTCTAAGGAGTCATTAATTTTGATAATACCACTTACTTTTTATGGTGACAAAGTTCAACCTACAGAAAATTTAAAATTCAAAGACTACCCATTTATCCTTCACCTAGATTAATCTACTATTAATGTTAGACACACTTCTTTATATATATCTTTATCATATGTGTCTATGGATGTGGGTCTGGGCATTCATTGTTCATTTTGCTAGACTATTTGATATTAAATTGAAAACACTTCAGCATGTAGTTCTTAAGAATAAGGATTTTCACCTGTGTGCAAGAAACTTAACATTAATTCAATAATATTAAATATATTGTATATATTTAATCTATATATCATGTCTAATGATATTTAATATATAATGTTGAATACATAATATTCCCAGATAGTGAAGCCAATCTGTAGCCTTTCCCATTGCTGAGTACAGCTTCCATCCAACCCTGCCAACAATAAAACCTAACTAGAGTTCCCAGAAATCTTGGTAGCTCACTCTGCAGCCTCAATTACAGAGACACTTCAACGGAGAGCCTATCAAGTGCCTCTGCATCTACAGAGCCAAGATGATGGTCCTGTCCTCATTGGCCAAGGAGCTGAGGATGCAATTCTGTCTGATTTGATCCACAAAGAAAGAGCATTCTATTTGAGGGCCTGTTCTGCAGCCAAAATCAGACATGAAAACTACTTCATAGACCTTCCCAAAGCCAAGTACAGTCTCCAGCCCATCTGAGCAGGAAACGTAATCAGAGTTCGAGGAATCTGTGTATCCCATCTTGCAACTCCAATTACAACACTCAAACAGAAAGCCCAGCTGGTAGTCCTACCCATTTGCACAGGTAGGATGGTGGCCTGTCAGGCCAGGGATTTAGTACATAGTTCTGCTTAATTTGATTCCCAAGCAAGAGACAGGCCAGAACCATGTTCTCTATTGAGGATAGTACCAGGCATGGAAACTAATTCATATCTCAGCACACTGTGGAATACAACTTTATCCCACCCACCCAGGAACCTACCAGAGCACATAGGATGCTACATAGTGCATCCTACAGCCTTGCTTACAGTAGCACTTAAACAGAAAACACAGTCTGTGGCCTTCCACATCTGCAGAGCAAAACAAATAGTCCCATCTGGCCAGAGAATTCAGTGTGTAGTGCTGCCTAACTTGGGTCCACAAACATTAGCTGTGGAAGCCATGGGGCTTGTTCTGCTGCCACACCAGGACAAGAATGTAATTCATAACCCTGCCTACTGCTGAGTATGGACCTAGTCCTGAAGTCTTAGATTTCAGGAGTAGATAATCCAGGCAACTGCAGAACCTATCCTACAGCCTCACTTGGTCAAGGAACTAAGCCAGTATTCCTATCCAGCAGCACCTACCCTCAACCTCAGAGCTCAATCAGTAGTCTCACCCCAAAACTGACATTGATAGCAAACACCACCTGACCAAGGATGATACCAGCTGACACACCCAGAGTTCAATTTAAGCTGAATGGTGAATTGCTATCTCTGCCAAACCAAACCTGTAAAATCTAGAAAATAATACCACTTATTTAAGTTGGCAGATACTGACATAAGGAATCAAGGATCATGAAAAATCAGGAAAACTTGACACCACCAAAGGAAACTAATAGAGCTCCAATTACTGACCACAATGAAATAGAGACCTATAAACTGTCAGAGAATTTAGATTAATCACCTTAAAGAAGCCTAGTAAACCACAAGAACATAGAGACAATTAAAAGTAAGAAAACAATGCATGAACAAAATGAAGATACACTCCTTTATTATTATATAATGAACTTCTTTGTCTATTTTTACCATTTTTAGTTTAAATTCTATTTTGTCTGATATAATGTTGATAACCCTGCTTGTGTTTTGGGTTACCAATAACTTCAAATTTCTTTTTCTATCTTTTCAGTAGGTCTATGTGTTTAAGGCTAAAGCAAGTTACTTGTATGCAGAATATCCTTGGATTTTTTTTTTTAAATCCATTTGGACATTCTATGTCTTTTGATTGGAGAATTTAGTCTACTTACATTTAAGGTAATTATTGATAGGTAAAGACTTACTACTGGCCTCTTATTAATGGCATTATGGCTATTTTATAAATACACTGTTCCTTGCTTCTTATTCTCCTGTCTTCTTTTCTAATTTGATAACTTTTGGTATCAGTATGCTTTGACCTCTTTGTCATGTTCTTTTGTGTAACTACTACATGTTTTTCCCCTGCAGTTACCATGAAGTTTACATAAAGTATGTAAAAATTTTAACATCCTATTTTAAACTGATAACAATTTGATTTTCATAAAATCCCTAAACTTTATACTTTTACTTCTCTCCTTTGAAGTTTAGGCTGTTGATGTTACACTTTATACATTTTTAATATTATGTATCCAATAAAAGCATTTTTGTTATAGTTATTTCTGTTATGTTTGTTTTTCATTTTTAAACTAAACAGTGATTACACATCACCATTGGAAAATCTGACTTTGAGTACATATTTATCATTACCAGATATTTTTATATACTACCTTCATATGTTTTTATAATGCTACACTAATTAGTGTGCTTCCAATGATACTCAAAGAACTCTTTACCATTTCTTGTATGTCAGGTCTAGTCATGATACATTCCCTCAGCTTTTGTTTGTTTAAGAAAGTTTTTATCACTGCTTCATTTCTGAAGGACAAGGACAGCTTGTCCAGTCATAATATTCTTGGTTGACAGGGTTTTTTTTATAGGTTGCCTAGAAAAGACTTGTGTTAGACTTGAAAACACATATGGACTGAAAGTGAAGGGATGAAAAAGATATTCTATGCAGATGGAAGTGAAGAAAAAGCCAGGGTCACAATACTTATATCAGACAAAACAGACATTAAAACAAAGACTAACAAGACACAAAGAAGGGTGTTACATAATGATAAAGGGTTCAATCCAACAGAAGGACATAACAATTGTAAATATCTGTGCACTCAAAATAGGAGCACCTAAATATATAAAGCAGGTATTAACAGACACAAGGGGAGAATTTTACAGTAATACAATAATAACAGGATTCTTGAACACCCCACTTACATCAATGGATAGATCATCCAGGTAGAAAATCAATAAGGGAATAGTGACTTTGAATGACATGTTTGACCATATAACCTACACATAGACATTAACAGATACATACAGAATATTTAATCCAAAACCAGCAAATACACACTTTTCAAGAGCACATGGAAAATTCTCCAGGATAAATCACATGTTAGGGAAAAAAAACAAGTATTAATAAATTTAAGAAGACTGAAATTATACATAAAGTGTCATTTATGATCACAATGGCATAAAAGTGGAAACCAATTACAAGAAAAAACTGGAAAAACACAAAGGCATAAAGGCTTACTAAATTTCTAGGAAGTACCAAATGTTTCAATGAAGAAAACAAATAGAAAAGTTTTTTAGGTTTGTCTATTCATTTGGAGAGACATAGAGAGAAAGAGCACACAAGTAGGGAAAGGGGAAAGAGAGAGATGGAGACAGAGAATCCAAAGCAGGCTCCACACTGTGAGCCTGGAGCCCAAGACAGGGCTCAAACTCATGAACCACAAGATCATGACCTGAACTGAAATCAAGAGTCAGACAGTTAACCAACTGAGGCACTCAGGTGCCCCAACAAAGAGGAAATTTTTAAAAATACCTGGAGACAAATGAAAATGGAAACCCAGTGATTCAAAATTTTTCATGCACAGTCAAGAGCCATAAAAGAATGAAGTTTATAGTAATGCAGTCATACCTCAAGACACAAGAAAAATTTCAAATAAACAATCTATCCTTACACCTAAAGAAAAAAGAACAAAGCCCAAAACTAGGTTAAGTAAGGTAATAATAAAGATCAGAACATAAATAAATGAAATAAACACTTAAATAAAGAGATCAATGAAACAAAGAGCCTAAAAAGATAAACAAAATTGATAAACCTTTAGTCAGACTCATTAAGAAAAAAAGAGAGAGGACTCAAACAAAATCAGTAATAAAGAGAAATAACTTACACCATAGAAATACATAGGATTATAAGTGACTACTACAAAGTTATGTGCCAACAAATCTGACAACCTAGAAAAACTGGATAAATAACTAGAAGCATACAATCTTCCAAAACTGAATTAGGAAGAAATGCAAAATCTGAATAAACCAAATGCTGGTAATGAAATTGATTCAATAATCAAAACTTCCAGCATACAAAAGTAAAAGACCAGATGGCTTCACAGGTGAATTCTATCAAATACTGAAAGATTTAATACCTTTCCTTCTCAAACTATTCTAAAAACTAGAAGAAAAAGGATACTTCTAAATTCATTCTTCAAGGCTGGCATTATCCTACTATCAAAACCAGCAAAAGACATTACAAAAATAAAAAACTACAGGTCAATATCCCTGATGAATTTAGATGCAAAAATCTTCAACAAATATTAGCAAACTGAATTCAAGAATACATTAGAAGGATCACTCACCATAATTAAATGGGATTTATTACAGTGGTAAAAGGGTGGTTGATCTACAAATCAAATCAATCAGCATGACACACTACATTAACAAAATGAAAGATAAAAACCATACAATATTCTAATAGATGAAGAAAAAGCACATGACAAAATTCAACATTAATGATAGAAACTCTCAGAAAAGTGGGATTAGAGGGAACATACCTCAACATAATAAAGACCAAATATGAAAACTCACAGCTATTGTCAGACTTGATGAAAAACTGAAAGATTTTTTCTAACATCAGAAAAAAGACAAAGACGTCCATTCTTGCCACTTTTAATAAACAAAGCACTGGAGGTCCTAGCCACAGCAATCAGATAAAAAAAAAGAAATAAAAGGCATCCAAATTGGTAAGGAAGAAGTAAGACTGTCACTATTTGCAGAAGACATGATAATCTCTGGAGAAAACCCTAAAGATCTACCAAATAGACTAACAGCGTATTAGTTTGAGGGAAAACAGATCATGAGTTCTATGCAGGGGAGGGATCCCTGATCACAGAGAGAGGTGAGATTTAGAAAGAGAGAGAGAGAAGAAGAGAGAGAGCGAGAGAGGAGTGCATAGGGGGTTGCACAAGGAAAACATTTCTCCAAAGCCACTGAGTGGGAAAACAAGAGGGGCTGATTTTTGTGTTTTTACACCCAGCAGGGCTCAAAGACTAGAGTTTTAGAGGTCCACAGAATGGCCAGTGTGGAGCCCTGAGAGTGCTGCACTGCTCATATGGAGAACAAAGGCAGATAGAAGAGGGACAGATAGTGCAATCTGAGGATCCCCTGGGACAGACAGATCCCCTGTCCCCCTGTGAGAGACAGTTTCCCCTTGTTGGAGTACATACGGGAGAGGTGGCACTGTCTCTCTGGGGACAAAAGAGTCAGCAGGCAACATTTCCCTCCTTCACCCCTCAGTAGGGATGCAGAGACACCTGCTGAAGGCAGCTAACCTGGACACTGGCTCTTTGATGTGTTTTACTCCAAACTCAACACTCATGAGCTTTGGTGCAACTTCCATTCTGTATCAAACCTGCATCAGTCCCAGCATGGTGAGACCCTCCCCCAGAGAACCAGTACATGTCCCCATAATACTAAGCCCCTAAAGTGTGCAGTTTTAAAACTCAGCCAGCCTGCCTTCAATAGAGCCCACGGTGTACTGCACTGCCAGGCAGGCAGGCAGCCTGGACACAGACAGTGTAAAGGCAACAATCTGAAGCATGCCTGGGATACACCAAAAGAGGTTATTCACTCTTCTGGAAGGGCTTCCCAGAAAGCAGCAGGCACGAACTTCCCTCTCTGGAAACAAGGAAGCTGGGTGGAGCCATTTGCCTTCCCCACACCTTAGCTTAAACTAACTTCAGTAACCAGCACTGTGCCAAAAGTGGTGGCCTAAACTACTTACACCAAGCCTCAGCCCCCTGCACTCTACAGATGCTGTTTTTCTTGGGCAAATGTGCCTGAGAATCAGAGCAGCAGTCCCCTCTCCCAGAAGACCAGCACAAATACCACCCAGTGCACCATGAGTTATGCAAAGGTTCAGCTCTAATGCAAATAGCATCAAGTCTCTTTAAACAAGCAGACCAGAGCACACCTAGTTAAACTTGCCACACAGTAAACAAGGTCCAAATACTCCCACTGCAGGCAAGGAGAAACTGCAGAGGACTGACTTGAGGGAAAGAGCAGGCAAAACACAGCAACAGAGTGCACATAGCACATACCACAGACAATTCTTGAAGTGCCAGGCCCCCAACAGTATAGAACCCCTTCATAATATAGCCATTACTCTCAGGAGCAGGAAACATAACACACTTTCCTAACACACAAAAGAAGATATAGACCTAGACAAAATGCCAAGTTGGAGGAATTCATCCCAAATGAAAGAAAAGGTCACAGCCAGGGATCTACTCAAAACAAATATAAGTAAAATGCCATATGGAAAATCTAAAGCAACAATCATAAGGATACTAGCTGGGCTTGATAAAAACATAGAAGACACCAGGTAATCCCTTACCACAGAGATAAAAGACCTAAAAAGTAAGCCAAAAAGAGAAGTGCAATAACCAAGATTCAGAACTTCCAGGAAGTAAAGACCATAAGGATGGAAGAAGCAGATGAATGAATAAGTGATATAAAGACAAAATTATGGAAAATAATGAAGCTGAAATGAAGAGGGAAAGAAAAATATTATATCACAAATATAGATTTAGGGAATACAGTAACTACATAAAGCATAATAACATTCCTATTATAAGTGTCTCAGAAGATGAAGACACAGAAAAGGGGACAGAGGGGTATTTGAAGAAATTACAGCTGAAAACACCCCTAATCTGGGAAAGAAAAGAGACATTCAAATCCAGGAGAACTCCCATACAAATCAATAAAAACACGCCAACACTAAGACATCATAGTTACATTTGCAAAACATAGAGAAAAGGAAAAAATTCCTAAAATCAGAAAGACAAAAGAAGTCACTAACTTATAAGGGAAGACAAATAAGGTTAGTACCTGATCTCCCCAGAGAAATGTGGCAGGCCAGAAGGGAGTAGCATGATATATTCAACATCCAGAATGGGAAAAATATGCAGCCAAGAATACTTTATCCAGCAAGGCTGTCATTCAAAATAGGAAAGATGAAGAGTTAACATTGTTAAATGTCTATACCACCCAAAGCAATCTACCCATTTATTGTAAACCCTATCAAAATACCAACAGCATTTTTCACAGAGCTAAAACAAATAATCTTAAAGTTTGTATGGAACCATAAAGCAATCTTGAAAAAGAAAAGCAAAGCTGGAGGCATCACAATTCCAGACTTCAACTTATATTACTTATATTACAATTTATATTACAAAGATACAGTGATCAATACAGTATGGCACTGACACAAAAACAGACAGAGAGATCAAAGGAACAGAATAGAAAACCCATAAATGGACCTACAACTATATTGTCAACTCATCTTCTACACAACAGAAAAAAAGACAGCCTCTTCAACAAATGGTGTTGGGAAAACTGGACAATGACATGCAGAAGAATGAAACTAGACCATTTTGTTATACCATACAGACAAATAAATTCACAATGGATGAAACCCTAAATGTGAGACAGGAAATCATCAAAATCCTAGAGAACACAGGCAGCAACCTCTTTGACATCAGCCACAGCAACTTCTTACCAGATATGTCTCCAGAAGCAAGGGAAACAAAAGCAAAAATGAACTACTGAGACTTCATTAAGATAAAAAGGTTCTGCACAGTGAAGGAAACCATCAACAAAATTAAAAGGCAACCTAGAGAATGGGAGAAGATATGTGCAAATTACATATATGATAAAGGGTTAGTATCCAAAATCTATAAGAACTTATCAAATTCGACACCCAAGAAACAACCCAGTTAAGAAATGAGTAGAGGACATGAATAGACATTTTCCAAAGAAGACATACAGATGGCTAACAGCCACATGAATGATGCTCAACATTGCTCATCATCATGGAAATACATATCAAAACCACGATGAGATACCATCTCACATCTGTCAGGGTGGCTAAAGTTAATAACATAAGAAACAACAGATATTGGTGAGGATGTGGAGAAAGGGGAACCCTCTTGCAATGTTGGTGGGAATGCAAACTCATGCAGCCACTCTGGAAAACAGTAATAGATTCCTCAAAAAGTTAAAAATAGTACTACCCTACAATCCAGCAATTGCACTACTAGGTATTTAACCAAAGGATACAAAAATACTTATTTGAAGGGACACAAGCATCCTGATCTTTATAGCAGAATTATCAACAATAGCCAAATTATGGAAAGAGCCCAAATGTCCACTGACTGATGAACGGATAAAGAAGATGTGGTACAGATATATAATGGAATATTACTCAGCCATAAAATATCATTATTTATTTATTTTATGCAAATAATTAATTTGCAATGACATGGATGGAGCTAAAATGTATTGTGCTAAGCTAAGTAAGTCAGAGAATGACAAATACCTTATGACTTCACTCACATGGAATTTAACAAACAAAACAAATAAACATAGGAAAAAAGAGAAAGACAAACCATAAAACAGACTCTTAAGTACAGATAACAAACTAGGGTTGCTGGAGGGGAGGTTGGTGTGGGGATGGGTTAAACTGGTGATGTGCATTAAGGAGGGCACTGGTTGTGATGAGCACTGAGTGTTGTATGTAAGTAATGAATCACTGAATTCTACACTTATATTACACTGATAAGTTAACTAACTGCAATTTAAATTAAAACTTGGGGAAAGAATAACAAACTACTTAAGGATAAGAGAAAGACCTGCACTCTGAAAACTATAAGACACTGATGAAGATATTGAAGATGACACAAATAAATAGAAAGACATACCATACCATGCTCTTGGACTAGAAGAATTAATATTGTTGAAATGTCCATACTACCCAAAACAACCTACATATTCAATGGAATCCCTATCAAATTACCAATAATATTTTTTTACAGTACTAGAACAAATAATATTTGTCTGGAACCACAAAACACTCCAAACAGCCAAAGCAATCTTGAGAAAAAAGAACAAAGATGGATGTATCACAACCCAAATTTAAAGCTATACTACAAAGCTATAGTAATCAAAACAGTATGGTACTGGAACAAAAACAGACCCGTAGATCAATGGAACAGAAAAGAAAACCCAGAAATAAACCCATAATTATACAGTCAATTAATCTACAACACAAAAGGCACGAATATGCAACAGGGAAAAAGCAGTTTCCTCAGTCAATAATGTCTAAAACTAGACAGCTACATGAAAAAGGAATGAAACTAGACCACTTTTGGGGTGCCTGGGTAGCGAAGTTGGTTAAGCATACAACTCTTAATCTTAGCTCAGGACATGATTTCACGGTTCGTGAGATTAGGCTGAGATTGGGCTCAGTGCTGACAGCATGGAGCCTGCTTGGGATTCTCTCTCTCCCTTGCTTGCCCCTTCCCTGCTCATGCTCACATTCTCAAAATAAATAAACATTTGTTTTTAAAAAAGAAAGAAACTAGGCCACTTTCTTACACCATATACATAAATAAAAATATACAAAAATAAACTCAAAAATATTAAAGACTTAAATGTAAGGCATTAAATTATAAAACTCCTGGAAAAAAAATATAGGCAGTAATATCTGGATATCAACCTTACCAACATATTTCTAAATATGTCTCCCAGGAAAGTGAAACAAAAGCAAAAATACAGTTTTTGGATCATATCAAAATACGAAGGTAACAAAGGAAACCATTACCAAAATGAAGAGGCAACCTACAAAAATATAAAAGATATTTGCAAATGATATATCCAATAAGGGGTTAATATCCAAAATATATAAAGAAATCACACACCTCAACATCAAAAAACAAATAATCTTATTTAAAAACAGCAAAGAACCTGAAAAGATGTAAATTGATGCAGCCACTCTGCAAAACAGTATGGATGTTTCTCAAAAAATTATAAACAGAAATACCAATTATAATCTAGTAATTCCAGTGCTGATTATTTAGCCAGAAAAAAATGAAATCACTAATTTGAAAACACATATGCACTCTTATGTTCATTGCAGCATTATTTACAATAGCTAAGATATGGAAGCAACCCAAATGTCCATTGAAAGATGAATGGATAAAGAAGATGTGGTATATATAAACAATGGAATATTATTCAGTCATTAAAAAAACAACAACAATGAAATCTTGCTATTCATGACAACATGGGTAGACCTACAGGATATAATATTAAGTGAAATAAGTCAGACAGAGAAAAACAAATACTACATGATTTCATTCATATGAGGAATCAAAAATAAAAAATAAATGAACAAATAAACAAAAACATAAACAGACTCATAAATACAGAGAACAAAACTGAAAAAAAAGGAGGAGGGTCAAGTAGATGGGCAGAGTATAAGAAGCAGATTAAGAGGTATAAAATTCCATTTATAAAATAAGTCGTGGGGATGAAAACACAACATAGAGAATATAGTCAATAGTACTATAATAGCTTTGTATGGTGACAGATGGTAACTACACTTAACGTAGTGAGTACTGTGTAATATATAAAATTGTCCAATACCTATGTTATATATCTGAAACTAACATAGCATTGTATTTCAACTATACTTCAATAAAAAAAATACAACCCACCAAGACTTAATCAAGAAGAAATAAAATAAATGAATAGAGCAATTACTAGGAAGGAAATTGAATTAATATTTTTTTTAAAGTCCCAATGAAGAAAAGCTCAGGACTAGAGGACTTCACTGGTGAATTTTACCAAATAGTTAAATAAGTAACACCAATTCTTCTCAAAATCTGCCAAAAAAAAAAAAAAATCAAAGATGTTGAAATACGCCCAAAGTCATTTTATGAAGCCAGCATTACCCTGATAGCAAAGCCAGAAAAAGATGCTACAAGAAAGAAAAGTACAGGCCAATATTCCCAATGAACATTGATGGAAAATTGTCAATAAAAGACTAGCAAACCAAATTCAGCAGCACATTAAAATATCATCCATCATGATCAAGTTATAGCTAGAACAACCAGACAAATCAATAAGGAAAAAGAAGACTTTTTATAAACCAGTTGACCTAACAGACATATACAGAACACTTAACAGTAGCATATACATTCTTCTAAAGGACACATTGAACAATTTGCAAAATAGACTACATGTTAGGCCACAAAACAAGGCTTAACAAATTTAAGAAGACAGAAACAATACCAAGTATGCTCTCTGACCACAATAAAATGAAATTATAAATCAATAGAAGGGAAACTGGAAAATCCACAAAAAATTCTCAAAACAAAGCTCAGGACCAAATGAATTCACTAGAGAATTCTACCAAACATTTAAAGAAAAATTAACGCTAATCCTCCTCAAGCTCTTTCTAAGAATTACAGAGGCAAGAAAACTTCCGAACTCATTCTGTGAGGTCAGCATTATCCCGATACCTAAGCCAGATAAAGACACTGCAAGGAAAGAAAAATAGAAACCAATATCTTTGGTGAATATTGAAGCAAAAATCATTAGTAAAATACCATCAAAATGGTATTCTTTCATCAAAATGAATTCAACAGCTAATAAAAGGATCATTCACTATTACCAAGTGAGGTTTATACCTAGAATGTAAGAATGGTTCAACACATCAAAAAATCAATGTAATACTACACATTAACAAAATGAAGGACAAAAAAACCCACATGATCATTTCAACTGATGCCAAAAATAGTGTCAAAATTCAGCACTATTTCATGACAAAAACACCCAACAAACTAATAATATAAGGAAAGTATTTCAATATAATAAAAGCCATATATGATCACAGCTAATACCACTCTCAACAGTGAAAGACTGACAGCTTTTTTTCTAAGAACAGGAACAAGTCAACCATGCACACCCTCACCACACTATTCAACATAGTATTAGAGGTCCTAACTATAGCAATCAGAGAAGTCAAAGAAAAAAAGGTATTCAAATTAGAAATAAATAAGTAAAATTATCTCTGTTCACCAATATGATTTTATACATAGAAAATCCTATAGATTCTACCAAAAAAAATTTTTGTTAAAGCTAGGAAACAATTTCAGCAGTTACAGGATATAAAATCAGCACACAAAAATCAGTTGTTCCAATATACTACCATGACCAGTCACAAAAAGGAATCAAGAAAATGTTCCCTTACTATAGCATCAAAAAGGAAGAGATACTTAATAACAGACTTAACCAATGAAGTGAAGTATTTGCACAATGAAAACTAAAGACACTGGTAAAAGAAATCAAAGAATATACAAACAAATGCAAAGATATCTCATGTTTGTGAGTTGGAAGACTTCATAGCATTAAAATACCCAAATTAGCCAAAGCTATCTACAGATTCAATGCAATCCCTATCAAAATCCCAATGGCCTATTTTGAAGAAATAGAAAATACATCCTAAAAGAGGAATGCCAGAATGTCTCACCTCCTAATTTCAAAGCATACTACAAAGCAAAAGTAACCAACACTATATGGTACTGGCATAAAGACATATATGTGGATCAATGGAATAGACTAGAGCACCCAAAAACAAAGCCCTGAGTATATGACCAAATGATTTTTAACATGGGTGCCAAGATACAGAGTGGAAAATGGGTCAATGTCTTTCACAAACGTCACTGGAAAAACTGTATATCTACATGCAAAAGAATGAAGTTGGATCCTTACTTTAAATCATATATAAAAGTTAACTGAAATTAATTACAGATGTAAATATAAGACCTAAAATTATAAAACTCCTAGAAAAAAAGCACAGGAGAAATCTTCAGGACATTGGATTTGACAATGATTTCTTAGATCTCACACCAAAAGCAGAGGCAACAAAAGTAAAAATAAACAAATGGGATTACATTAAACTTAGCTTTTGTGCCTCAAACAAAACAATCAACAGAGTGAAAAGGCAACCTTCAGAATGGGAGAAAGCATTTGCAAACCACATATCTGATAAGAAGTTAGTATCTAGAATATACAAAGAATTCCTATAACTCAACAAAAAACAATTTTAAAATTATTTAATAGTGTAAATATTAATAATAGAAAACAGTATGGCAGTTCCTCATAGATTAACCATAGAATTAACATATGTTTTAACAATCCAGCTTCTGGATATATGCCCAAAAAAAAAAAAAAATCCAAAGCAAGGTCTCAAAGAGATATTTACACATTCATGTTCCCTCCAGCATTATTCACAATAGACTAAATGTAGAAGAAACCCAAATGTCCATGAACAGAGGACTGGGTAAAAAAAAATGTAGTATATACATGCAATGGAATACTACACAGCATTAAAAAGGAAAAATGTCCTGTCACATGCTACGACATGGATGAAACTTGAGGACATTATGCTAAGTATAATAAAGCAGTCAGAGAAGTTCAAATACTGTATGATTCCACTCATATGAATTATCTAAAGTAGTAAAAATCATAGCAACTGAATGTAGAAAGGTGTTCACCAAGGCCTGGGATGGGCAGAGGAAATTAGTGTTTAAAGGGCATAGAGTTTTGGTTTTCAGGATACAAAGGTTCTAGAGAACTATTGAACAACAATGTGAATATACTCAATACTGCCAAACTGTATGTTTAAAAATGGTTAGGATAGTAAATTTAATGGCATATGCTTTTTACCACAATAAAAAAAAGAATAAAGAAAACTAGGATTCAATGCTAGATCTGACTCCAAATTATGTACTTATAACTGTCAAATCTAGTTTACTATGAAACACAATAAACTCTACTTATTCACTTGAAAACAATTAGCGAAATGGGTAATTTCACACTGCTGGACTATTTCAAGAGCACCAGGGGAATTTCCTTAGCAAACTCCTCACTGAACTTCACCAAGGCCACAGTCAATCCTCATACCTGCCACTGGTAACCACACAACAATGGAAATTTTACTTAACTAACTAGCTGATACCTCTTAAGTGTATCCCTAATGCACTTTTAAATATTAATGAAGAATATTTTCTCTGTGAGGAAACTGCCTAAAAAGTAATCCTGTAAAAAGAAAAGAAAGAAAGCCCACAGTTTTTAAGATAGCTGTATCAATAAAAGACTACCAGATTAGTTAAAAAGATTTGAGATTAAGATAAACCCAAAAAGGTCTCTGGGCTCCCAACCAAATAATGGTTATTGGTTTAAGCCACTAAATTTTGGAGTGATTTTCTATGCAGTAATAGATAACTTATGCTTATCTTGAAGTCTACTTTGTCTGATATTAATCTAGTTAAAACAAGTTTTTAGAATTTTCATTTTTATTATATATTTTTGAAGTCTTTTACTTTCATTTTGTACCATATTTTAGATATGTCAGTTTTAGATAGAAAATGTGCATTCAGGTGTCTTGCATGATAATATTTGTCTTTCTTTTAATTAATCTTTACCTTTGGTTTTTAATTACAGTACTTAGTCCCTCTACACCTAATATAATTACTTATATATTTGAGTTGAAATTTATCTTAATCTTAGCTTTTATATTTGTCCCACATTTATGAAACAAATGTTTAAGATATAATGGTTTTCTTTCCTTTTATTCACTTCTTTGTGTTGATTATGCTTAAAATTCTGTTTTCCTACTTTTAATTGCTTTGTAATCTTGTAGGAATAGGATTTTGGAATATGTATTAGCTTTGTACTAGATCATCCTAGTTATGCTAAAAAAAACAAAAAACAAACAAACAAACAAACCCTCCACTCTTTATTGAGCCAATGCACTTCAATATTTGTAACCTCTGCCAATACTTAGCTCAGCTCTCCTGCCTCATATCCACCTCTTCTGGAATCAACAGACTCCCTTACGGAACAAAATATTTTTATAACTTAAAATTTTAATATTCGAACGCTTTCTGGATCTAAATCTATTATTTTGTTTTGTTTTGCTAACCCTTATTTATGATGGCTCATTTTCTTACGAATTTTGAGCTCATATATGGCTGATCTGTGGGAATCCTGTTTGAAGTTGCATTCCCACAGAGAAAAATACTATTTGATTCCAGCAGGTAGCCTCAGATCTTACCAACCTGGAAAAAAATGTAACCTCATAGTTTAGAATCTCCTAACCACCTAAGTTGTGTAAATTAAAAACCTAAACTCAAAGATCAGAAGCATAATCCTCAATATGAAAATTTGTTCATTTGTTTTTTCCATCATTTCATTTACCTAAAATTGAGAATACCACAAATAAGTTGTTTTCTCCCTTTGCTTGGAAGAAGTAGCATATTTGTTTTGTAGACTATCCTTTCTATTAGGCTGAAGCAGTTAAGTACTATTGGATGTGAGGGTTGAGGGTTTCACCAAGGATGTAGTTCTTTTGAAAAAGAAAAGAAAAATAGACTGACAAGCTTTAAAAAAAAATGAAAAATGGGGTGCCTGCGTGGCTCAGTTGGTTGAGTGTCTGACTTCCGCTCAAGTCGTAATCTCACAGTTCATAAATTCTAGCCCCACTTTGGACTCTGTGCTGACAGCTCCGAGCCTGGAGCCTGGAGCCTGCTTTGGATTCTGTGTCTCCCTCTCTCTGCCCCTTCCCCGCTCATGCTCGGTCTCTCTCTGTCTCTCAAAGATGAATAAACGTTAAAAAAAAAAAGAAAAAGAAAAAGAAAAATGTATTACTTTACAAAAGTAATTAGAGATCCTATTTATAAAATAAATGAATTAACAAACGTGGTTTATGCACAATTTTTAAGAAGTTATTAACTGCAAAAGCAAAAACAAACATTTATCAATAAGTGGTTTTAAAATTTTTATTATGTCATTGAAATCAAGTTAAAGACAAAGGTTATATCATTTAAAAATAACAGTACATAAAAAATGACCTACCAGATTTTTATCCACAACAATATATATGTCAAGATATTGAGGGTATAACTTGAAAAATTCAGTTCTCTGTAAAACACACAACATGAGTGCTGAGGAATTTCCAAAAATTTACCTTCTGTTGATAAACTGAGAGACTGATTATATAACAAAGCCATTCTCAAATACAAAAGTTAGGTACTATTCAGAAAATTCCAGGTCCAAAAAGTGCCTTTGGTTAATAAGAATTTTCAACGAGATCCCACGCTATACAAGAATCCAGGTATCTTTTGATTTTAGCAATAGCTGAAATTGGAAATCTTAAGTTTACAACATAAATCTTTTCTTTCTTGCCTTGTGATAATGTTCATAATAGTCTTCCAGATAGGCAGATTTTCTGTTACCAATTATTAGGAAACTACTTTTGGCAAACAATAAAGTTTAGAAAAACATTACTAAAGGTTATAATCAATGGCAGTTCACTAGAGCCAGGACTGTTATTTATGACGGTATAGCAGTTTACAGGCCTTTGTGGAAGAACTCATCACTTTGCTTTACATGTACCTTATGTAGGCCACAATAGTATTCATTCATGAACTCTCATGAAACAAAGACTTAACTTAGAAATCCAGATCATGTAATATTTTAACCTAATTTGTCAGCCTAATTGAGAAAAAGGAACCATTTACATTAATCATCCAAATGTCTACATGTGAAATTAATTTTTTTTGGTGTCTTAACTCCTATGTTCACATTTGTTTCCCAGATTAATTACCTAAGTTTTCATTATGCTTTGATCTACTAACAAGCTGAACAAAGAACTTTACCCATTTTAAAAGTCATGGAGGGACTTCATGAAAAAGTAAAATAATCTTAAGATCTGTAAGTCATTAAATTTTGCTCTGAGAGTATTTTTCATTTCACAAAGTTTAACAAATAAGTTAAAATTAAAAAGTCAACACTTACTTCTGAACTCCTTCTGATGTGATAATATAAGTTATTATAGCTATAAGTCTTATTTTCTCCTAAAAGAGGAATATTAGTGTTATCATTTTTTTCTTCATAAATCATGTGCACGAATCCTGATACGGCCTCCATTGGTTCAATTCCATATGAGATGTTTTTAAGCTGCAATGTTCCCCTGAGTATTAAAATCATCAAAACAAAGTCTGAAATTATTCTAACAAAACTATAATATTCTAACGTGGAATTTTAGCCAAATACATTTTTTTTTACATTTAAAGTCACCTTGGTTTCTCCACTTTACCTCTTTATGCATTGAAGTGTTAAACTCAGAACTAGGCCAGTAATACCACAGGATGCCTATTGCTTTATATGACAAATATTCTAAGAGAAATATCCTGATCATCTAAAGAAAGCATATTAGTGGCATAGATCCATGTGATTGAACAGATTAGGATTCCTTCCTAGGGTATAGATTTTCTAAGCCAACCTGTCAGATCTTCAGGCACTCTCTTCCTTAGTTTTAAGTCCTTTCTTCTTTTTGAGACATCTAATCTTTCCTGACACTTAATGCCATAAGTCATCTTTTTGTGGGGGGCTTAACTGAAGGTATTACCTGCCTAAAAATGGCTAGAAGTAGAGCCAAAATATCTATCAGATCTAAGCATTCTACAATTGTGAACCATTCTAGGAGATTAATAAATCAGTAAAAACATTAAAAATCTGGAAAAACTAAAGAAGTATGGGGAGACCAACCAACCCTCCCTACACTCAAGACTGCTCAAAGCCTCAAGCAGTCAGAATCAACAAGTAGCCCTCCATCAGGGACAAATGTTTCCAAGGTGACCAATTCTATTTTATCAGTAATTCTGGTTCATTCCTTAGGGAACTGAAATAACAAAGGTGAATATAAAACTAGAAAAGATAAATAGAGAATCAACTCATAGACTAGCAGGATCTAATACCAGCAAATAGAATATCTTAAAAGGCTACAACCTGAGTCCTGAACAAGTGTTGAGTGACACAAGAGAATTTGGAAAACCTGCAACATATCCTTGATAATTGCAATCCATCTGAAAAGAATATACAAGAACAAACAGATAACTTATTTTTAAAATGGATATCCTAGATGTGTCATTTATTTCTATTACTTTATCAATATTGGAACTTCAAACTGAATGGACAATTACCCAATAAACTTGTGCCACGTAGAAATAAGACGTAGTCCAGATTATTAAACGTCAGTGAATGTATACATTTCAGGATATTTACATTTTTTACTTTTTTAAAATGTTTACTTATTGAGAGACAGAGAGAGAGAGAGGAAGAGGAAGACAGAGAGCAGGGAAGGGTGGAAGGGGAGGGTATAGAGAGAGAAGGAGAGAAAGAATCTCAAGTGGGCTCCATGCCATCAGCGCAGAGCTCAACACAGGGCTTGAACCCACAAACCACAAGCTTACAACCTGGACTGAGATCACGACCTGGGCCAAAATCAAGAGTCAGACACTTAGGGTGCCTGGATAGGTCAGTCAGCTAAGCATCCGACGGGCTCAAGTCATGATCTCACAGTTCGTGAGTTCAAGTCCCACATCAGGCTTTCTGCTGTCAGCACGGGGCCCTCTTTGGATCCTCTGTTCCCCTCTCTGTCTCTCTCTCTGTCTCTCTGTCTCTGTCTCTCTCTCTCTCTCTCTCAAAAATAAACATTAAAAAAAATAATAATAATAATAAAAATAAACATTAAAAAAAATGGAGACGTACACTTAACCAACTGGGCCACCCCGGGTGCCACTGAAATTAACATTTTATTATTATTTTTTTTTATTTTTTTTTCAACGTTTATTTATTTTTGGGACAGAGAGAGACAGAGCATGAACGGGGGAGGGGCAGAGAGAGAGGGAGACACAGAATTGGAAACAGGCTCCAGGCTCTGAGCCATCAGCCCAGAGCCTGACGCGGGGCTCGAACTCACGGACCGCGAGATCGTGACCTGGCTGAAGTCGGACGCTTAACCGACTGCGCCACCCAGGCGCCCCTGAAATTAACATTTTAAAAAATAATCTAGAGAAAGAAATCTGTAAGAAAAGCTGTTTTACCTGAGCTGACAAAGGCTTAGAATATTGGATGTCATCTTTGTCATAAAAGTAAACAACAGAAACCGAAGATAAAAATGATCTAGAATAAAATCACAAAACATGTTCAATCTGTCAAACAGAAAACATGAAACATAAAAAATTATTCTTCATAATACAAATTTTCTTTTTACTGATCAATTATAGCGCCAGTTACCTTTGCATATCCTCTTGTCCAAATACTTCTCTGTTGTTTACAATAAATCAAGTGCTGAGGGAAGCATTTTAACTCTGGTGACATATAACACTAAAATGCATCCTAATGAACAATCCAAACAGCTAGAGATAGCAAACAGTGTAAATAACATAGGTCCCAATTTCCGGCATAGAACTTTAAATTTTTTTTAACACTTATTTATTTTTGAGAGACAGAACACAAGTGGAGGAGAGGAAGAGAGGGAGACACAAAATCTAAAGCAGGCTCCAGGCTCTGAGCTGCCAGCACAGAGCCCAATGTTGGGCTCAAACCCATGAATCGCGACTGCGAGATCATGACCTGAACTGAAATCAGACGCTTAACCAAGTGAGCCACTTAGGGGCCCCTCCAGCATAGAACTTTAAAATCTTTGTCTTTATTACTCACTGATTCCAGATTTTAAACCTGAATCTTAAAATTAAAAACTAGGTTTAGGACAGAATTTAAAAAATATTTTCTTAGCATTACTACAAATTCATATTCACTAAGCTTAGCTAAGTACCAAGTTCTCAATAACCTTTGTCAGAATTTTCCTTCATTATCCTCAGTAACAATTCAGAAACTTGACCCCACTCCTGCCAATCATCTCACATAATCTCCACATCATTTCAGTTTCAGATCACCTATATCTACCCTCATTCCTCATCTTTTTTTTCCAGAGGATGACTACTACTTTTGTTCAAGGCACACTCTTACACTTGTGCTATGAATCCCATTCTATGCCATATATTGAAGATACATACTTTTTCAATCCTATAATTTCAAACTATTCCCCTCTACTATTTTTTTAACTTAATGCTATTAAAAAGTTCATGGGGCCCTGGGTGGCGCAGTCGGTTAAGCGTCCGACTTCAGCCAGGTCACGATCTCGCGGTCCGGGAGTTCGAGCCCCGCGTCGGGCTCTGGGCTGATGGCTCAGAGCCTGGAGCCTGTTTCCGATTCTGTGTCTCCCTCTCTCTCTGCCCCTCCCCCGTTCATGCTCTGTCTCTCTCTGTCCCAAAAATAAATGAACGTTGGAAAAAAAAAAATTAAAAAAAAAAAAAAGTTCATTATCAAAGTATTATCTTCATAAATAATTCTCCCATGACCTGTGTCCTACTTTAACTATTCTTTATACATTTTCAATTCTCCAAAGATACTCTCATAAGAGAGTATCTCATAAGAGTCTACAAATAATTTCTCCACTTTGTCCATTCTTAGTCACCCTGAAACGGCTCTGGAAAAGATTCATAGCTGCCAGAATGTCAGATCCAAAAGGTAATTTTAAAATCAACATTGCCCTGCTCTCTAGCATCATTCTGAAAACTGTGACCACTCAATATAATCACTTAATTTACATCACACATTACTCTTCTGCTTCCCTTCCTACCTCCCTGACACTTCCAGCTTGATCTTCCATGTTGGCTGCTCTTTTTTGTTCTACCTATCTCAGAAATATTGATCTTCACCAAGATTTAGTCTTTAGTCACTAGGCTATTCATAAGCACTCTATAAATTCTCATTTTTTATTTTATAGCCAAACTATTGGTTACTGCTAAACCTATATCCTCATTGCCAATCTCTTCTCATATATTCAAATTCTTATATTCATATTCCTAGTGGAGAAAATCCACTTGGATATCTTGTAGGCCTTCCAAATCAAACTCACCCCCTTCCCCCATATATATATCTCACTTATTCCTCACTTAATTAACTATAACCTACCCATTTTCTCAAGCAACAACTAAATTATCCAAGATACTTCACTTTTTCCCAATCACTCTAACAAATCCATCTTCAAGGTCTATTGAATTTTTCTTTCCAGTGCTATAAACAATACCATTGTTTAAGCCACCATCATCATTCACCTAAATTATTACATAACCACAAATTACACACCTTACCTCTACTTCTGCTTTCTCAAAAACAGCCTAAACTCTCACTGGGACTATAACGTACTTGCTTAAAAACATTTTTGGCTTCTAATATCCTTAGCATGGCTTTATAGATCTTCTACAACCTGACTCCTGCCTACCTTTCCAAAATGTTTTACTTCTATCCTCCAGAAATATGTCCTTTAGTAATCCAGGTGGACTTTCTACACACCACTGAATCCACTCTGTCTCATACCTCCATGTTTTGCACATGATTTCCTCTAAACAGAATGTCCTCCTATACTACCTCATTTCTTTACAGAACTCACAAGGTATCTTCCTTCAAAAGATAAGTCATCTTTTACCTCCTTCCAAAAACCTTCATTCATTTCCAAAGAACACTATTTACACATTTATTACAATACTATGTTATAGCAAAATTCTCCCTTTCTCCATTATTTCATCTGAATATATATAAATTCTTTAATTGCAGATCATGTTTTATTATCTTTAGTATGCCTATGATTTTACCCAATAATCAATATGCAGTAAGTATCACATATATATAGGTATTAAATATACCTATACTGAATTGAAATTATTTTATGCATACCTATTTTTAAAAATCAAGAAACCAGAGAATTAAAATTTGAAAGGATAAAATTTTTACTTACTGCTTTCTGAGATGGACAAAATACGGTTTTCCTTTTATTGTAATGATATAAGCAATCTGTAACATGAGTATCCAAAAAAAATCAGTGAAAATACTTGTAAATAACATATGCTAAATAATTTCTTTTCTGAGTTATGCTTTAAAAATATTGAAAAAATTAATAATAAGATATAACCATTACATATGTTCCCCTTCCCATGTGACTATTTGAAGCCTCGGAATTCTAAATGGAGAACTAGGTAGTAGTCGCTGTCTATTATTCACCCTAACTAACATTTCTGATGGAGAATCTTGCCTAATGACTATTACCTTTTGGATTAGACACATACCACCCTTCACCATGCCCAAGGCAAATGCCAAAGACGCCCACCTCACTTGAAAGAATCCGTTGCTTGTTTACTCCCAGACCTCCTAAAAAGTATATTGTTGTGCTCAATGGAATAAATACTCCAAAAGATAGCACTACAGGAAATGCACTACACCTCCAGCAGTATAACATAATAAGTACCACTGCACTTTGCTTTCCACACATAAGCAACAAAACTCCTCTGGAATAGAATGTGAGAGAGGATAGAGGGGAAGCAGAGACATGTCTAGAAAACCCTCCAGAAGATAACAGAAAATATAAGAGTCATTAAGTCATTTATTCAGCTACTTTTTAAAGATAATTTTAACAAGAGAAATAGCCTCTTAAAAGTTTTCAGTGCCTTAACTTTGTATTCTAGCAGAACAAGATTCTTTGTAACAGATAAATGTTCTGAAAGAGTCATCTTAATGGCACTCTAGAAATAAGTATAAGTGGAATCTTGTGAGGATCTTGAGAATTGTGCCCTCCAAAAATACCTTGTTACTAAACAAATATAATCAAAAATAAATGGAATAAGGCAGCATCAATAAATTTTTAAATCCACACAGCTTACAAAACAAAACAAGTAGAATTTAAATAATAGGAAATGTACAAAACTGACAGGAAGAGAAAAAAAATCCAAAAAGACATTATCTAGAGCTTCTAAAACTTTTCATACGCAATATCCAAATGGTTGGGTTGAATTGTGTCTCCTTCCTTCCAACATTATATGTGAATTCATTATCCCAGGACCTCAAAACATGACCTTATTTGGAGATAGGGTCCTTACAGAAGTAATAAAGTTAGGTCATTAAGGTAGGCATTAACCAATCTGACTGATACCTTTATACAAAGGAGAAATTTAGGGGCACCTAGGTGGCTCGGTTGGTTGAGCATCTGACTGATTTTGGCTTAGGTCATGACCCCAGGGTTATAGGATCAAGCCCCACATAGGGCTCCTCTGCACTGACCGGGGAGCTTGCTTAAGATTCTCATTCTCTCTCTCTCTCTCTCTCTCTCTCTCTCTCTCTCTCTCTCTCCCTCTCCCACTTGTGTGCAGGTGCATGCTTTCTCTCTCTCTAAAATAAATAAATAAACAAACAAAAACACAAAGGGGAAGTTTAGACACAGACATACACAAAGGGGAATGCCTATGAAAATTCAGAAAAAGATTCCATCTATAAGCCAAGAAGAGAGACCTGGAGCAGATTATCCCTAAAAGTCTTCAGAAAGAATCAACCCTGCTAACAACTTGATCTTGGACTTCTAGTCTCCTTTGTTGAACTGTGAAACAATACATTGTTGTTGTATAAGGGACATGGTTTGTGTTACCTTGTTATGCAAGCCCTAGCAAACTATTACACCAACTTTCAATAAAAAATTGTATGAAATGCAAAAGAACAGGATCAAATTACCAAAATCAGCAAAAAAGAAAACAAATAATTATAACAAAGCTACAGGTAGTATGTATAATGACCATGACTAAAATGAGAAAAATATGGAGATTTTCAGAAGAGTAAAATATCTAATAAACAAACTGAAATTCTAGAGCAGAAAGAAATGTAATACCTTCTATTAAAAAGTCAATAAAAGGGGTTTGAGAGAATATCAGAC
Organism: Herpailurus yagouaroundi; assembly: GCF_014898765.1. NCBI lineage: Eukaryota > Metazoa > Chordata > Mammalia > Carnivora > Felidae > Herpailurus > Herpailurus yagouaroundi. Next base: position 5,187,873 of record NW_024412376.1, read on the forward strand.
AGAGCAGAAGACAGGATTGGTGAACAGGAATATAATAGGTCAGTGGAAAATATTCAGATTGACAAATTGAAATTAATACCAAAACAAAAATAAGAGAAGTGTGACCCATTAAAAATGTCTAACATTCATGTAATTTTGAAAACAGGAGAAAGATATAGAGACTATGAAAGAAATATTAATTAAATATCAATAATTTATGCCTGGGGCACCTGGGTGGCTCAGCTGGCTAAGCATCCAACTCTTGATTTTGGCTCAAGTAGTGATCCCAGAGTCGTGAGATTGAGTCCTGCATCGGACTCAATGCTGGGCATGGAGCTTGCTTAAGATTCTCTCTCCCTCTCCCTTTGCTCCACCCCTACTGGCTCCTGCACTCATGCTCTATAAATAAATAAATAAATAAATTCCATTTAAAAAAAGAAATAATATCTGAGATTTTCCAAAGCTTATGAAAGATGTCCACTCACACTCTCAAATACTCTATTAATCCAAAATAGAATGAATACAAAGAAAACAAACTAGGCATATCACACTCTAACAGCTAAAACAAAAAGAAAAAAAAACATATATTTAAACAGCAACAAGAACGAAAGGGTGCATTACTCTCAAAAGGCTTTTAAATAAAGTATGCATACTCCCACAGAAACAATGGATACCAGAAGACAATGGAATGGTGTCTTTAAAGTGAAGAAAGAAAATGATATCCAACCAAAAGTTTATATCCAGCAAAAATATCCAGCAGATACACAGCGAAATAAACACATTTCCTCACAAGAGGAAATGACATAATTCACTGACAGCAAACCTACACTAAAAGAAACACTAAAAATAGTGTGTTTCTTTTTTAATGGGAAGTAAGTTGCTCCAAGATAGAATGATGAAAATGTATGACAATGAAAACCACAGGAAAAATAAGTATGTCAGTACATTTAAGTGAATATCATTTGTTTTAAACAGTGATAGTAAATGCTATTCTCATTAAAAAAAAAACATAGTTGTAAGATATATGACAATGGCATAAATGACAAAAAGAACATAAATGGAGTAAAGTGTCAAGGTCCTTGAGCTTTTCAGGGAGTGGCAAAAATACAAATTTAATGTAGCAGGTAAAAAATTAAAGACACATGTTATAATCACAAGGTTAACCATTAAAAGAATAAAAAAGAATACATCACTAATAGCTTAAAAATACAAATTAGAATAATAATCACATCATGGATTATAAAAACAGAGGAAAGGGAAAATTAAGAAAGACCAAATGAATTTTAAAAATAATAATTACACTTTTATATAAAAGAGAAGCATTTTAAATACAAAACACTGAAAATAAAAGGATTAAAAGTTATACCATGCAAACAATACCCAAAAGAAAGATAACTATACTAATAGCAAGCAATATATAATGTAATTCCAAATGAATTATAAGAAATAAAGGGGGACACTTTATAATGATAAAAGCATCAATTTAAAAAAAGTTACAGTCTTAAACATTTTATGTACTTAATATTATATCTCCAAAATATATAAAATAGAAATTGATGGAACTAAAATAAATTATATACAATTCAAAAGCATATGTGGAGATTTTATAATTCTATCAGTTATAGAAAGGACCCAAGAGAACTACCAGTAAAGCCATAAAGATTTGGACAGCACAATCAACTAAATTTATCTGACATATATACAATACTACATCCAATCACTGAAAAAGAAATATTCAAATGCACATATAACATCTTTCAAAATAGGTCATATGAAGAATAATAAAACAAATCTCATCAAATTGTGATAATCTAGCTTGTATTCATCGACAACCAACAATTAGAAAATTAACATAAAGAAACACCATTTGTCACAGTATTAAAATATGTTGAAAAACACTGAGAATAAATTTAAGAAAAGGTTTTCAAGACATCAAAAATAAAAACTTCTAAGCCTTACCAAAAGAAAAACTAAAATATATGGAAAGATACACCATGTACATGAATTGGAAGACTCAATATTGTTTAATTTCCCCTAATTTGATCTATAGATTCAATGAAAACTCAATAAAGTCATAGCAGGTCATTTGTGGATATAAACAAATTGAGCTTAGAATTGTCAAGACAAGAATATGAAAAAAATAAAGTTAGGAGTGCCCACACCAATTTATATTAACTTATAAAGCTACAGTAATTAGGGTAGTGAAATATGGGCCAGAGTTTTAAAAAACAGTCCAATGGCACAGAATAGAGAATCCAGAGAGAGCCATAAATATATACTTATCTGACCTTCAGTAAAAACTGAAGGTGGCCATGGGGCGCCTGGGTGGCGCAGTCGGTTAAGCGTCCGACTTCAGCCAGGTCATGATCTCGCGGTCCGTGAGTTCGAGCCCCGCGTCAGGCTCTGGGCTGATGGCTCAGAGCCTGGAGCCTGTTTCCAATTCTGTGTCTCCCTCTCTCTCTGCCCCTCCCCC
>NW_024412376.1:5190424-5195833 GCF_014898765.1 Herpailurus yagouaroundi
GAGGTGAGTTCGAGCCCCGCGTCAGGCTCTGGGCTGATGGCTCAGAGCCTGGAGCCTGTTTCCAATTCTGTGTCTCCCTCTCTCTCTGCCCCTCCCCCATTCATGCTCTGTCTCTCTCTGTCCCAAAAATAAATAAACGTTAAAAAAAAAAAAAAAAAACAACTGAAGGTGGCCACTATAATATGGTGAGGAAAAATGGTCTTCCGTGCATGCTGGTGAATTCAGTATCCATATGGAAAAAAAACAATGAATTTTGACTTCTCTATCTCATGATAGAAAAAAAAAAAATCCAGATAGATCACAGACTAAATGGTAAAAGGAATATAAAGCTTCTACACAAAAGCACAGAAATATATTGTATAACCTTACAGTAGACAAAAATTTATTAAATTAAATGCAAATAGCAATAAGAAGGAAATAAAGGATGAATAAATTGAGATTAATTGGTTAAGTTTTGAGACAATGGAGAAGACAAGCCACAGACTGGGAGAGAATATTTGTAAAAGACACATCTGATAAGGGACTGTTATCCAAAATATAGAAAGAACGCTTACAATTCAACAAAAAGAAAATGAACAATCTCATTAAAAAATGGGCAAAAGAGGGGCCCCTGGGTGGCTCAGTTGGTTAAGCGTCCGACTTCAGCTCAGGTTATGATCTTGTGGTTCGTGAGTTCGAGCCCCACATCAAGCTCTGTGCTGACAACTTAGAGCCTGGAGCCTACTTTGGATTCTGTGTCTCCCTCTCTCTCTGCCTCTCTGTCTCTCAAAAATAAATAAACATTAAAAAAATTTTTTTAAATGGGCAAAAGAATTGAACCTAGGCATACCATAACTGAACCTCACCAAAGAAGATATACAAATGGCAGAAAGGCATATGAAAAGATATTCACATCATAAGTTATTAGTGAATCATAAATTAAAATGAGATTTACTATTACACACCTATTACAATAGACAAAATCCAGAATCCTGACAACACCAAATATTGGCAAGGATGTGGAGCAACAAGAACTCCCTTTCATTACAGGCAGGCAGGAATGCAAAATGGTACAACCGCTTTGGAAGAAGTTTGGCAGTTTCCCACAAAATTAAATGTACTCTTAGCATAGGATCCAGCAAACACATTCTTAGGTGTTTATCCAAAGGAGCTGAAAACTTATGTGCACACAAAAACCTACACATGGATGTTTGTAGCAGCTTTATTCATAATTGCCAAAACTTGTAAGCAAACAAGATGTTATCAGTAAGTGAATGGATAAACTGTGGTACATCCTGACAATGCAATATTATTCAGCATTAACAAGAAATGAGCTATCAAGCCATGAAAAGACATGGAGGAAACTTAAGTGAATGTTACTAAGTGGAAGAAGACAATATGGAAAGGCTATTTATTATATGATTCCAACTACAGAACATTCTGGAAAAGGGAAAACTAAGGAGATAGTGAAAACATCAGTGATTGTCAAGGGTTAAGGGGGAGGGAAGGATGCCAAGGCTGCTTTCAGCTCAAAGACACTGCCAATGGTTCCTTTGCCACAAGGTCCCCATAGGCAGTTCATATCATGGCAATTTGTGTGTTCTCTGAGGTCAGGTGGAGAAATACTCCAGAAAGCTGTAGTAGAGTCTTGTGAAACAGAAACTAATCAATGCAATGATTACTCCATCAAATGTCAGGTCTCACTGATCTGCAAGAGAACAGAATTGTACAGTGTGTACATCAAGGAGTGAGACTCTTGAGGGCCATCTAAGAATTCTGTCTAATACAATCGAATACAAATGTATATATAGATGTAAAGAAATATATCAAGTACACAGGCATGGTTATCATCAGATGGAAGAGGGAAATGGGAATGGGGGCTATAGGAATAAAGGAGGAAGTATAACAATAAGGGGCTTGATGAGACTATTAATCATAGCACACTATGAAATCGGAGTATATATCTGCACTTGAGGTCCAAAAAATTCCTCTATATAGTATTTCCAGAAAGACTACATTTGAATCAAATTAATCACAGAAATTGACCTATAAATCCCTCTTAAGAACATATTACATCATTGCTGGAATGAATTGGATGACATTCTGTAGCATGTTAATAATTCTTCCTAACTAAGCAAAAATTAATGAATTTCCCACTTTCACTGTTTTATATGGGGGGCACTGGAGGGGAGGCTGTGAGGATCTCAAAGATATTCTGGGCCATATTTTATATGTGGACATGTCTTCTTTAGTTTGCTCTATTAGCAAAACTTTCAGTTGCAGGAAGAATGACAAAGATTTTTTATGTTGTTCACTTTGTTCTTGTGGAAGGAATTACACATACCACCATCATTCACAAAATTCATTTAACATAGAACTAGGGGTCTGGTGGTTATGGTGGGGAAAAAAAAGTATGCAAACATTATTATGTAAATAAAACCAAGCAATATGAAAACACTATACCACCCCTATAAGATACTAGGACACAGACCTTGAAGAATATTAATAAAAATCAAGTTCCAAGGGGTTGTAAAGAGCAGCTTCCATTGGCATAAATTTGGTGTGTTAGAAAATATCCTGAGACTCCACCTTACTGTCAAATTCCTCTCAAATAGCCTTGACTCAGTCAATTCATGCTTCAGGAGGAATCATTACTACAGCAACATTTGTTATTGATATATGTTTCTAGGGCAAAATGTTTGTATCATGATACTTTTTTGCCCAGAAACCAAAGAAGAAAAAAGGAAAAGCATTTAGTAGGACTTCTTTCTTTGACCACTAAACTAAGTAGGCCTTTTTGTGTGTGTGTAATGTATGGTAATGAGTGTTCTCTTTAATCAAATCATGTGAAGATTTGGAACAACAGGCCTAGGCTGCCTTTAATTCCTCTACCTAACTCAAAGAAGTCATTTGAGACACTAAGAAATATGTAAAAAAAAAAAAAAAATTCATTCCTAAATAGACCCTGGGATGTGTTTAGGGTTGCCAGGCATCCTGTATGTATAGACATGTCCTGAGTTTAATGATTTTTACCCTGTGCCCTGTATTGAGTTTGTCAGAACACCCGAAATACTCTGTATTCATATTTTTTCAGTACATTACAAAACTTTGCTAGTCAAAGCTCTTTTCCACCAGAGTAACTGGTGCTTAAATAATTTAAATGGCAACTTAAGCTAAAAATCATACCTTCAGAAATAAAGACTGATATTATCCCTCAACTCTCCCTATAGGTTTGTCTGAGGGAAATCCAAAATGAGAGACGGAGAATTAAAAGTACTTATTTCTGGGGGCACCTGGGTGGCTCAGTCAGCTGGGCGTCTGACTTTGACTCGGGTCATGATCTCTTGGTTCATGAGTTCGAGCCCCGCATCAGGCTCTGTGTTGACAGCTCGGAGCCTAGAGCCTGTTTCAGATACTGTGACTCCCTCTCTCTCTGTCTCTTCCCTGCTCATGCTGTCTCTCTTTCTCTCTCAAAAGTAAATAAAGATTTTTTTAAAACAATTTTAAGTACTTATTTTTCATATTCACGAAAGGGAAAGGCTCTTCTTTGGCCAAAGTCCCAAGTCATAAACAAGTAACTACAATTAGAGAGAACTTCTGGTCAGAGCACACAATCAGAAGCACACAATCAGCCAGTCACCAACAGCCACACTCAAATAACTAGCTTCTGAAGGTTAACAAAGCAGTAACAGCCCCAGCTTCTAGATAAGTTTAAGTGCCTCACTCCACTGAGGAGGATTCTGAAAGTGAGATGGTCAACAAGCAGCCTTACTCCGACAACCACTAACACAGTTGAAAACATGTCAATACCTAAGCACTCTCCCTTCTGAAATCTCACTAATCTCTGAACACCAGGCTTCCCAAAACCTTATGTAAGATTAGCTCTGGGTTTCTGCAGGAAGACTGTGTTTACTACAACAGGCTAACTGGAAGTTCATTATTTTTTTGAATCACATATCTAGTTGAACTTACTGTTTATTTTCCAACTTTGCAACCCTTTCAATGGTTCAACTTGTTCATGATTAGTTATGAGTCTGGACTTGTACAGATGCACTGACCCATCTGCAAGATGATCAAATTCAGTATTTTCGATTCCTTTTGAAATATTTTGGACTATTGTCTATTTCTTGTGTACATTTAAATTCCAAATGCCAAAATTCTAAACAGTTTTATCAACCGAGGAAAAAGTCCTTTTGAAGCTCTTTGTACAGTATGCAATTGTTCTTTTACATAAAAATGGTGGGAATTCAAATATAAGGCAACATATATTAACAACTAAACAAAACAGATGAGTCATTTCTTCATACAGTACCAAAAAAGGTGATACAACATTTTTTTTGGATTGAAAAAAATTTAGAAGATCTAAGAATTGCAATAAGACACTGCAATGGTTTTTCACATAGCATATCACGAGTCTTTCTACTTAAATGACTATTTGAATGTACAACTGCCAGAAGTATTTCTGATTCTAAAATTGCAAGCAAAATTTCAGGTATCCAATTGAAATCCACTGCAATAATTAAAGAATGCAATGGCTCTCTTTGCAACTACAGAAATCATCATAGATCTTAGGTCTACACATGTCAATTTTTAGAGAACACCATAAGAGTAGGGGACTTTCACACCCCACTTATAGCAATGAACAGATCACCTAAGCAGAAAAATCAATCAATAAACAATGGCTTAGAATGACACACTGGACCACATGGACTTAACAGATACATTCAGAGCATTTCATCCTAAAGCAGCAGAATACACATCTTCTCTAGTGCACATGGAATGTTCTCCAGAATAGATCACATACTGGACTCAAATTCGCCCTTAACAAGTACAAAAAGATCGAGATCATACTATGCATATTTTCAGACCACAACACTATGAAACTTGAAATCAACCACAAGAAAAAATCTAGAAAGATAACAAATACTTGGAGACTAAAGGCCATCCTATTAAAGAATGAATGGGCTAACCAAGATGGTAAAGAGGAAATTAAACAGTATATGGAAGCCAATGAAAATTATAACACCATAGCCCAAAGTCTCTGGGATGCAGCAAAGGCGGTCATAAGAGGGCAGTATATAGCAATCCAGGCCTTCCTAAAGAAAAAGAAAGGTCTCAGATACATAACCTAACCTTACACTTCAAAGAGCTGGGAAAAGAGCAATAAATGAAACCCAAAACCAGCAGAAGACAGGAAATAATAAAGATAAGAGCAGAAATTAATGCTATTGAAACCAAAAAAAGCAGAACAGATCAATGACACCAGAAGCAGGTTCTCTGAAAGAATTAACAAAATTGATAAACCCCTAGCCAGTTTGATCAAAAAGAAAAAGGAAAGGACCCAAATAAATAAAATCAAGAATGAAAGAGATCACAACAAACAGCAGAAATACAAACGATAATAAGAGAATATTATGAGCAATTATATGC